>NC_081207.1:27657033-28257033 GCF_902713425.1 Acipenser ruthenus
TAAAAGCAAGGAAACTATCAGGCAGAAAAGCGCATGCGCAATCCGGCAGTGTGCTTGCTGCCGATTTGGTGTTCTGGAGAGTGCTCGGGGTCGAGTCAGCTGCACTTTATTTTTTTGGACTAGAAAAGCAGGGCTGAATTTTCAGTGCTGCTTACTGAATACAATATCGCTGGATTAAACAATTTATTTATAAAATTTGCCGCACAGGGAGCAGTAAGCATGTCTGGAAATAAAGCCAAAAAAGTAAAAATGGCCACCAAATCGTGTCCAGAGTGTGATCAACAGGTAAGGATTTATATATATATATATTTGTAATTATTTACTTTTTGAATAATGTTAAAATGGTCAGTGTTAATAAATTCATTGTGGGATATATGTATCTGAGGCAGTGGTGTGATAAAGGTTTCCATTCAGAACAGATGCATGCTGAGTCCCTGTGTGTTTTTTGTTTTGTTTTTATATAAGAAAATTATTTGGGGCTGTTTTTAATTTAGACCGAGTATGTTACAAAGTTTCCTTTTACGTTATTTAATTTTGTGTAGAACCGGACGTGTTTGAACTAGAGGGAAACTTTACATCGTAACTCTTTTGGTTTCCCTATCGTTACAAACCAGTATCCTGAGATATTTATGTTTTTGTCTGGGGAGATCTGTTTTAAAGTCTACGTCAACAATGTGACATTTTAATATAGTCGAAGATCACATTTCAGGGAAAGAATGTAACTTAGATGTATTGAGTCGGGCGGTGTATTCAACGCTCTATGGAGATTAAAAATTTTTTTAGGGGGGAGTTTGTTGCAAAATACCTCTTGGTATATCAGAAAACAAGTAGTTTTTATTTTTTTTATTTTTATTTTTTTGTGTACCAGTATTTAAAATGGCCAGAACATACAATTATATGTACGTTCCATACGTCTTGTATGTCTTTGATTTTAATAAAAAACTGATGGAGTTAACTTTACTTTGTCAGATACAGTAAAATCCGTTTGAAAGCTAAGTTATGTAAATGTAGCTTCATGTATTTATTGAACGTGTGGGTCGTCATAAAATGAACCATTTGGCTTTTCTTTTTTTTATTTATTTATTTATTTTTCATTTTTTTTGTATTTATATTTCCTGCCCTTTTGTTGTAAACGAGGAGTGTAAAACCGGTATCTAGAAAAAGTGTTTCAAATAACTTGTGTATTGTGTAAATGTTACATATTGTTTTCTTTTATTAGATTCCTGTAGCGTGCAAAGGGTGTCCCTGTGGCTATGTGTTCATTAGCCGGAAACTTCTAAATGCCAAAAAAGCAGAGAAATCGTCATCAATAGGTAATTCATCATTCCTGTGGTGTTGAATCCAAAATGTTAAAATTAAAACCAACAATTACTGCCAGGTTAGGCACATAAATATATATTTATTTTTTTCAAAGAGGATGCTTGCCAATATTAATTAACCTTTTGTACTTGAAGATACATACATTTTGTTTATATAAAATCCTGACACTGTATTTTAATACTACTTTTTCAGTGAAGTCTCAGTTAAGTTTTTCAGACTCACCCCACCAGGCCTGACCTATTACTTTATTTCTGAAACAGTATTATGGCTCATGAATTTATTAATACTTTGGGATAGGCAAAGGCTGGTTTTGAAAACAGGCCTTGTACTGAAAGCAGTAACTACAGTTTTTGCATGTTTGTTTTTAGTTCATGTTTGCTAAATTCCGGTAGGTATTTACCTAACATTGGTCATTTCTAAAGGATTGTGGAACCTGAAATGTCTCTGATAATCCTGTACAGTGCTGCATTGTTACTTTGCTTACTACAGTCCCTTTTTTAATGTATTTAGTTGTTTGTTCTGATGGGTACATATGACACCAGTTTTCAAATTTACAAGTATTTTGCACTTGACAAAAAGAGCTCACAACCATATTTGAGTGAATGCTAGGAGGGGATGGGGGAGGGGGCAATTACTTCTAGGTTCAAGCCCTGCTCACTCAACTCCTGCCCATTAAACCTGTTCTTTCCATGCTATATTCACACAGCTTGGTAATAACAACAATCTAAACGTAATTAAGTGATGCATTGCTTAACTGGTCAGTTCAGTAACTAGATATTTATTATCATTCCCAGTTTATTATGTAAATTATCCCTTTTCTTTTGTGAAGCAGTACTTCCCAAAATGATATTGGCCAGCTAACAGTGCTTAGAATTCAGATATTGTTGTCATGTCAATATTTAATTTTAATTGAATTGTGTTGGACATTATTTGACCAGTGTGCCTTTTAAACTGTCACAGTTCTTTTTATGCTAAAATAGATTTCTTGGTATCTGTTAACTACATAAAAACAGCAGTTTTTGAATTTTGGGTTTCAACATTGTTTTATCACACATAATAGGTAGCTTTTAGTAATTGAGTATCTTAGTGTTACTGCTGGAATGTTTTTTTTGAAGGGAGTGGGGCAGCTCAGATTACAATCCCAGTTATTCTGTGAGGTCACCATATGATAAAGCTGTACTTGTGTCTGATGCTGGCCTAGAAGCAAATTGCAGAGCCGTGAATTGTAGGTGGTGTATGAACTGGATACATGTCTAAATATTTATTTATTGATTTTAATTTTCTGGAAAGGAGACTATTTTGTGCATGTTCGGTATACTGAGGTTGATGCAATACAGGCAAATGTGTTAGTGAACACTGTTCTGCATTTACAGGACATACAAACCACTAAATATGCACAGCTAACCAAGAAGCTGCTGCAATTCACAGTACTGAATTATTCTGGTTCATTTAGAATTTTAGCTTATAATATAAAATATTGAAGCTATTGAAATGCATTTATTTTTAAAGCTGATACTGTAATGTTACATGTATTATAAATTAATGCTGCGTTTCCATTGTAAAAGCAGAGAATTTGTTACCAGTGTCTTCTCTGCTCTACATTTTATTTATAATTGAAATTGGTGAATCTCTAAAGCACTGGAAATGGTTACTCAATTCATGTTGACTTGACCCCTTTCCCAGTGGGGGAAAAAAATAAATTAAAATGCCTATAAAAAAGAAAAAAAAAGGTTCTCCAGTGCAGTTGTCCCTCCTTCTTGACTTGTATCTGGCATTAATGCATTCTGAATACTTTAAACCCGCCCCAACTACTGAGTGGCAGCACGTTACTACATTTCTATTGGAGGATTATAACACATTTGTGAGATTTAAAACAATATGTTCTTACTCGCAAGATTTAAAGCTATATTGCAGTAGGCTAGGAAGTATTTACACGCTCATGGAATTTTAAAATGGAATTGCAAATTGTGGCGAAATGTAAAAAAAATGCGTAAACACACAAAAACCCCGGCAGAATACGCCCGTGACCATAAGGATTTTGTTGTGGAAGACAGCAAAGGAAAGAAGGTACAACTGAAGTGTGTCGAGGTTACAGTACATCCATGAGGTACCAGTACAATAGGAGCTACGAATGTCCAGCTATAATCTTTATTTATAAAACTGAATGTTTGGATGCTGCACACTGATTGGCTGTTGAGGATTTTTACAGTGCAAAACAGTACAATGCACGGCAGAATTAATTTTTTGCAGAAGCACAGTTCAATTAATAAATGATCAATACACAACATAAACTCACAATAAATATACACATTGTTTTTAAAAATGAGTGACATTCATTTCATCTTTTCGGAGACATGACCCTGTACAAATACATAGAATTACAAGAAGTAAAACATCAGTTGGGGGGAAAAAAAAGCAAGACACACAAAGTCAACAACTTACTGAAATCGAAGAAAACTAATTATTTGCAGCTGGTGTTTTTATTGATTTGATGAAACCTAAAGAAATTGACTTGTTTGTCTTGAAAATTTAAATGGTTTGCTACAATAAATTTTCAGTGTGTAATTCTGCTGCTCAAGAGTATTCAGTTTTGTTATGTTAGCCTCCATGCTGCTCGTCTCAATCGCTCCGTAAACAGTGCTGACATAAACCTCAATGTAGCCTGTTAGTGACCAAGCATTTAAATACAAATCATGTATTTTTGAATTCGCTTCTCCAGGTCAGCGTAGTAATCCGTGGATAGTGAATGTTGTCTTTGCCTACTTTTCATTGTCAACAAAAATACATGATTGGCATTTTTAAATGCTTGGCCACTAACAAGGCAAACATTGTGGGTTGGTTCATCTCTGTTTGCAGAGCGATTGAAACCGGCACGAATGGTTCATTCATTTTAATTAACTACAGTGGAAACGTTGAAAACCTCCAGTTTAATGTTTACAACAGATAATAGAACCTTGTTTTGAGGGACTTTTTTCTCCAGCGGAAGGATACATAATCTTTTTTATTTATTTTTTTTAAATGTGTGTTTTTTTTTTGTTTTTTGTTTTAAATTGTATTTGTTTTATAAGTGGAATAACACTCCAGGGCTTGTGCGTTGTGTTGCATTAATACAGCCGTATGTTAATGCAACACAACGCACACCCTGTCTTGTACTTTACAAGCTGCTGTGTTGAGTGCACGTGAGCACAATACAAACTCCCTAATAACAAAAACATTTTAGATGCTCGAAAAATTATATTGATGGAGAGTTTAGACCACACCCTCTTCTTGTTAATGAGTTCTTCAGTCTTGTGCTGAACTTCATATTCGACAAAAGGATCAGTTGTCAAAAATGCACGACCATGTGGTAGTCAGACATTTGTTGTCATTTGTTGTAAGTGTGTGTGTGTGTGTGTATATATATATATATATATATATATATATATATATATATACACACACACTGTTTTATTTACCCTAATTGTAATATATTGTATTATAGCAACTCAACAAGGACTTTTCAACGAGTCATCAGAAATAAAGGGAAGTAGACTATAAAATATTTTACTAAAGAGATTTGGCAATACCAGGAATTAACAAAACCTACCCTTTGTTCTGTACAGTAATTCTGAAACCAACAAAATGGGCGTAATCCAAGTGTAAGTAATCTCATTATGAGACCAGAGAAGTGATATCCTGGCACAGAAAACTATTATTATTTGTATATTGTCGAAGTTTAACAGCGTGCCATGGAATAGTGTGTGTGTATGTGCGTAGGGCTAACCAAGTTTATGGCTTTTCGTAATTAACCACCTTTTAATTTTACAGATAACAAATCTGATGCAAAGAGGAGAAGAACAGAAAGAATACGCAGGGAAAAGATTAACTCAACTGCAACCAAAGATTTAGAAAACAGGAAACGCTCCAGGACTAACAGCCATTCCGAGCACATTCGCAGAGGCAGGGGGAGGCCTAAAAGTGTGTCAAGCAAGAAGCACGAGGAAGAAAAAGGTAATGAATGGATTAGACGTTAAAAGCATAGCCTTGCAGGAGACACAACGCCTGTGTCTTTTAAATGAAAATAAATAACCAAACTGAGAAACAGAACTCCCATGTAGAAAAGCCATATTAAACGCTACATAAAATGCAGTTGAAAGCATGTTCTCAGAATACATGACATTTGAAAATCGGGCCTTTTTATTTACAACACTTTATATCATGCTTTTTAAAAAAAAGATATATAATGTTGGAGTGCTTTAAAACCATGAATGAATTCCAATACCAGACCACATGTAATTGAAACACCAGAAATAGTCTTTAAACAAATCGTGAATCAAAATACCCAATTGGTCTAAAATACCTAATTGCGCTTGTAGATTATTGATGAGAGTAGATTAAACATCTAATCATTTAAATGGCACTGATCTTTGTCGATCTGTACTGGTGTGGGATTTGACACCATCTTGCACTTTGTCATATCCGTGGATAGTTAAGAATGTACTGTGTTCCGTTTATGCAATTCTTTTAAAAGCATGAGTCATAGTTGCAAGATACACAAATTGGAGTTCTCTGTAGTGATTATTCATTCCAGTGGTGTGTTTATTTGGCAGTTGTTTTGCCAACCCTTTCTTAGCAATATGGAGAGTTGATCCCACTGGTAAATGTAAACGATGCAACTCTCTGTGGTTTTTCTTGGTAGTGAGCAGAAGGGTGTGGTGTGCTGAGTAGTTAACATTTGCCCTGCTGTTCTACTTCAAGTTGAAGTACTGGAGCTATGTTGTCATGCTCCAAAAGGCTTCTATTTTTAATTGTGCTGCAATTTAATTGTATTAAAAAAAAATAATAATAATAATTTGGGAGTGGGGGGGTTTACACAGTGACAAATGTCGTATTCCATATAACAGATTCAGTGTCTCCCATTATTCTTGCACAGTAAATGTCTGTCTTCGTGCTTCATTTAAGATATGTTTACACAAATGCTAAAATCCCCAGTTACCTGGTAACCCACAGTTACTAAATAATCCAGCTACCTACAAAGTGTTCAATAAGTGGTACATTTCTTTTTAAATACAAATATCTGTCTCTCTCAAGAATAATTTGTAGGTCACTTTCTTTCTAACGTATGTGTTATTTTTTTTTTTTGTTTGTTTTTTTTTTCTCAGAAAAACAAGACAAAGAAATCGACATATATGCCAGTCTTTCAGATGAGAAGGCTTTTGTCTTCTCTGTGGCTCTGGCAGAAATAAACAGAAAAATCCTCAATCAAAGGCTGATTTTACAACCACCAGACTGTTAATGGAGTGAAATGACCCAACTCGGGACCCTGCCCTGCAGAAACTCATGAATGACCTCGGTGGACCTTTATGTAGAATTGCGACCCAGAAGTACTGGATCTGTACTGTGTGAAGGAGTTGCAGTGCCAGTTAAGCCAGCCTGGTGGTTTTCCAGGGACACTGGTGATGATGAGGACTTTGTATGCACCTGGATGCATAGGACTTATATTTAATATTTCCGACCTGGTAAATGTTGATGGTATACAAGTCAAATATTTACTTTTTAATCCTATTTTAAAATATGTTGTTGTACATACATTATGCCAAAATATTAAGAGACCATTGTTTTTGTTTTCTTTCTCAAAGTACAGAAAATGCGCTCTTTTTAGAGACGTGGTGTTGTGCACTTGGAAAAAGATTAGTAATTCAATTCCATGTCTTGTATGTGAAAAGGTTTAATCATTCATAAAAATAAATGTCATTTGAAACCTTGTTGCACCTTAGATAAATATGGCAACATGTGCCACTTTATTTAATTACATATATATTGGATCTCCTTTGTATTGTTTTAAAATATACTTCACTCTACCCATTTAATTACCTGCTGTGTACTGCAGTAAATAATTGAATGTAATAACGTGGCCGACTGTATTCCTCCAAAGACAATCGAGTATGATTTTTGGGCATCCCTTTATTTTCAAGGATTCAATTCCATTAAAGGACAATGCGCTTGGATTCACAAATTAATTAACAGCAAATTCAATAAAAACTCTAGCATGTTGTATGGTGTAACATAGTTGTTTTTTATTGGTTGCTAAACTGGTTGGTTTCATTTGCATGACGCCCCAGCAGTGTTTTTGAAACACAATGGCTAATAACTGTACTCCACCTATGAGTTCTGTTTAAAAGCTGTAGGGTTGCAGTTCTTTACCTTCAGTTGCTACAGCTGTAATTGAGTTACAAACAAAAGCCATCTGTTTTATAACAGGTTTTTTTCACCTGCCTGTGGCCCCTGCACTGGTAAGAGGTGACAAGCAGCAGCAGCCATCTGCTCATTAGTGAGATCCCTGGAGAATGAAGATGGAAAGACAGTAGGAAAATTAAGTGCACCTGGTTTCTATCCTGTGGCTCAGTTATGTTTTGCTGGTAAAATAAAATTCCATTATCGATTTTATCACGTATACAGTAATAATTGCACATTTAAATGTTAATGTTTCTTATACTAAATACAGTGTTCTCATACAAATGATGTATATTGTTATCTAAATAGTAAGGCAGAGTATACAGATTTGGGGATTTCTGTAGTTAATCTTTTTTTTTTATATTTACTCCAAATGTAGATTCCACATAGTCAGTTTTGTCAGTCATTCTGTTTCTGTTGGTTTTAGTTTTTAGTCACACATGTTTTCACAGGTTAATTTCCAGAGTTGGTGATAAGGGAAATTTGTAGCACAGTAAAAATTAGAATGTGACCACAACTGCTCGAGCTGTGTCTTCTCAGCCAGTTGCTGCACTTTTTCAGCAGTGGTATTTATAACAGCATCTCAAAAGTAAGCAGTTTTCTTTATTTAGCAATAATGTACGAATCAGACCAAAACTGATACAAATAGATGCAAAAGGAATGCTGCTAACCTGATGGTCCACCCTGCTCATATTACATTTGTTTTTGTAATAATGTCTTTGCTAGTTTTATTAAATACATGATTTGGTAAGGGAAAAGATTAGCATTTTATAACACCAGGTCTGTGGCATTATATACCATTTATGCAAAATGTTTTTTGGGCAATTCACTCCAAACTGCATTGGTCTACCCAACTGATGTTAAAATGCTCACTATCCCAGTAGATCCCATCCTGATTTTTATTTATTTATTTTTTTTTTTACAATGTATCTCCATTATTTTGAATTTACGCCAGTATCACTAGAATATTTACATAAACAAACTTTAAGAGCAGAGCTTGAAACTCACACTAGCTCTGCACCTAGTCCTGGTTTTCAGAATATTATTGAAATGACAAGGTGCCAGGTGCTTGATCAATCAGGCCCTGCCAAATATGCTTTTGAACTGATCACACTTTTCACAGCATGAGTAAGTCACACTTTAGTCTGTAGGTTTACTACGGTAATAAGATATTGTCATGCCGTTATAATTAGCTATAATCGTAGTTCCTGTTATTTCTGAAACCCAGTTTCAAGCCCTGCTTTATATCTCATTTCTGTGATACTTCAATTGGAGTTATTTATTCTTCGATGTATCCGACAGGTGTAGGCTGTTGGGTCTTATTACGTACAAGCTGTTCTCTCTATCCTGTAAAATCTAAAAAGTAAATTTAGAAGTATTGTGCATTTCAAAAAGGCAAGTAATTTAAGCACACAGATTATATATTTAAGCTTTGGTTTGAATTTCAAAAGAAATCGCAGCTCTTCATGTGAATGTAATCAGTCAAAGACAGATGGTTAGTATTAGTTATTCTGGTTCTTGCAGCAAGGTCTGTTGCAATTCTCTTTTACAACAAGTAAATAGCTAAGAGCATAAGGAATAACTAAGCTTTGAAAGTATAGTTGAAGAGCATTACATATGCTTAAATAGCTTAAAGGCAAAGAAAGCAGTGCAGTGTGTTTTTTTCTAAGCAGGAAGCCCTTTTAAATTCTAAAGGCTGGTTACAGTTTTATCTCAAAGCACAATGTTGCAAAAATGGCTTATTAGGGAATCATAAAATACAATATTAATAGTACCTACTGCTGTCTAATTACAATAATATTCACTGTTCAGGTTTAGATAGGATGTCCATATTAACACATCTTAAAACATAAACTCAAAAGAAATACAAATGTTGTCCACCAGCTGCTAAACATTCAAAGGGGCTATTATCAACCATTTTCAACAAAGCTAAGAAGTGTCACATGACGACATTACAGAAATAGCTGCAACATAAAATATAAAAACATGAATAAATCAAAAACCATAACCAGAGCATGAAAACAAATGTGTTACTTTGTTATAATATTGGCTATTTAAAGTATTACAAAACCGATGATAATAAAAAGATACAGCACTAGTATTGAAGTGCTGTGTAATTGAAAGGCATGGCTGAGTTTCACAAACAATCAAGAAAAATACCGTTACAGAGAGCTTTCCCCAAGGACACAGTCTTGCTTACTTGCATGCTTTTATGATATAACTGAGGAAGGGATCCAAAGAGGACCAGTGCTTTAATAAAATAGGAAAGTTGTGGTAATATATTCAAATCTATTACTTTTTAACAGGATTTGCTCTGTCAGGGGTGGCTGTTTGCTGCTTACGTAGGCTCAATATTTTCCACTCCTCTTTGGCAGTCGCAGCTACACAGATTGAAAATGGAAATTAAGAGGTCATGCTCTGAGTAGAATGGGAAGGACAGAGCAATTGTGTTGTCTTTCTGGAAACCATTTTCTGTAGGATTTTTTATCAGCTTTTTAAAACGGTTCTCCCTACGATGCAATTAATTCTGTTTCTGTTTTGATATGCTATCCTAACCATATTTTCTAGTCTGATGGAGAAAAGTGTACTGGTGGATACAATACAGAGTACAGGTTTGTATTGTTGGGGCTAAAATCAGGGGAAAAAGCTGAGTTGGCACCCAAAACTTCCTTCAAATCAATTCACAGGATGTTGTTTGAACTAGGATGTTATTGAGCAGCAATGATATGTCCTAAAGAAGGACAAAGTCAAATCCCAGGTCAGTAATTCCCCGTTCTGAAATTGTGTTGAGTTCCACTCCCCTGACAACACATCACCACCATAATGAGAACCAGTTAGTCCTACATGATCAAATAAAAGATCTGATCATTGCCCTGAAATGACATGCTTACAGATTATCCTGTACAACCTCTTACCCAAACTGTATAGTCTATAACAGTATAAAGAATCTGATCTAAAGTGCTGTATCTGCAAAAGTTGTTTCTGCATCAAACTGTAAACCTGGACTGCCTTGCTGACTTGCATTTCTGTCTTGGGCGATCATTTACTGGCAGACAAGAAAGGTTTGCTAAGCAGAATAAAAATAGGTATAGTACACAGTCAAGTGTATTTTATTACTCATTGTATTTTTATATCCTGCCACAAAACAATTTTTAACGAACAATCCGTACCGTGTATTTTAATGTGAAATTAATTCATATTTAATATCATTTGGAGTAAAAAGAACATAACTGGACTGTACATAGGGAGAAGGCTGCTATCAGTCTAGAGCAAAAGCCATGTGGCCTGACTGTGCTGCAGGTAAAGTGTTTGCAAAAAGGACTATAAAATTCAATGCAATACTGAAGTGCGGCACTGTTTAAACAAGTCTTTCTTTATTCTCCCCTTTCCTATTGTCTAACCTTGCTGTGTTCATAACGAATTGTATTTTAGTCCATTGTGCATTACCTGTATTTCATTTAAACTCATTTTATGTCTTTGAAAACATTAAAAAAAATCCTCCTAGTCAAAACTATTGAGACATTGGAGGTAAATGTTTGAAACGGTGGTAACTGATTTATGTTAATAAAGTCATTGTTACTTGTTCATATGGGATTTTTTTAAAGAAAGTGATAGGTGCTTTAGATAACATTGGGTATGTGAGGCTTTCATATGCAAAAAGGTGTCCTTTAATCACTGAGACAGCAGAGCTACATCTTTGAAACAGTGGTATTGATTAATGTGTGTGGTAAGTTCCAAATATATGCTTTAGTAGTTCATAGAACTGGGAGATAAATTATATGAACCAATTCTCCTCTTATCTGATTACTTCAGGTTTAGCTAGTTTTCCAGTTTAGTGGTTATCAACACATTTCTCCTTTTCTAAATGGAAGTGCTGAGAAAGTTTATTTTTAGGATAACGTTTATGTTTGTTGGATAGACATATATGCAAATTTCCTACCAGTATAATTTATCTTGATATATTTAGCACTTTTGTCATAGCAGGATCAGACCCTGCGTCATCTGTTCAGCTAAAGTATTGTAATACAGAATAAACATTTGTCATTGAATTGAATCTTTTGGTGTTTCTGTATTCAGCACTATCTACAATTTATAATATGCTTACTACAGAAGTTTGAACCCTGGTCCACTAGCTCACCCAGTCCAGCTTTTTGTTTCAACCAGGGACTAATTATTTGTTTTAAGCACGCATTACCTCAGGGATTTTACAGTGTGTAGCTATAGTGATTGCTCATGAGTCTCTGTTCATCACCACACTGCAGTGTTAACACCACTGCCAGCAATATGCCTTAACTAATTTAAACCATGCTGTAAACATGGAGAAACTGCAAATGTACTGGTCAAATTGACCGTGGTAAACTTAGTAAGGTGAAACTTCATAGATAATGTTTTATTGAGCGTAGTTTTTAAGATAAAGGACATTATACATAGGGATTGCAGTGGGTCTGATACAAAAGCAAGGCAGCTCATGAAGCTGCTGCATCCTGGGATCTCATTAGGGTGTGTTTCAAATGATCCTTCCTGAGTTCTCCCAGAACTCGAGTTGGTGAAAAAGGTGGTGTTTCCATGTTTTTCTGAGTTACCCGAGTTATCACTTGAGTTGGGCAGGAAATACTACAGATTGTACCCAGAAATGTTTGCGACTTACAAGGTCAAGACATGAATTCGCTACAGGCGGTATTATAGTCAAATTGTCAGTGATTTAAAAGATAAATTCATCTAGATATTCTTTCGAGGAACATCACAAAAGTGAGGAAAACAAAAATATAATAATAATAATAATAATAATAATTATAATAATAATAATAACTAGAACTGCCAGGCAGTTTTACGGCTTCCAAGCTCAGTACCAGTTGGACATTTTTGCAAGCTGTAACATGCATTAGTTCATTATGTCACAATGCTTTATAACTTTAAACACCATAGTAACCATGACCCTATCTACACACTGTAAGGAGTTATAAGCTAATTTTACATTTAACCTTAAGGAGAGGTCAAAGGTCACGATCAAGGTAATTTTTGAATAGAGCATATATGGTTTCCTAAATGTGTTGTATAGTAACCATAACCCTATGTGCACTGTAAGGAGTTATAAGCTAGTTTTACATTTGACCGAAGATTTTGAAAGGTGAAATGTGCCAGGTGGCCATATTGGTTTACGCACAAACACAATTTTTTAAAAACTCAATTGTATTGACACGGGAATGATGCTTTGGAGTGAATCAAATAAACCATTTTTCACTTGAAGCGGTTTTAAATTTAAGAAAAAAATGTAGGTCTGGCGGCCATCTTGTTTTACAAAAGAACACAATTTTTCCCTATTTGAATTCCATTGTCCCTAGGATGATTATTATTTGTTTATTTAGCAGACACCTTTATCCAAGGCAACTTACAGAGACTAGGGTGTGTGAACTATGCATTAGCTGCAGAGTCACTTACAATTACATCTCACCCGAAAGACGGCGCATAAGGAGGTTAAGTGACTTGCTAAGGGTCACACAATGAGTAAGTGGCTAAGGTGGGATTTGAACCGGGGACCTCCTGGTTACAAGCCCTTTTCTTTAACCACTGGACCACACAGTGGATGATGCTTACCAAGTTCAGAGTTAGTTGGTTAAACGGTTTTCAAACAGAAGCAGTTTGATGTTTGGGGAGTGTTTCAGTGAATTTGCTGGCAGCCATTGTGCTATTAAAATGTAACGCTGCAATTTATGCTTCGCAAACTTGAAGCGGGTTTGGTTGCTGATGACATGTGCAAAGTTTCAGATTAATCGGTTTACCGGTTCCGAAGAAGATTTTAAAAGGTTTTTCCAAAAAATGCGTCAGGCCGCCATCTTGGTTGACACAGGAGCGCAATTTTTTGGCATCTGAGCTGTAATCTCCACGGGATGATACCTGCCAAGATTCATGTTGATTGGTTACACCGTGTGCGAACAGGAGCAGTTTAAAGTTTTGGGAGGAAAAACGCTAGCATGGAAGCCTAATAATTTACTTTGTAGTGCTTCACGTGTGGGAAATACAGAATTACCAATTTCTACAATCATCACTAGGTGGTTCCTTGTCTTTTTGGACACATTTTTGTGTTAACCTGAGGAGAGCGCTGTTGCTTTAGAAATACCAGGGTACTTTAGTGGCCACTTGTGGATGCTAATGAATAGTACATTACAGTCTCACAGTTCCATCTTATCCAATTAAACCTCAAATGCATTTCCCTCCTCAATCTACCTCCCATGCCAAGTTTTGTACAGATCAATGACAGCATGCTTCCGTTAGGGTGGTTCAGTAGAGATAAAGAATCCGGGGGATTTAATTTGCCGATTGTAAATACGTTTTTACACACTCCTGCATTAAGTGCATTAAGTACTACTTCTACAAGGCTAACTAATCAAATACAGGCATTCTCTGCAATCTTATCATTAGCAACAATGTCAAGGTCGTATTTCCTTTCTTTCTTGTCACTAGTATGCAGCATATAAACCTGTATTCCTCAGAATACAATGACAGACACATTGGCTGTTTGTTCATTTTTTCACTTGCTTAGCAACAAACCAGGGTTTAGACTGAGTTTATTGAACATGTTTCAGGAGATAGAAAGATACAGGTTTGTTATTCTCCGATTAATAAGATCATTATTAAATGCAATTGTAAAACATTGTGGCATGAGACTTCACGCTATAGAAAGATGATTTTCTGATAGACAGATATAGCCATTTAGGTTTTATATGAAGAAAGAGGTATTGCTCAACAACTGTGTAATTTAGTTCAATTTTTTTTTTTCTTTACAGTACAGTGAACACAATTTAAGTATTCCCCTTCATATGCCACAAGAGGGCGATCTGGTGTTACAAATTTGCAAAACATGAAAAGCATGACAATATCAATAATTGTAGTTTTTGACCCAAGGTTGCAGCATATCGATCACTAATACAGATTTTGTTTTGATGATATCTTTTTTTTAGTTGTGTCAGGCCTCACTGTAGCCTGGCTTCAGATGCAGGGCCTGGTGTAGAACCAGCTGCCAAAGGAAAGACTCACTCACCTGCTGGCTAAATTGATTGCCTTGTTTCTCCTAAACTTTTACATTAAAAATGATTTTAAGACGAGAGACAAACTTTTGCACCAAATCTTCACAACAATATCTGGAACATCTGCAAAGCTAGATAGAATCTGTTTGTCCTCACCTTTATGGCATGTTCTGACCATCCTACTGTGAATTTAGAAAAATCATGCTAAACACTGCAGACAGCAGCATCTCAAGAGTGTGATGGCTGACAAGCATGGGTTAGAGCACCAACATTAGCCTGGTGTTAGAAATAGGCTGTATAAACATATGAAATCACTGGCTTTGCTGGAGGCTTTCACATGCAAGCCAAGGTCGGTGAATGGTATTTTGGAAACGACAGTTCCCATGTGCATGTGATTGAGACATCTATTTCTAGGTATCAAGACAAAGAGCTGCCTATACGACTCACCTGCTGTCCCTAGATCAACTGGATTTTCCTATTGACAGAAAACCAGTTAGTGTGAGTGAGTGTGGAATCTAAACCATTCAAGGCTGTAGAGCTACTTTGACTACTTGTTTTCATTCAGCGGAATACAGCCCTTGGTAAAACTTGTGATATCTTCCATTAAGCTGATATGTTCTGTTGCAAGATGAGGTGTTGTTTTGTAATGTTTTTCCTGTTTTATATGTTGCTATGCTTTGTCTGTGTATTTTCTCTGATTCAATGTAGGCAAGCTTGTGGAAAGTTACTGATAAGGACACATTCCTTATTTGGCTTATGATATATGGAGGGTGTCGGTGACTTGTACTCTTCCTGTGTCTTCTAGTAATATATTTTATTAGCAGGGTGTCTGTGTGTCAAATGCATGAATCGTGGGCATGTTTATTTGAAGGACCAAGAAAAGTACAGGAGGAAGCTGTGCTGGAGAAACAGTTAACATTTTTTTTGAAGAAGAAGAATCATGTTACCGCAGTTTAAGTATAAAACGGCTTGTTTAGAGCTCTTTGTTAGACCAGATGAAGAAAAGACTGCTACACTCTGTTGTCTCTGAAAAAGGTGCATTAATGCCTTTTTTGTATTGTATGCAAATATTGAAGTTTAATAAATATATTAGTATTAAACTGACTAATTGTTCTATTAAGCAATTCATTCGAGATGAATCTACCTGTGAACCAGTTGACAATTCACTCTTACAAAAAGGACAGTGCATGTATTATGGTCATCATAAGTTCACTGCCTGTATATAGTTTAAAGGGCATGAAATCTCCATGATGTTGAAAGGATCTTCTGACAGCTTAATTAATCTTTCATGTTCGTAATTTAAATAAACAACTAAATAAATAAAATCATCAAAAAAACCTTTTCATGATGAGAAGCGCTCCACTGTGCTTTACCAGCAGCAGGTTTCAAGCTATGTTGAATGCATAAGCGTTTATGACTTCAAATTTATTTATGGAAAAGCATTTTCATAAAGTAGGTAATGAAAATTCTCTGCAGGGGTGAATTTGACATGGCAGGGAATGGAGGCTGCAAAGCACAGGGGCAGAATGCGCACACAGATGGTACAGTAGACAGTGCAGAGGAGAGGGTACTTTGTGTATTGAAGAGAGCAAGGAGGATTATTATTATACTGAGTGAAATACATTACAGTGATGAGGCATGAACCAACGCTGCTAAACAAGTGGAGGCAGGTCATGTTATTGATATGGATGTGAATTAAAGGCACAATAAATGCTTTACTTTTTTATTTTAGCTTGTCTTCTCCGCCTCTCCATAGCTTAGTTGTAACAACTGGAAGCATTTTGTGAGAAATAAATCACCCATATGTGGCACTACTGCAGCATTCTGAGACAGAGCCTTATAATGCACGACATCAACACAAAAGCATGCATTGCCTAAGACTTAGGCTATGCATATGAAGGGCAGCAGTGTGGAGTGGTGGTTAGGGCTCTGGACTCTTGACTGGAGGGTCATGGGTTTAATCCCAGGTGGGGGACACTGCTGCTGTACCCTTGAGCAAGGTACTTTACCTAGATTGCTCCAGTAAAAACCCAACTGTATAAATGGGTAATTGTATTTAAAAATAATGTGATATCTTGTAACAAATGTAAGTTGCCCTGGATAAGGGCGTCTGCTAAGAAATAAATAATAATAATACTGGACGGTAAGTAGTGATGGTAAATCCTCACAAATACATGATGGTTGTTTAAAACACAAATGCTTTCATCTATTTAAATCTGGACCTCTTCAATTTGAGTATGATTTAGCAGTGGAATACAGTATTTAGTTTATTCCACAATTTTCATGGTTAAGCCGTTTTAATAACACTTCATAGTAATGGGATTTATTGGTATTGTATTGGAAATATAATGTCAATAAATATAATCGGATCATTACCACAGGGTTGCTAATCTTTTTATATTCACAGTGATTGACCTGTATTGAGGGCAGGAGCACATCTCCCGGCATATTGTGGAAACAGGTGTGTGTTGAAGGTTTCTGCCATTTGTGCCACTGTAGCACGTATGTTGCTTGTCACGATACATAGCACATGTCTTTGGGCTTGATCCATCATTACCTGCTTGTGACCTGAGTTGTGCTTTCTGGTGGTGGGTTTTCTGCAAACATTGCCATTCCAGGAACACCTGAGATATTTGATGGACTAGTTGGTAATGCAGACACCATGCACAGACATACACTGACATCCCCCTTGTGGTGTCATGGAGACTCAACTTTCCCATTGTTGTTACTGAATAGTTGCACACAACCATGACACATCTTATATAGGTCTAGTGGATCACACAACATGATCCCATGACCACATTAGCAAGATATTATTTTGTTTCCAACATTCATCCAAAACAAAAGACTTATGAAGCTTGTTATCAGTTTTGACATTTGGCCACATTTGAGCTCTTAAAAAAAACAAAGCCACCTCAGGGGCTTACCCAGGGACTTGGATGCCACTGATGCTATCACATTTACATGAAACTGAATCCCTGTGTTTCCAATACACTTTAGCATACCGCGCAGACTGACGAACTTCAGCGTGTCTTCCAAAGCAGTTTTGTAGAATCGCCATCCATGGGCTTCAGTATCTATTTTCCTGTCAGTGAAGATTAAAGCGATTATATCTTTAACAATACTGGAAGTCCATCACCTAGGAATTATCCAGACAAAAGCAAATCTGGGCCTATTATTAGACTGACTCCTCATATTCCTTAAATACTCAGTGTAATCTATAGCAGCTGTTGTCTTTTTGGAGGATGTGGCGAGGCCATGGGTGCTGCCCTGGTGAAGTATCAGTGATAGCGGAATGGGATATTACAAATACCCGCCAACGTGTTTGATAAGATACAAGCCCTGTCTGGTGTTACGCAGTTAAAGTTCCAGCATGATTAAGTCTTCCTTGGGCCTAATTTCATTAGCACTTGGAACGCAGACAGTGACTGACAGACCTGAAAGAATGCATGGGTAAAAGTGATGGGGACCTCTGTCTACAGATCCCTTCTGCTCAGCACTGGTGGGTTTAGCGTCTCTGCATATGTACAAAGGTTTTCAGTAAGTCCTTTTTATGTATTTCTTTCTTTCTTTTTAAGGTTTACAGAAAAAAGGCTAGGATGTTATATCTATTGTAAGACAGATACTGAGTTCTCAAAGGAATATAAACAAAGATCACTTAACGTCATTGGAATTGTAATAAAATGAAACGAAAGTAAGTTATACAGGAAAGGACTTGAGATACGCAGTAAGGAACCTCGATGATCACAGAGCAAAGGCTGTAAGGTTTTAAAATGGTGTGTCCTGTGTATCGAAAGGATGTTGACTGGATATATTACATGAATTTAAAAAAAATGTGAGAGTTGTATTAATTCATTATACATGCTTTACATTGGAATTATTGACACCACCTCATTAAATGTAAGCACAATCCATGTGAGATATACATGTTTACACAATGGACACAATGTACAATATATACTGACGTTTGTATTACTGGCACCAAGTGAAATAATAGCAATAGGTGATTAACTGATAATAATGGATCTACTTTGGTTTGGGGGAAAGTTACAATCATGGTGGCAAAAATTATATGTAGATCAGAATGTGAAAGTTGCCTTGAAATCTGCTACTATGCCAGTGAGCAGCAGAATTTGTGAATCGGGAAAATCCATCCAGCTAAATTCTAAAAGCAAAAGCACACAACAGGTTTAGAGCAGGAGCTAATTCAATAAACAGCACATTTCACTGTAGACAAGAGTCATTCGACTATTGAATTTCACACTAAATAAAAGGATTATGTGCCTGTTTAAAAACGGGAGGATATTTATTTGCTGTTCTGTTGCAGTGGGTCTGCCTGCCAGCTACTGTACTTTGGCAGACAATGGTAAAAGCTTAGAAAAGTGTACTTCAGTAACACAATAACAAGGGACATTGCAGCTTGAAAGCAATACAACATGATAACCTTTTAATTATTCCACTCAAGAGCTACTTCTACTGACACTGAGCTCCTCAGACAGGATCATTGATGTTTTCATCTTGAGTTGTTGAAGGTAAAGAGAAGATCAATTTTAATAATAGCACTCATCTAATTATATAATGACATATCTAAGGACTCTGTGTTCTGTACTTATAGATCAAAGACACAAACATCAGTTCTCTCCTATTGACAGTGTTATGGCAGGTGCTTTTTTTTGCTTAACCGCTGTATATCTACTAGGTCAGGGGTTTTCAGCCGGGGGTATGTGTACCATTGGGGTACTTCTAAGGGTCATAGGTGGTATGCAGGACGACTCAGCAAAAGAAAATAATGATCTTGAATTGATTTTTTAAAACTGTATTATATCTCTAAACCACTGCTCATAAATATTTCATTTTTGTTTTGTAGCTCAAAGGTTAGTATAGCATAGTTTCAAAATAAACATCCACCTAAATGACACACATAATTATGCTGAGATGGGAAGTAAATGGTAATGTGATACACAATTACAGTGCAGACTATTTGGGATTATTTATAATAACTTTGCTGAATAGAAAGCGAACACATGTGTTTCTGAAGAGATCCCCTTTTGATTCTGTCTACCCAAAGACATGTAATTACACGTTTTAAGAATTACTGTTTGGTATTGTGTTCTAAACCATCAGTTTGTCAGTCCCGCACTGTTATGACATAAATTATATATTCAGATTATTTTGCCTTTTATTGTGTTACCTATCAGAAAAACAAACATTGTAAAGGGGTACTTGAGCTGAAACCTTCAGACAGAAGGGGTACAGTTTTTAAAAAAAGGTTGAAAACCCCTGCACTAGGCCAATGGGCTAATCAAATGTAAAGTTGGATGGTTAGTGATACTTTATGCTGTATATAGCCTGGCCTATATTTTGCTGCAGACCTATCAACACTATTGGCAGATGAACAGTTTACCTCAACCAGTCAGGATTTGTATTCTGTCTGTCCTGAGTAGGGATCAATGCCAAGGGCTCTGAATACTGGCTCTACTGAACCAGCCATCCTGACTTTCATTTCAAATCAAGTGTGCTTGGTAAGGGAAACTGTATTCTAAATTGAGCTTACATGAACACACTGTGCTATCAAACTCTGAGGATACTTTAGGCGGTTTGCGGTTGACGGGCTTGTGTGGGTGAAGATCAAAAGGAAACGTTATGTTATCTAAGTGTGAATGTGTTCTGTCATTTTACTATTTACCATTCTCATTTACAATGCTTTCACTAGTCTTTTAATATGTTTTGCAAGCTCTCATAAGTGACTCCAATGTAATTATTATCAATAGAAATTCATACTAACTGCCCTTTAGGAACAAAACAAATTACTGTTTTAGGTAACTGGAAAAATCCATTAGCATCTAAAACAGGTAATTGGTGGAAAACAATGCTGGATATTTGCAATTTTAAAAAAGGTACATTTTTTAGAGCATTTGTAAGAGAGAAATTAATTCTTGGAAATTCTGCAAACCTAAAGAAACAACTACCAAAACTAAGTTCCAAGAGAAATGTGGCAATGTTCTGTGCCACACAGCTGTGACGTCACATAGCCCATTGAAATGAATATGAGGAGGGTCCTTGCCATTGCGTAATACTGATAATTGTATTGCTATTACATTTTAAAATAAGATTTAAACAATGATTTGATTATCTTTTTAAATGACATGTAAGGGAAATTATATTCTTGTATGTTTTGTTGTAAGAAATAAAAAACGGGGTACTTCAGTGTTCACATTTTGTTACATTTCATAAGTAGCTGTTATATATGATCAAGTGATATGTGCCATTTATGCATACCTGAAATAATTGTAATTGTTAACTTAGCTTTCACTTTGACATGTTCTGCTAAAATGTCAAGGGTCGGACACACAGCATACATCTCTAAGCAACTGTGCATAAACAGACCAGTACCCAGATCTGTTTGTCATGCTATATTGGGATGATCTAACATGCCAAGTTAAATGAACTATTCTAATGTGTTAAAAGGTACACTGGGCAACACATACCTCAGACTGGCATTAAAGAGTAAGTAGCAGGTTTCCGAAAAATATACGCTCTAGTGCACTGGGGTTTGAGATCTGTCTTCTAAATCGCTGCGGGAAGAGTGATAAATATAATAAGAGCTCTGGCTTTTCTGTTCCGTACCACATCATGGATCGTTATTGCTGTGTCACCTGTTTGACAATGTGGGCGATAATCCTGACACTATCAGTGCACTAGAACGGCCATTTTGAAAACAGCTTTGAAACAGACTTGAAAGTTATAAGTGTAAAGTTGTCAGGATGTTAACAATAAAAAGGAAAATGACAGGTGCGTTATTTAACAGTTCTAGCAACACACTGCCTGCTGCCTCCATCTTCCAGGATTTCTTCTTAGCGGTGAAATGTTTTTGTTGCCTCTCATTGCTGGTCTCTTAATTAGTAGGGCATGGTTTTGCATTACATATTTTCATGACAGGTTGGTGAAATCGATGTGTACCATTACAAGCAAATATCAGGAGTTACCAAAGTGTCCGTCACTAAATCATCTTGCGGTCCTGCTATGGTCATGTAACACATTAGGGTCTTATATCCACTTGGGCTAATGAAAAGGTAACACAGTTTCAGTTTCTACACATTGTGGTAATAAAACTGATTGTTCACATTGGCAATAGAAAATCTCCTCATCGAGTATTTTCTTAAGTGAATGAACGGATCAATGTGGCAGGACTCCTGTATTCAATGAATGATCACATGACCGTAACATGAAACAGCTTCAAGGCTCCAAGAAGACACACAGAGATTAAAAAAAAAAAAAAAAAAATCTGAAAAAGAAGGAAGACAAGATGAGACAGACATGAAAAACAATACCCTCCGACAAATATTGAGATATATGGAATTAGAGAACTATGAAGTCATTCTCCTTGGAACTTCCCCTTAAATAAACAACCTTATCAGGATTTCAATTGACTTGCGCAATCTAGGTACCGGTGTGCCAGATCAGGGATGTTTATTTTTCATTTGTAGTGGCAGTCAATGCACTCAGCGGTAGTTGCATTAATACTATTTGAGAACATGCATTCTCCATGACTGCTACAGTAAAACAGCTGTAGCTCCCTCTGAGTCAATAATCCCAACTCATTCTTGCTCAATGTAAACACTAGAGAAATATGCTTGCGGTAGGAAAAACGCAAACATCTTGTTCTGCCCTGCTGCATGTGAAAAGGTCATTCCTCAAATGCCCGGCAATCAACAGCCTCTTCAGAAACCATTTTAAATGTTTTGGTGACGTCAAGGGAGAGGAAGAATTTGGCCTGTACAATGCATAGTAGGTCATTTAAAAGCCTTGTAGAAAACTAAAGCAGATAGCATATCAAAGCAGAGGTGTTTATTTAAGAGGAGTGTCATGCCACTGGCACAAAGTCCCAGAAGAGGGAATCAGTCCCAGAAGAGAAAAAACGTTAACCCTTAAAAGCCTGGCCAATTGGGGAGAAAAAAGAAATGCATGGTAGAACGTGAAACAGATGTCCTATTGATTCTTTTTGGAAAAATGACTAAACAGGTGTCTCTTATGGCCTGTATTGCCAAAATGTATGAAGGTGGCACTTTGGACCGTGCTGGTGGAACTAGGACAGATTCACCCATGAAAAAGCCCAGCACCAGTCTCAGTGCCATGGACAATAAGTTGAATCTTCTGGATGCAAAAGTGGAGAAAATCTTGAAAAGTCAAGGGGAAGTTCTGAAGAAGCTTGAAGCGGTCTACCAGGGCATCGGGAACCTGGAAAATGGCATCGCAAAACTGAAGCCGGCAAAGGAACCTCCAAGCACTGGAGAAGATCATTTGAAAAAGGGAGAGCCGTGTTTATACAATGAGATCAAGGCTCTGTGCACTGAATGCGTGAACCTGATGAAGTCCCTGCAACAGGAAACAAACAAACAAAGAGAAAAAATTGATGGGATTGAACGCTCTGTCTCCACCGCAGACAAAGTCATTACATTTGTTGGCGAGACCTTCAAAAGCTCTAAAATAGTGGCGTATATCCTCAAGGGCACAGTTCCGTGGAGGAAAGGCAGTCTTA
Organism: Acipenser ruthenus; assembly: GCF_902713425.1. Classification (NCBI taxonomy): domain Eukaryota; kingdom Metazoa; phylum Chordata; class Actinopteri; order Acipenseriformes; family Acipenseridae; genus Acipenser; species Acipenser ruthenus. The sequence goes on from NC_081207.1 coordinate 27,680,131, forward strand.
GAAAACACAGAAGAGGTCAGTTTGTATGGAAGGTTTGATTGTCTTTAACCTAATCTGCAGCACATATGAATGAATGAATATATATATATATATATATATATATATATATATATATATATATATATATATATATATATATATATATATATATATATATAAATATAAATTGAATACAAAATAAATAAATTGTCTTATTGGTTAATTAAAATTTCTTTCTGCAATGCTGCAGCCTAAAAAGGTGATTTATAACAGGTAAATAACCACAGCTTCAAAGCAGAGACACTAGAATTGAAATACAGTAATAATCCCAACTTCACAAAAATTTGATAACTGTAAATGCCTAATCATACTTTACAAGGCAAAACTATAATAAAATCAGATAACCCTAGCAGAGAATAATCCCTCAGCTGCTTATAGCCACCCAAAGACAATCGTGTTCTGTTGAGAGCTGCTTCACTGAGAAGTCAGTAATTCAAAACGTTGTGCTAAGTGTGTCTCCAGTATATACTAAATACCAAATAATAAATTAAACTTGCACCATCCATTCTGGGTTTGAATGCAGAAAAAAAAATAACATGGGGCCAAGTATTTGAATACATTGCTTACATTTACCAAAGTAACCTGAAATTGAAAAACCCCTGACAGGCCAAAAATTAGTATATCTTCTGAGCTAATACTGGCCCCATATACTGGTAATTATTATTATTCTTTTTTTTAATCAATGCATTTAAAAGTAGACTCACATTATGCTTTTGTATTTTTAAACAGCAGAAAAGTAAACATAGCCCTTAACCATGCTCTAATATAGGCTAATAACATTAGAAATGAAAAAAAAAAAAATTATAAAACACCTTTCTTTCCTTTGGGGATTATACATGTATAACTATGTGTTAGAAATTAACTGTTGTTTTTTTATAATGGAAATAATAATTCACTGTTATGTTTTCTTTTTTGACAGAAAAAAGAAACAGGTGCAAAGCCCAAAGCTGAATTCTGCAATCGAGCGATTCAGGCAGAGATCAGGAGATCTCCTGAAGGTACTTTAGGGTTACAAGCTTGCGCTCAACCACATTTCCATCTGCACCATGAAACCAGTCAGTAAAACTCAATCTCATCTCGTTCCAATCTTCTATAATCTATGATCTATAATCCAATCTGAAACTGGATAAAACACAAAAGTCAAACAATCAGCTGTTTTTACTGTATAATGTTTTTGTACAGTTGCTATTTATAAATGAATTCACCAACCACCAGATATAATTCACAGCCTTCATGATCAGTCTGCGTATTTTTTTGGAATATTGGATATTTAAAACCTACCTCTCGATTTCTCTTAACTGGGGCTCACAGAGTCCGAATTGAAATCGATGAAGGAAATAAATGGGTCTAATTTCAAATTGCTTTCGAGGCAGAAGGAAATGTAGCGTTACTGAACATCTCCTATACTTGGGAGATAAGGAGCATTATTCAATGTTTATAAGCAATGCATATTGAAAATAATATGTATGAAATGTAAATAATGAAAACAGCAATAATCATAAAGGTAGTGAATGGTTAAATATATCTAATCTGCTTCACGTCTTTAATATAGCTTTTGCCATATACAGTGATTACTTTTGGATTCAAACATGTGTCCTGTTTTTTTTTTTTTTTAGATGATACAGGTGTGAAGAAGGAGCCAACTAAAACAGATGAACGTGTCAACTTGGCTCTTCAATCTCAATCCGACAATCAAGTGGATAAAAGTCCCCTAGCCCCCATCACATCTACAGAAGTGCACGCTGAGGCCAAGAGCTCAGAGCTCAGTATTGCAAGCACCAAACATACTGCAGAGAATAAACCATCTCGGAAACCCAAGGAGGTCACCATCAAAAGCAGAGAACCCACACGAACACAGACCTTTATTAAAGAAACGCATGATGTTGGAGTGAACACAGATGACCGTGATGCACCTGACTGTCAGAAAGAGGAGGTCACTATTACTGTTATAACAGGGGAGACCCAGACTCCAGCCCCTGCTGCCAAACCAGAGCTGAATGAGGCTACTGCATCACCTCTTGAGCGGTAATTAAAATGTCTCTGTTTCATCAGCTTTTAATCTAATGCATGCAATTATGATATTTGTGCAAACAACCAAAAGATTCTGCTGCACTTTTATTCAAATCCTTCCTAACTCATTTTCCAAATTGCTATTAGTTAATATACTGTGCAGACAAGCTGAAGCCTTCATCTTCGAACCAAGAGGTAATCAAAACACAAAATAATCACGGTGCTCCTACAAATAGAGCCTTTTTCTGCTATTTTTACTGCCTTTTTCATCTTGACTGTTAAGTGACAAGCACCAGTATGCATGTACATATTTCTTTAGGGGTCAATCAAATGATGTGAATTTTGGCAGGTATAAATACAGCTCTTCTTTTAATTATGAAACAGGACCCTGTCTGCCATTTCATATATCTTTACAGACAGAAATTCACAAATTCACTGATAGATTTTCATGACCTTGGTTCTCAAATTTGTATTCTCAGTGGATGTGTATAGGTCCGCCACTGATTAGATCAAGTAGCCCCATGATCTTAAAGCTGAATTTAACAAATAGAAGTCATGAAGGAGGTGTGGGTCAATTGTTTATGTGTAACTTGTGCATAAAACAACTGTTCATTGCTAACAGTTAAGCTTTAACAAGGAAAAAAAAAGATTTGTTTTATTATTTGTTTTAATTTGTATGTTATGAGCGCTAATTATTAATATATGTGTTGTTAAACTTCGCAATGTGTTTCTAATTTAGGCATCCTGATATTACACATGACATTCTCGGTGAATTAAAAAGAAAGACTTTGGCTGAACAAGGAGCTGGTTCTTCTACACAGGAGCAAGAAGAAGCTAAGAAAAGCTCTAAAAATGATGTTGAAGGAGCCAAAAAAACACAGGCAGAGAGAAAAGGGGTCTGCAAATCCTCCAAAAGCGCTGTACCACTGACAATAAACAACGATACCAGCTCTGAAAAAGACTGTGAAGTTTCCTTAACCCCCCTGAATGGCACTCCCCCAGCCAAAACCCAGAATGAGCAGAAAACCCAGGCCAGTGAAGCACAAAATACAGATAATGACAGTGTCAAGAAAAATAAGGCTGAAAAACTCTCCAAAATTGAGTCACCAAATAAGTCAGCTGATCCTGTGCAACGAACTGAGCCTGAGAAGAAGACTTCAGCAACAGAGACCATCACAGCATTGGAGACTAAAGCTGAGGAGACCTCAGACACTAAAGCTGTGGTGAATGCTAAACCTCAAAAAGCATTGAGAGTTATCATTGGTAAGTACTAGGATTATATTCTGTTTGGATATGCAGCTATTTACACTACAGTGTTTGTAGTTAAAACGCATTTCAATAAGGTAATAAGGGTGAACTGTAAGTGTGATTTTTAGCCCATTAACTGCCAACCGTTTTGATGGTCAGTCCTGAAGTAAGCAGTGGGTAAATTCGGCCTGTTTTTCCATAGGAATGGGTGTTTATTGACTTGTAAGTCAAGTTTAACTATGTATTGTCCAGAAGAAAACATTTTGAGTTCATTAATGTGCATTATTTCTATTTTCTAGATGACAGCCCGTCTCAGCCAGCACCCTTTGAACATCGTATTGTAAGTGCTAGGCATATGGCAGTTACCTCATACTACTCGCTCATTCAGAACGAGCTCTTAGGGGGGTAAGTTGTAGCAATTAGTTATTTTATTATATTGGTGTCATTTAATGGTCTAAAGAGAGAGGCTGTGTTAAAATGACCCAGTTTAGACTAATAATATAGATCCAGTTATATATTTTTTTAAGGTGAACAGTGAGGTAGACTAGTGATTCAAAAAAGCAACAAAAATGTTTAAAACTACAGCAACAATCTCAAAATGGCAGTGATACAACTAAATGAAAAAGGAGAAACTACCAGAAAAATAGCCTGAATTGGCTGCTGTTGCAAAAAGGAAACCAAAGTCGATTGCAGAACGCAAAGCTGTATGTGTTGAAGAATGGGCAAAAATATCCCAGAAAAATCCCAGGAACTGGTTTCAAAATACAAAAAAAAAAGACTGCAAGCTGTAAAGGAAGCAAAGGGTGGGCACACAAAATACTAATGTATGGGTGCCCAAATACTTTTGTCAAAGTATGAAATCATTTTATGCATTTTATGTAATCATTTGTTGTTTTATTATAAAGCTGAGTCTCTAATTTATATCAAACAATTTGAAATTATAGAAATCACTTTCTTGTGTTTTTCTCATTTTTTAACTGCCCAAATACTTTTGTCTGCAACTGTATATATATATATATATATACAGTTGCAGACAAAAGTATATATATATACACACAATACGTCCCTTATAATATGGAATAAAAGGCACAGTCTACCGTAAAATATAAAACAAGGGCTTGACAGCAGTTATGCTAAGGCATTTTTGTATTATTTACAGAGGAGTGTTACTTTGCTCTACATTGCTAAAGTAACAGTAAGAGGTAAAGGTCTTTACTTTTGTTTCCTTGACCCTGGCAAAATCCTAGGAATAAAAATAAGTCCAAGGTGAACTTGAAGCAGTTTGTTATAGAAGGCCTGATCACTTGCAGATATCTCCCTGTTGCTGCCCCTGGTTATATTTCTATGGCTGGCGCAGCTAAAGTCTAAAAACAGATTTGAATTCTGAAAAGGGCCTGTGCTCTTTATATAAGGCCAACTACTTTCACAGAAACATGTCAACACTCAGCATGAATTGGAGTTTAAGGTTGAAGAATTAGAAGGAGGCAAGAATTAAGGGTATAACTAATGTCATGCATACATATGAAATGACTCAAATCGATAGGAACCTTTGATAAGAAAATGGGTTTTGACAACAGTGGATCCAGTGGATTTTTGTTAGTAGAGTTATAGACTGGGTTAAACAACCATAAAATAAAACTTGCCTATAAACACACCAGATATAAATCAGTCGTTTTATTTAATGAACCAAAGCAATTTATAACTGATTTCTTCTCACGGTTCGGTTTCTCTCTTATCAGTAAATGTGTGCATTGCCTTGATTTGACCTTTACATGATGTGTAGACACAGAAGGATACACATCACATCACGGGGATGTAAAAAATAAAAGTGGAGGGCAGGAAGAGGGATTAGACTCCTCGAGGCTTGTCCGTTGCTAGCACACTATTTGCCCAACGCTCTGATTGATTCCAGTGCTTCCTTATTACAGCATCACATATCCATTACTCTCCTGGTAAAAAAATAGTGCTTCCTGCCTTTCCTACTATTAAAGTCATCAATTTGCCTATTTTGACAATTTTCCAAAATTTCATTTCCAGTGGTTTGATTTCATATGCACAACAAATCAAAACAACAGAAGCAACGGGGTGTTCCAATGAATTGGCACACGGCTGTTCATGGGTTAACCTTCTCTGTACTAGTTACAATGTTGTGACGAGCATTACGTGTGAAGCTCACATATTTGAAACAGCCTGTTCTTGCCTGTGTGATGGAAACCAACATGGGAAGAGTGATCTGTCAGATATAAGCACGGCTTTAACAGAAGAATGGGACTCTGTACATTTTCCAGCACTGGGCATTAGATATCAAGTACTATCTGCTTTGATCTGTCCAATTACCTCTGCTGTCACAGTTGTTGTAGGAACAGAAAAGGGCATTGGTTGTATTCAGTTCCAACATTTCAAATAAACAACCAGATATTGACAGGCCCGTGCAACAGTGTGATATTCAATATTTATTGGGGGGGGGTTTGACGTGTGCAGTGAACAACTGGCAAGAAAGACACAGCTAATCCTGCCTGGGCAATGCTGGCCTGCCTTTGTGTTTGTCTTGTACAGGGCTATTTTTAGAACCTGATAAGCAGACCTGTTTGCAAGACTTTCTTTAGTGAGCCACTTCCATGTCAGTACTGCACTGTGTTACTTCAACTGGTAAATAGACTTCAGTCCTGTTTTTTTTTTTCTTTATTATTTAAATATAATTGCATTGTCATTCACAAGAGCAGTGGTACCCTGATATCTATTTTCTAAAAATGATGAATGACCAGGAGTGGAACCCTTATCAGAACTTTGTTTACTTAAGTGAAATTTCAAAATGTTACCCAATTATAAACCAGCACAGGTGTCCAAATACTTTTAGCACTGCAGACTCCGGCAGTGTATATTTTCATGATGATTTCCTATCTATTTATCTATCTAGAATGTGAATCTCTATATGCAATATTCATATTTCTGTCTCCTCTATCTCACACTATAGGGAGAATCATTTTATGGCCTGTCTGTGTGTGTTTGTGTTGACAGGGGACGATTCGGCCAGGTTTACAAGTGTGCAGAGCTGTCATCTGGCCTCATGCTGGCTGCCAAGACAATACCAGTTAAAGACTTGAAGGACAGGGTAAGTCAAGGATACCTGGGCAGACACACAGGGCTTCCTGTGAAGCTGATTTATGGAAATCCATCTGCACATTCTGTTCATGGCTGTGTCACACTGACGTATCTCGATTGATAGGTTTGTTCTGGAACCTTCTAATCCTGTTTAACTGCACTTATTCTTTCCATTCACAAGACACAACTTTACCTTACTGGTGTTTTAATTAACAAACAGTTACTTTTCACAGTACTTTCAAAGTTTGTACATATCGGACACATGTAACATATCTGGGTACAATGTATGACAATACCATCTTTTTAGTAATTTGATTATAAATGCAAAAACAAATTTAAACAACAAGATATTTGCATTCCAAGTTTGCGAAACATTGTTTTTTATTTAAAAACTGGACAAGCTTGATTTAAATTGCATAATCAGTACCTTAAATGTAGCTGCATTGAACATTGGCCTTTAAACTTAACCCAGTTATTTGGGGGGTTTATGGGACATTGGTGGGGGGACTTGATTCAATAATATATCAGAACAGTGGGCTGTCCTAAAGATTTACACTTACCTACTAGCACCACCTGCTGTATGATAAAGGAACTGCACCAATTATCAAATTACACCGTGTAACAATTTTTTTTTTTTTTTTTTGTTCCTGGGTAGTAAGTGTTATTTCCTAATTGCTTATGCCTCAAAAGTATAGAAAATGGCTATTATTACCCACAAACTTTGCTTTTTTGACCAGGACAGTGATATTTTGAAATGTACCTATTTTCCAGAACATTCCAGATAGATTCAGTGCTGAGTAAACTTGGAGTAACTTCTAGAACTTTCCAGTAATATAAATAGTAGTATAAATACAGGGGCCTTAAGCCCACCAGTTCAGTTTAGTTCCAGCTGCCTAAGTGGATACATATCTGCATTTTTCTAAGATGGCATCAAGAGGCTGCAAGCATCCGGCAGACGCATTTTGCTATGTCTGCGGCCAATTTATCAAGACAAGAGCGAAAAAGTACTCAGTGGAAGCATCTGCTAAGATGTGTGAGGCCTACAAGGCATATTTCGGCATGCCTGTCGGGGATCAAGACAAACCCTGGGCACCTCATTTCACCTGCGAGCACTGCAAAAAAACTCTGGAAGGTAAGATAGACAATTGTTGCTCGGAATTTTATGTTATAAAATGTGTTAAAATTTTTAAAATTGTAAAAGTTTTTAATTTTAAAATGTTTTACAATTTTCAATGTTATTGAAAAAATATATCATATATGAAAAATGTTGCGAGAATCTCTTACACATTAGTCATGGGTGAAATAAATGTATTTTTGTAGTATGGTTCAGAGGGGAAGAGAGAGCCATGAAGTTCGCTATCCCAAGAATTTGGCGGGAACCCACTGACCACTCAAGCAACTGCTACTTCTGCATGGTGGACCCTTCCAAACGTCGGACTGGCAAGAATGCACCTGCTATCACGTATCCGGACCTTCCTTCATCCATCGCCCCGGTGCCACACTGCCATGAGCTCCCCGTACCCACTCCTCTGGAGAGAGAGCAGCCATCTTTAGAAGAGAGCAGCAAGTCAGAGAGTGAGGAAGACGTTGTAGATCCAGATGACAATTTCAGAGGTGGAGCTGAGGAGAGAAACCCATACTACCCCAACCAAAAAGACTACTCACTTCTAAATCTTTTGTAGTCATTTGTGTATTACTTTAGTATAAATACATGTTAATTTGGATTCATATGTTGTTTTTTTCTGACTTTATGTGAACGAAAAGACACAAATTCGCCCGTTTTCTCATTGGAAATAGGTAAATTTCAAAATATCACTGTCCTGGTCACAAAAGCAAAGTTTGTGGGGAATAATAGCCATTTTCTATACTTTTGAGGCATAAGCAATTAGGAAATAACACTTACTACCCAGGAACAAAAATTGTGTTACATAGTGTTATCAACACTGAGTGCTATACAATTGGGAATAAATTTAACCATTAACCCTTTGCACCCAGGATTCCTCCCACCATGGTTGTAATGGGAGTTAGGAAATACAATGGATTATTTTATGATGTTTGTCTTTTTCTTTTCTTTCTCTAATTAAGGATGAAGTCAAGAATGAAATTGGTGTCATGAACCAGTTAAATCATGTCAATTTGATCCAGCTGTATGATGCCTTTGAGTCCAAGAACAATCTGACTTTAATTATGGAATAGTATGTTTGGAAGTTTTTCATTTCTGGCAGAAGTAATTGAGCACCCACACAGAGTACTTGTAACATATGCTAAGCTGATGCACAGATAACTGTAGCACTCTTAATTACACCTCTAACCATCTGTCAGAGCTATGTAGTTCCATATCTATATCTTTATCTATGTCTATATCTATAAATTAGTTATTAAAGCAAAATCATAAAGGCGAATGCAGTATCAAGGTTTTTTTTCTTTTGTTTTCTAGTTCATTTAATGCAGCCATTTTGTGACCATTAACTTAAGAAGATTCTATGAAATCCCAGTGCCTTGAGAGGTCTTGACATCATTTTATGTTTTTTTCGAAGTGAAATAAAGAACACTTGGGTTACATTTTATCTACTTTTTTTTTCTCCAAGGCTAAAGTTGCAAAAAAACTAAATGAAAGGCTGTATAAGCCCTTGTAATTGTAGAATTTTCTACTTTTAGTTTTTCTACAGAACCGGGACATTTTTGTACTGTAGCAAAAGCTTTTTAAATTGTGTCTATGCCCTTTTCCTCGCATCCCATTTTCTTGTGGTTTTTCTTCTTCTTTGTCTTTCTACTGATTGCATGAGATACACGTGAATATGAAAGCTGGTTTACAGACTTCACAGATGCAACAGCACAAACTGTGATACTGTACAAATCAGTGATCTTGTACACATTCACACTGAGATCTGTTTTGCTTCCTGTGACTACACAGCAAGTGTAATAAAAACATGAAGAAAAACCAGTGTTCTAATTTAAATTGCCAGGCCAGAAGGTCGACTCACCACTTGTTTTGTTGCTGTTCTGCAGTATTGGCGGAGGAGAATTATTTGACAGAATTATCGATAATTATCAGCTGACTGAGCTTGATGCCATCGTGTTTACCAAACAGATCTGTGAGGGGGTTCAGTACCTGCATCAGCAGTACATTCTCCATTTAGACCTGAAGGTAAGGCTCAAACATCACGCCTGACTTTCTGGACAATGTGCAAGCCAACTGGAATCAATGTGGTGGAGCTCAATTGCAAGAAAACAAATGTGCATAACACCATGTTCTGTCTCCCAGCCTGTTACCATTAGTTAATCTATTGAAAATATATGAACAAGGTAATAAATTTGGTTCTGTAAAAAGCAAGGCAGGGTACATCATTAATGACTACATTAGTTTTTTTTAGCATAATATCATTATTTGCTTTATAATTTTGAATGCTTAATATTACTGTGTTATTTTAGTATTTTTGTAAGTTATATATTTTTATACAAATATTCTTCTATTTTTTTTTTCATTCTTTTTAGCCAGAAAACATTTTATGTGTAAACCACACAGGAAACCAAATAAAAATCATTGACTTCGGACTGGCAAGAAGGTAAGAAGTGACCCTTTATTAATTCCGGGGGTTGATTAGCTCAACCTATACCCTTTACAGAGTAGCTGTATGTGGAATGCACTGAAGCTGTTTTTGGGAGATAATTAGTTGCCTTTATAGGTTCCTACATTGCTACTTTGACAGTGGTAAAATAAATAGCCATTATATGTCAATGAGCTATACATGACATTAAACTTGTCTTTATACCAGATGAGTTCTCAAAGAAGTGATAAAAAAGGCTTTATGCATATACAGTACATGTACATTGTGCTAGGGGTAGAAAGCATACAGTTATTCCTGTGGTTAAGCCCAATTCCCATAGCCTGACTGAATGTCTTAAAAAGTGGAAATGCTTCAGCTGTAACAGTGCAACCATATGTTAATGAGAGAACTGGTCATGTATTATGAATGCAATGCAATTTTTGCGACCAATTGATTACATTTCTGCTTCTGGGACAGGTACAGACCCTGTGATAAGCTGAAAGTTAACTTCGGCACCCCTGAGTTCCTGGCACCAGAAGTAGTGAACTACGACTTTGTTTCATTCCCTACTGATATGTGGAGTGTGGGAGTTATCACGTATATGCTGTATGTATCACTGGGAAATGCCGACTCTTTCTTTTTTTATTTTTTTTTTATTTTAAAATTTAGTCGTTGCCAATCAGTTTTTATTATTTTCTCCCCAATTTGAAATGCCCAATTATTTTTAGGCTCAGCTCACCGCTACCACCCCTGCGCTGAATCGGGAGGGGCGAAGATGAACACACGATCTCCTCCGAAGCGTGTGCCGTCAGCCGCCTGCTTCTTTACACACTGCGAACTCACCCTGCAGCCGCCTCAGTGCTACAGCGTCGGAGGACAACGCAGCTCTGGGCAGCTTACAGGCAAGCCCGCAGGCGCCTGGCCAGACTACAGGTGTCGCTGGTGCGCGGTGAGCCGAGGACACCCAGGCCGACCTAACCCTCCCTCCCCCCAGACGACGCTCGGCCAATTGAGCGCTGCCCCCTGGGAGCTCCCGTCCACGGTCGGCTGTGGAATAGCCTGGACTCGAACCGGCGACGTCCAGGCTATAGAGCGCATCCTGCACTCTAGCGAGTGCTTTTACTGGATGCGCCACTCGGGAGCCCCCTCTCTTTCTTAAATAGTGATTTAAAGGATGTTTGCATCCTTGGATCCCTAAGTCATAATCTTAATGCTATTTAGAAAAATGAGAAAAGATGGTAGACTGTTCTACGGGTATGATGTAAAAATCATACAAATCCCTTTAGTATCATGCTTTACAGGAGGCATTTTGCTCATCATCTATAAAATAGCATACACGTAATGCATACATGCCTGCAGTTGGATTGTTTGTGTTATTTTGCAAATCTGTCAATCGTTGGAAACTAACAATAACCTGAACTATGTATATGTATATCCACAAACTTTGTATCACTTATTTATTAAGGCAAAGCTCCCCCTCTGGGATTCGCTTTGTGTCAGGCAGCGGACTGGTCTGTAACCACAATGTGCTTTTTTTCCAGACTGAGTGGGATGTCTCCTTTCCTTGGAGATAACGACACGGACACCATGAACAATATCCTCCATGGCAACTGCGAGTTTGACTCCGGCTCATTTGAAAATGTCTCTGCGGAAGCCAAAGACTTCATCTCTAGGTTGCTAGTGTCCGAAAAATGGTATGTCCCGTACTTAACATTTAGAGTATTGACATGAGCATGAACCAGTACATCCCTTTAGGTTTAGTGCAGTACTGTCATTGTTTTAAAATTTCAAAACATTTAATAAACCATTTGTGACTGAAGGGGCTATAACAAATAGACCCATTTTTAGATCGATCTCCACCAGGCCATATCTGCTTCTTTTTACTCCCCACATAGGATAACCATTAAGTGAAATCTTCTTGTTCCCTTTATCATTTTAACATCAATATGCTCTTTCGCTAATGCTGCCACTGTTTCTTTTTACAGATTCCTGCTGGAATGATCAATCTTTTCATTTTAAGGGCCAATCGTATTGATTTGTTTTAATGAACTCAGTCTCTCACAGAGGTTTTTTTCCAAGGCACCCCATTGTTGTGTCTTGGTAGAATGTGTTGCTTCACAGCGCTGGTTGGCAAGCAGTAGCTGCAAAGTGGCTAAAATGATCTCTAGTAATGAGAGGGGCTTTCACAGGACACGCTGTAACTCATTTGTAATGATAATTCTAAAGCATGCTCATGATCCAGTTTGTGCTGAAATAGGACTGCAGCTGGACAACGTGACCCTTTACTGAGAAAAGTGCATTTCATGTTCCTTGAAAAGGACAGCAGAGTACATTTTCAATCAATTGTGTGGATTATGTCCACAATACTTCTGTAACTGGCATACAGTATTTGCTGCCTATAAAGAGCTTCAACAGACTGCTTTCCCATCCCCTTCCCTTTTCATGATTATTGCAATTACTCCCATATTGTTTTGTTTTTTTTATTCTCTGTGCTCTGACTTTTAGTTCAGGAGCTGCTCTTCAGTTCTAGTTGCCTGTGATAGAAATATGTGTCTAGTGCACAGCAGTGCATTTCCAGAAAAACAGAAGGAAACTGGATCCAAAGGGGCAGATCACTAGGTTGCGATTTGGCTGGTCTAGCCTATAATATATATCTTTGTCAGACAACTAGAAGTGAAAAGCAGCTCCTCAACTCAGGTGAAAGCCCCTTAAAGAGTAAGTAGCGGGGTTCCGGAACATATAGCATTACATGCCCGCTCTAGTGCACCGATAGTGTCAGGATTATTGCCCGAATTGTCAAACAGGTAGCACTGCAATAACGATCCATGATGTGGTACAGGACAGAAAAGCCAGAGCACTTGTTGTTATGTTTTTGTTTTTATTTTAATTGCACTTCCTGCAGTGGACAGATCTCAAACCCCAGCGCACTACAGCAGCCATTTTGAAAAAAGCTTTGAAACAGACTTTCAAGTTATAAGTGTAAAAAGTTGTCAGGGTGTTAACAATGAAAAGAAAAGTTACGTTACGTTATTTAAACATTTGTAGCAACATGTGGGGGCGTGTAACGTTATATTTTTCGGAACCCCTCTACTTACTCTTTAACACAGACATCAAAATATATACAATATTTGAGTACTTCCTCAGATTTATTGCAAACATCATACAAAGGTAAGGGAGCAATCAAAAAAGAACCTAGAAAATACAATTTTAAACTACTTACTCTTTAATAAAAATACATTTCTTAGGAAAGACTGGATATACTACTGTTCTCTGTATAGACCTGTATCTAATAGTTACCCAAACTAAAAAATATCTAGGCCAGGTGTCGACACTGTGAAAAAGTAGATAACTATGTACGGACTATGGAAAAACTAATGCCTCAAGCCATTCAAATATCTAATGAACTCTAATGAACACAATGAATATTGACCGATTGTATGAAATATTTCCACTACAACACAATAAGAGAATAGTACAAAAAGACAAATATATACCACAGAACAATTTTTGTTTTTTTTATAATCTTCCCATGTCCTCAGGAAGTGTTAAAGTGCAGACTTCTCTTTAACAGCAGCAGAATGAGTGCCACCGGGTGCTTGAAGCACAACTGGCTGAACAACTTAGCAGAGAAAGCCAAAAGGTGCCAAGTCCGTCTCAAGTCTCAGCTTCGGTTACAGAGCTACTTGGCTCATCGACAGTGGAAGGTAATGGGTTTTGTGTCAGATCAACTGGTATTTGCAAATGCAATATTTGCGGTTTTTGGTTTGCTGTTATGCAAAAGAAATGGATGTCTGACTTGACAGAATGATATTTGAGCAGATCCAATACTAATACTGTTGAATTTATACCACTCACACACACACAAAAATGCTGTCTGGTTAATTTTGCAAAAAAATTATAGTTTGCGATTTTTAGAAAAAATTATTTTTGGCCCAAACAAATATGTTTTGTTTTACAGTGGTCTGAACAACACATTAATTTTATTTGTTCAATTTCAAAGACAATGTTTTAGATGAAATGCTGCTGTTGCTTCCTGGTATCCAATCACATGGGTTTAATGGAAACCAGGCCATGCAACCCACAACAACGTTACCAGGATGCAGCAGTTTATCGGTAGTGTTGTATTAAAAATATTCTTAATGTAAATAAAAAGTAGAACCAAGAGATTCTAAGCTATAAAAGGCTGGGCAGCAATTATGTTAAGATTGGACCAATTGTTCACAGTAGCTTTAAAAACAGCATTTCATCTTCTTTTTGCAGAAACATTTCTATGTCATCGCTGCTGCCAATAGACTGAAGAGAATCCACCAGCGTGGGTCTGTGAATCCTGCATAGATGGGTCAGGAGGGCTGTACAGGGCTTGACTTTACTACTCCACTCTCATTTCACGTGATTGCATTGCAGGTCTGCCTCTTATAGACAGAACGGTGAACTGTAGAACAACTACTTCTTTTACATTAGCTGTAGTATCTAAGCATTTTATTTTATTTATTTATTTTTTGTAATTAATGAAGTGGTGAAACGTATTGTTTATAAATGTGACATGAATAATATTGCTGAGATTTATATACACATCCAATGAACATTATTACAAATCCTTGCGTAGTTCTGTTGCTACTTATCAGCCCACATTGTAGAAGCCACAAAGAAAATATTTTAAAATCATATGCAAAGCTGATGTCTATATATAGTCAGAGAACCATTACTTTTGTAAGAATCTATACAAAATGAATATAGCAAGGTTTTGTTTTCTTCAGTACTTCATTATCGAGTTAGTCATTTCCAGCTATAATTGTATCATCTCATAATTATTAGATTGTGGTAAAACAATCATGGGTTTTATTTGTTTCAAAATTATAACATACAATTGTATTATTTCAGCTGTATAGTCATATTTTTTATATGCAAATATGTACAATTAAACTAGATGTACAATACTTTTTGAGATAAAAAGGTGTGGTGTTCTTTTGAAAAAGTATATAGAGGGGCATTTAACCCCTAATTGGCTATCACAACTGAAAGTCACACAGTTAGCCAGTGTACTCATATACACAACTGTACTTACCTTCTGTGAAGGCAGCAGTGATTTGGTGTGCATGCACGTACTTGTGCTGATCACTACAAACCTACTGAACTGTACAATGTTAAAAAATAAATTGTGAAAGAATTGTTTTCAGTATGCGCCATGCCCTTTTAAAGTCTAATGATCTGTGCATCTCCCATGGTAACGAAATTACCATTTTCACACTGACAGATATTACCACTTTGATTCTATCAGTATGTTCCAACATATTTATTCAGATGTAAAATAGGCTTAATTTAATGCGATAATTTTAGACAGAATTGTCATGACTACCTTGATTAGAGACAATTAACCTTTGTGGCTACGGAACAATGCTTTGTACCTACTCCCTGTGAAATGTGACATGCCTCTCAGCAATACTAATTAAAAAACAAATAACTCAACAAAAATTGGACGTCTATTTTATTAAAATGATTTATACAATAAAAACAAAATAGGCATCACTTAATTAAGGGTTAATGAGAAAACAAGTATACACATAAAAACCATTACAAATGATCCTTACAGGAACCCCTTAAAGAAGAAGGGCTGAAGAGTTTTAATACCTACATCCAGAGCATAAAGAACATCACCTCCAATACTAAGTAATTAAACGTGGCCACTAGTGCCTTCCGAAACAGTTTTGTCCTCAATTATTACTTACTGCAAATTTGCTGTCCAAACTTCTCCAGTTGGGCTGCAGAGTCAATCAAAGGTGCCCTTCTTAGCACCAGAGGTAGCTGTCAATTTCGTCTTATCACCTTTAATTTTCATACACCTAGAGAAAAACATTTAGTGTATTAGTGAATAAAAGTTTAGCATTTCCATTGTTAGAATCCACAATTCCTTTGCACATAACTTCACGACATAACCTTGCTGCAGATGTCACTTTATCACCATGTATAAATGGTGTTACTGTTGATAGAAGTTGCTTTTAAAGAGTAGACTGAATGACTTACTTGCATGCTGTGAACAATGCTGCAGTGGTAAAGAGCAGCTTCGATAAATCCAATCCACTTTGCTGTGCTTCAGGTAGACTGGATTCATATCTGCAAAAGCAAAGATCAAGTATCATTATATACCGTACTAATAGGATATTTCATTCTGGATCATTGAGAAACCAGAACATTGAGACTGTATGAAAGTCAGAATAGAACCAAAAACAAGCCCTTACCCTCCACTAAATGCACTGAAATCCGATTCAGTTTGTATACTAGCTATGGCGTTCGCTCCTCACCTGGGCAGTATTTTCACTGCTGTATTCACTGCCTCTGTGCAGCCATGCTGAACAGCCAAGTCTCGGATCCCCATTTGGGTCTGCAGACCCAGCATGCACTCCAGGGGCTTCAAATGGCTCTGGTAGACATTCTTATTTAATCCAGACAGCTTCACCACATACTCCTATGCAATGCAGAAATACAAACTTTACATTGAATTGAGAGGAACATTTTTCCTTGCTTTAAAACGTTTCATCCATCCCTTTTAATACCGTCAACATTTTGCAGCTGTCAGCTAAAAAAAAACTAAAACAAAAAAAAACAAATTTGACATTATGCATTGCTTTGATTTCACTATGTAACACAATTTTTGTTCCTGGGTAGTAAGTGTTATTTCCTAATTGCTTATGCCTCAAAAGTATAGAAAATGGCTATTATTCCCCACAAACTTTGCTTTTGTGACCAGGACAGTGATATTTTGAAATTTACCTATTTCCAATGAGAAAACGGACGAATTTGTGTCTTTTCGTTCACATAAAGTCAGAAAAAAACAACATATGAATCCAAATTAACATGTATTTATACTAAAGTAATACAAAAATGACTACAAAAGATTTAGAAGTGAGTAGTTTTTCGAGATTTACGATTATACTGTAAATCACTTTCACGAATCAGCCCCCAAATGTAGTCTCCCATCATGTTCTCGTTATACTGTCCTTGGTAGCGGCGTTCAAAGTCCAGTATATCCTGGTGGAAGCGCTCGCCTTGCTCCTCCGAGTACGCTCCCATGTTCTCATTGAATTTATCAAGATGAGCATCAAGGATATGGACTTTGAGGGACATCCTACAGCCCATTGTGCCGTAGTTCTTCACCAGAGTCTCAACCAGCTCCACATAGTTTTCGGCCTTGTGATTGCCCAGGAAGCCCCGAACCACTGCTGTTCCAAGCCGCTTTCTCCTTACTAGTGAGCTTCTTGGGGGATTCATTGCACTCCAGGACCTTCTTTATCTGTGGTCCGATGAAGACACCGGCTTTGACCTTTGCCTCAGACAGCTTAGGGAAGAAGTCTTGAAGGTACTTGAAGGCTGCCGACTCCTTATCTAGAGCTCTGACAAATTGTTTCATAAGGCCCAATTTGATGTGCAGTGGTGACGCTTCCTCTGATCTGCGACTTGCACACTTTCATCCAACAAGTTCCACTGCTTGAGCCTAGACGTCAAAAGCTCGGCATTGGACTTGGTGAGACCAAGATCTCTAATCAAGTCGTTGAGGTCTTTTTGGTTGGGGTAGTATGGGTTTCTCTCCTCAGCTCCACCTCTGAAATTGTCATCTGGATCTACAACGTCTTCCTCGCTCTCTGACTTGCTGCTCTCTTCTAAAGACGGCTGCTCTCTCTCCGGAGGAATGGGTACGGGGAGCTCATGGCAGTGTGGCACCGGGGCGATGGATGAAGGAAGGTCCGGATACGTGATAGCAGGTGCATTCTTGCCAGTCCGACGTTTGGAAGGGTCCACCATGCAGAAGTAGCAGTTGCTTGAGTGGTCAGTGGGTTCCCGCCAAATTCTTGGGATAGCGAACTTCATGGCTCTCTTTTCCCCTCTGTACCATCCTACAAAAATACATTTATTTCACCCATGACCAATGTGTAAGAGATTCTCGCAACATTTTTCATATATGATATATTTTTTCAATAACATTGAAAATTGTAAAACATTTTAAAATTAAAAACTTTTACAATTTAAAAAATGTTAACAAATTTTATAACATAAAATTCCGAGCAACAATTGTCCATCTTACCTTCCAGAGTTTTTTTGCAGTGCTCGCAGGTGAAATGAGATGCCCAGGGTTTGTCTTGATCCCCGACAGGCATGCCGAAATATGCCTTGTAGGCCTCACACATCTTAGCAGATGCTTCCACGGAGTACTTTTTCGCTCTTGTCTTGATAAATTGGCCGCAGACAAAGCAAAATGCGTCTGCCGGATGCTTGCAGCCTCTTGATGCCATCTCAGAAAAATGCAGATATGTATCCACTTAGGCAGCTGGAACTAAACTGAACTGGTGGGCTTAAGGCCCCTGTATTTATACTACTATTTATATTACTGGAAAGTTCTAGAAAGTTCTAGAAGTTACTCCAAGTTTACTCAGCACTGAATCTATCTGGAATGTTCTGGAAAATAGGTAAATTTCAAAATATCACTGTCCTGGTCACAAAAGCAAATTTTGTGGGGAATAATAGCCATTTTCTATACTTTTGAGGCATAAGCAATTAGGAAATAACACTTACTACCCAGGAACAAAAAAAAAAAAAATTGTTACACAGTGTTTGTTTTATTTATCGGTAAACATGACATAAGATGCATTGTATACCAATTTCAACATAACCAGATCGCTGGCTTCAACATATTACATACTGATAATAAATCTCAGTACACAAAGCTCTCCATCATAACACATTCCTAAAATCATTTGTGAAGTGCATGCAATACAATCAACATCTGGACAGTGCAATAATAAATAAGACCTTTGACACACCTTTGACACATGCATTATACATGTCCACATCAAGTTAGCAGTGTGGTTTAACATAACACCCTGCATGTATTCTTACTTTGTCTACTGGGTATTTCATTGATGTTGCTGCCAGGTCCAGACACATGACCACATTGCTGGTTGCTGTTGTATGTGCGGACAGCCCTGTGCATTTCACCTGTGAATATAATTACACACTTTAACAAACACATTTAAAAATAATACATTCGACTGTATCACAGAGTGCTGTAAAGAGTATGTAAAAATGTGGATACAAAAAATAGGTTTGTGTGCCAGTGTTATGTACATATTGTACAACAAGGTAACCTTCCATCTTGCTCTAAATCATTACATTGCTATGACACAGACTAGTATCCACTGGGGTAAATTCAAGTCAATCTGTTTTATCTACATATCTATCATAGGGGTGTATCCCTATGTAAAGTAGCGATAACAGCCAGATTATACTGTGCACCACCCTGTCAATAAAAAGTAAAACATTTAAACACTGTATTTATTGCCAGGCTACTGAGATCACGCTTTAGAGTTTTAATTACTGCCTACACTGAGAAAAATAAGATTTGTGACCAGCGTATACACGCTCAGTATCAATCTAAATAATGCATACCGGGTAGTACCTTTAAACACACACACACACACACACACATACACACGAGACTTAGCCTGTCTAGTTTTATTTGTTAGGTGATTATTTTAACAGTTATTCCCAATTTGGATGCCAATCTGCTGATCATTTCTTGCTCCATGTTTGCTGGCTGTCTTGAAAAACGTGTTCTGAATAACTGTAAACCAATGGGTGCGTTCACAGAGATCATTCTTACAAGATCATTGGCTAAATTGGTCAGATTCTGCACAAAATCTGCGCAGAATGCTCTTCGTAAACGCACCCTCTGCACAGAATCTGCGCAGAATGATCTCTGTGAAAGGCACCCTCAAATTGAGAGACAATAACCCGCCTCATCCGGGGTGGAGACTTAACTAGAAATAACTTTTTTGTTTGTTTGTTTTGTTTCGACGTGAAAGTAAAAGTTAATAAACATGCAAAATAACTAAGTTTTGTATTTGTCATTATTTGAACAGGTTATATAGGATTGTAATCGTTATTAATTTAACCATGTATGTCCGTCCATATTAAAGGACCCCGCCCACCAGTTTTTCAGTAAAGCGTTCCTCCAGTAAAGAAAGCCTGAAGTATGTGGGGCCGTGTTGCCATATGCATTAAATCTGCAGATTGTTTATGCAAATTTATAAAAAACAGAAAGTTCAACTGTAATGTGATAAGACATCAGTAAAAACTTAATTGAAAACTTCAGGGACTACACCTTTAAGGTTTTTGACACAAGCCTGCCTACATTTTTATATAACTAGCCATTTCATTTCTTTAAAATTAAGACAAATGAAACATAAGTATTTATCTTTTTGCAGCCGACAGCAGTATTTCGGTGTTTCTTATTGACAGTAGAATTTGCACTACTAAGAAGAAACACCTCTGGTTCTGCATTCAGCAGCAGTATTTTTTCCCCCATCAATGTATACTACCGTTATGTGTCGATTGGTTGTTTTTTTTCTTTATTACACTTAACCAATGGCAGGGTTTGGGTTTAACCAATGAGAGGGTTCCTAGTTGTTACCGTCACAGGGTTAGCTGGCAGCAGTCACATGATTTGGAGAGATTGACGGGGGTTGTGTTTCCTGATATATCATGGTAAGTCTTAATATTATTGATGAATTAGTTGCACATCTACAAAATAACACTGATGACAATCAGCATTGCTGTCTATAAATGGCGGTTTCAATTTGCAACTAATAAAACATGTTTAAAAATCAAAAGAACCGTTGGACTAGATGGGTGGTGCAAAGGCCTAGTGTGGCTGTCCTGCTATTTTCAATGTTAGGAAAGAATTCTACTTGTAATAACGTATATTATTATTATTATTATTATTATCAACAACGTAAAATGCACACGTTAATAAGGATTGTTGACAGACGTGTCGATAACCAGTAAATAGCACACTACCAAATAAGCAATACAAATCGTATTTAAACTCAAGTTATAACATAGAGAAGTAGTGAATGCCTTGTCTATGTTACATGCAAATAAACACATAATACACTACATTTAACAAGAATTTTTTTTTTTAAATAACAGCACAAGTACTGGAATGTATATGTCGAGGTCGTCGTTGCCCGTCATTTAGCTCTGGATTGAATAACTCGATTGATAGATACGTAATGCTGTATGTTTTAACCACTATTTAAACGCACTTTATACTTATTGAGACTGTAGTTCAAAATGCAGAACTAACGTTAACGTCGTGCTTAAACGCCCATGTTGTGTGTGCATGCAAATAAAGGTCAGGTATGTCGAATGAGTAATTTATTTAAAGGGCTAGTAATGTTCTTCGCTGCAAATGTGCTGTCTTGCGGATGAAAATACTACTAGCTCCATAGTATTATCAAAAAACAACGTTTGTGTGTTCACTGTTTCTGCTTAAATGCAACATCAACTTATTTTTCTAATTTAAAATTGGAACAATTGGTTCTTTAAGTTTCACTGTGACACATTTTTTTGATCTGAGTATTTGAATCACTCTGGGCATTGGTTCTTTTGCTGGAAATATTAGGAAATACTATTGCAGTTTAATTAATTGGAATAACAGATTTTTTTAATATTCTGTGATAAGTGGAGCAGGGCTTTCATGTTGCACTGCAGTTAACTGAAATTTGTGCCAGATTCACAAATAGGCTCAGTCTAGGGACAAGCTCACACAATGAAAAGTAAAGTAAAAATAAAGCAAATGAATTACACTCAATGTAGATTTCGTGATTGATATCTCCAAGTTTAGGGAACTACGCAGAATCATATACATGTTTAAATGTGACACCCATACAGTAGATTCCCATGCACTATTTGGATTACACAAACATTTAAATATGTTAAAATGATCTAAAGCATGGCAGTAGTTAGATGCACATTGAATGGACCCATCACTGCAGTCTTTTTCTTTTTAATGACATTTGTTTTTAACAAGATCTGTGTGTCGTCTTTCAGCCTTCCACTCAGCAGTCTCCCCAGGATGAGCAGGAAAAGCTCCTGGATGAAGCGATTCAGGCCGTGAAGGTCCAGTCCTTTCAGATGAAGCGCTGCCTGGTAAGCCCAATTGTTTCTCGCTATTGCTCCCAAAGCAAATGGTTCAGCGACAATGTATATTGACACATACTTTGAGAGGAAAGAAAAGTGTTTTCTCAAGTGCAAGATTTGCACAAAATACTTTTTTGTGAAAAGTTAAAAATGTAAGTTATGTTTTGGTAACTACCAGTAAAGCAAGACCCTTCATTTATGTATTCCCCCCCCCCCCCCCTCCCCCCATCTTATTTACTAAAGAAACATGCTTTTGAAGCACCTGTTCAAATTAATTGTAATTCTTTTTGTCTTGTACGGCTGTGTGTCTGACAATCTGTGTGTTGATTAATTCTGTCCCATTGTGTCTGGCCATATAGCTTTGTTAGAGGATTTATGGGTAATGTTTATTTTATTTAAAGTTTGATCATTAGTGATGCAAGACGAAAAATGGCATTGTATTCTAAAACACTAATCTCTGACCTTTCAGCTGTAAAATACAGTATCAAGCCTGAGGAGAGTTGTTAATTCTGTACATATATTAAGATTGAGTGTTTCAAAGTTACGTATGTTCATGCTTTGACGTTGATGTTTTTTGTTTGTAGGACAAGAACAAGCTTATGGATGCTCTGAAACATGCCTCAAACATGCTTGGAGAGCTGAGGACTTCCATGCTGTCACCAAAGAGTTATTACGAACTCTGTATCCTTTCCTTTTGACAGCAATGCTGTTATCACCCCCCCAGCCTCAGTTTAGATTTGCACTGCAACAAAAACAAATGAGCAAAATAAGGGGACCAAGAAGTTAAGAAAGACAGTTTGGCCATTGACTTCTCATGGAGTTTTTTTCCTTTAACTGACTGAACTTTGGTAAACGCATTGCCTGTCCATTCAGAAATATTTTGTGCATTTACCATTAAAGAAGAGATGCACACGTTAAGTTTAATTGCAGAGGTGACTCGGTGTAATCACATCCTGTAGTATTCTAGTGCTGGCAAAATTAATTGATTAAGGATTCAAACTTAAAGTAATTTATTTATGTGAGGTTCAACTTGAAATACAAGTTCTAAATAAACAGTACATGTTGGCTGAATACACTGCTGCTTTTTTTGCTTTCAAATGAAGTTACTTTTTGGCTTAACTTTGACTGAAGACATGGCCATTTCTGATGAACTGCATTACCTGGAGGTCTACTTGACTGATGAGTTTGCTAAAGGCAGGAAGGTGGCAGATCTCTACGAACTAGTTCAGTATGCAGGAAACATCATCCCAAGGCTGTAAGTTCTTTTAACAAAAATTGCTAAATAAGGCTGGCAATGGGTAGAATTCTTGAGGTTTGCTGTGACCCTGACCCTGACCCTGACCCAAAGGATCACCTGTGCCAGTTGATGTGGTGCTTCGGTCAATGATGGGTGAAGTATAATGGTATTAAGTATATCCATATAGTGGAGGTTTTGAGACTGGGCCTCTGCTCTGCCACATTCCTTTTACTCTTTCTAGCAATATCTGCTAGCTAGGGTATTTTTCACATGGGCTAAACTAATTGCTAGTTTAGTTTTGCAATAATGTCCACTTGAGACCACTAATTGGGAAGGGCAAAGTGCACTGTGCCTGGCTGCAATGCCAACAGGACTTTCACAAAAAAGTCTTGGGTATTGTGAAGTAATCTCTTTTTTTTGTTTACAGTTGGAATTTGCGGTTATTTACGTGTTTATTTTCGGTTAGCTTGTATTGAATGTGGTTTCACTGCAACATCAATAGATTAAGTAGAGCATAGTGCTGAAGTACCAAGTGTTTCTTCATCATGTGATCCTCTCACTACCCAGTGGTAAAAATGTGTCTTGCAGTCTACTAATTACTTTTAAGATAAAATTACTAATTACTAATCACTGTTACCAAAATTACCAATTACTAATCACTGTAAGATAAGATTCTCACAAGAATTGTCATGTGTGGTGGGAGTCTGCAGTGCTTGGAGGACCTACCAGTTTGGCTGCCATGACAACAGCTTATTTATTTAGGTGCCCTACTAGAGACCACCTTTCTGCTGGAAAGTATTTATATACAGATACAGCAGTATGCTTGGCTGTTGTCAGCAGAATATTTTAACATTTTGTCATTTTCAATAACCTATTATAGTATTATTAACTATGTAGGATCGTTTCTGCACCATGTGCAATGCCTGCTGTTCTGAATTTTGTCCAACATAATTAGGTGTCGGGAGCAGATGTTTATTTTAATGAAATACTATGAATCAGGGCTGTAAAGAAACTTCAGTGTTATACCGTCATGCCTTAAAAATATGTGTGAAGCCTTTATTGTTATATTCAGCATTACTGCTAAGACACCTGTAGAGAGTAACAGGCTTGGAAGCCATTTAAAGGTGATGTAACCACAGATTACCGTGTGCTAAATAAAAAATAGAAAAATGAAAGACTCTTAACCTAAAATTAGCATGCTCTTTCACATATGTGCAGTTTATTTTTTAATACTTTTCACTGAAGTGGCCTTAAAGCAAGTTTTCACCGTACTCAGCCCTCCTTATAATTAAGACCACTTTCTTTTCCAGTGATGGTTTATTCCTATTGGCAACTGTGTGACATTGCTCTCAATATTAAGATCACCCCTATATTCAGGAAGGCCACCATCTGCAGTCCCAAATGTACCAAACTTCTGTTAAGTGACATCTTTAATGAGACCTACCAGCCAATCAATTGTACATGATACACCACTATTAAGGTCACATTTTGTTGGTCCCTTGGCTGGCCTTAATAAACAGGTATCACTGTATGTTAACTTGATTTAATGATGGGGTTCATTTATTTATTTTATTAGTGGCCATATGCAAATTCATGCAACCGTTATTTAATTTTATTTGGCTGGCTACCCCAGCACTGATTGTGTTTTGCACTTCTCTGTCTGTTTACAGTTACTTGCTGATCACTGTGGGTGTGGTGTACGTCAAGTCGTTTCCACAGTCTCGCAAGGATATCCTGAAGGACCTGGTGGAAATGTGCCGAGGAGTGCAGCATCCGCTTCGAGGCCTTTTCCTCAGAAACTACCTTCTGCAGTGCACCAGAAACATCCTGCCAGACGACGGGGAACAGCCAGAGTAAGAATGCATTTCCAGTGTGGTGGTGGTGGTGATGGTACAGTCAACCCCATCTCTGGACAAAATGGCTTAAGCCACTTTCAAACCTAGGCATCCAATGATGAAGGGGTTTGTGCATGAACCCACTGTCCCTTCATTCCAGCCTCGCTTCCCCTACCCAGTATGAAATATTTCCTCTGTTCATGCTCAAAGAGGTACAGACATGGAAAAAGCCATACAATTTTAACAGTGATTATTCCCATTCTGTGCAGTAGTATGGTAGTACAGTGCACAGTGGAATGCATTGTTACTTTCCTATGTGTGCTGGTGCCCACACTCAGTAGATTGGTGTGCTTCAGATCATTGGCTTCTAGTCTATAGCACAGTCTTGCACCTCTAATCCACTTGGCCCAGAGTTGTCTGCATTCCATGTCAGCTTGTGCCAGTGCCATTTAGTTGTTTTTGGCCCTTTTTGCTCTTAGCACTGCATAGTGAAGTACACTAATCTTGATTCCACTTTAGTTCTGGGTTCAGAAATACACATAACCATAAGACACTTTAAAATAGGGCCCAATATCTGTAAAAAGTGTCCCGACAAGTATTTTATTTATTTAGTTTGTTTCTGATTTGATGCGCTGCTTTCACTAAGGTTTTATAGAAACAGATAAGCATCCCATTGTTCCTGACTGACTTGGCAGCATATTAACATTCTAATTAAACCATCTGCAGCATGTTGTTGGAGAGTACGAGTAACAAGAATAACACAAATATGTTTTAATTGCATCTAATCTTTTTAGAGAGGAGACTACTGGAGACATCAACGACTCGATGGACTTTGTGCTCCTGAACTTTGCAGAGATGAACAAGCTGTGGGTTCGAATGCAGCATCAGGGTCACAGCAGAGACCGGGAGAAGAGGGAGCGAGAGCGTCAGGAGCTGAGGATTCTTGTCGGGACCAACCTGGTCCGTCTGAGCCAGTTAGAGGGAGTTAATGTGGAGAAATACAAACAGGTACAGTCGTGAGAGATGCTCTCAATCTGAAGCTACTAGATTAACCCTGCAAACCCCACACCCCCACACACACTGTCTGTCAGTTCCTATTTCTACAAGCAACCGTTTGTAACTATGAAACACTTAAAAATGCTAGATTAAAGTAAACTTAGTCGAAACTAGTCTATGAATTTATTAAGTCTTAAAGACAGTGAAAAAGATGTTATTATTAATAAGTCATTTAGCAGATGCTTTTAATTAAAACGACATACAGAGGCAAGGGGTGAACTCTCCGTCACACCTGCTGCTAAAGAGTCACTTTGAGTAGGACTTCAGTTTAACATATCATCCTAGCACAAAGAGGTTAAGTGACTTGCTTAGGGTCGCACACAGTGGGTAAGTGATTGAACTTGGAAACTCCTGGTAACAACCCCCTTTCTTTAACCACTGGATCACCATGTTTGTCATAGCATTTATGACGTTTATTTTAGTATTTCTAAATGTAGCACTGTTTAAATGTAAAATTTAGACAAAGGGCCTGTTAGTACCGTGGACTGTACATGTGCTAACAACTTGAAGCATTTTTTGTTGAGTAGAATGCATTTACGTGTGTTGCTGATTTCAGATTGTGCTGTCTGGGATCTTGGAGCAAGTGGTAAATTGCAGAGATGCCCTCGCTCAAGAATACCTCATGGAATGTATTATTCAGGTAATTGTTACATTGTGACTCATTTGTTGATTGCATGAAGCAGGTAGTAATTGCAGCTTAAGAAAATCAAACCTTGATGAATTTCTGAAATCATTTCAGATTTATAGAAGATGATGAGTATCCCCCCTGCCCATGAGAAATCTAAATGCTCACAATTTTCAAATAAAAGCAGCATATTTATTTAATGTATTTTACATTATTCTGTATTCTGTAGGCGTAATTTGTCCAATATTCATGCCCCCCCAACACATCCCCCCCCCCCCCCCCCCCCCAGGTCTTTCCTGATGAGTTTCATCTTCAGACCCTCAATCCTTTCCTGAGATCGTGTGCTGAGCTGCACCAGCATGTGAATGTCAAAAATATCATCATTGCTCTGATTGACAGGTCAGTGAGAGAGGGAATATGGGGGGGGGGGCACTGTGCATTGTGAATTCAGTTGAGGACTGAAAGGTGACAAGCAATTTATACAGACTGATTTCATTTCCCATTACGTAATAACCGCTTTTCATGTCGGCATTGTGTTCGTGAGATATTTATACCCTCTATGCCCATGTCATTGTAATCAAGGCATTCATCTTGGTAAGGAAATTAAGTATTGTTTAAAAAAATAATTTACTGGGTTCATATCACAAGGACTGCTTGACTTGTATATAAATTACAAACAAAACGATGGTACCGCAATAGGATCTAAATTAGGAATGCATTTTGCCAGTACATACATGGGGAAATGGGAAGAACAATTACTTAGAAAATCAGAAAGAGAACCTTTAGAATACATTCGGTTTGTAGATGATATTTTTGGGGTTTGGACACATGGAGATGAATCTCTTTTCCAGTTTCATAAAATGGCAAATGAAATACACAGTAATATTAAGGTGGACCTTCGATGGACAAGGAAAGAAATAGAATTTTTAGATACCATAGTAAAACTTGAAGAAGGTTCAATTGAGACTGACCTCTTCTGTAAACCTACTGACAGGCACCAGTATTTACACATGTCCTCTGCACATCCGATACACACTAAAAGGGCAATCCCAAAGGGTCTAGGAATAAGAATACGAAGAATATGCTCAAAAGAAAGTGACTATGTAAAACAAAGAAATGTATTAAAAACAAATCTTAAAAAAAGAGGATACAAAGAAAGAATTATAGAGACGGAGCTAAGAAAAGTGGATAAACTAAAAAGAGATGATCTACTAGATTATAAAAATAGAGATAAAAAGGTCAAAAGAGTCCCATTAATAATGACTTACTCTAAACTTTTGCCCAATATTTCTAAGATAGTTTGGAAACACTTGCGGATTCTACATAATTCAGAAAAATTAAAAAAAGTATTTCTTAAGGCCCCAGTTGTAGCATTCAAAAGAGAAGCTAATTTAGGTGATATTTTAGTTCACAGTAAACATAAAAGAATAATTGACCAAATAGGTTCTACGAACATATGCACTAGTAGATGTAAAGTGTGTAAATACATAGACAAACGTAAAAATATAATTAAACATAAGAACACCACATATCCACTAAAAACTAATACCTACTGTAAAAATAGCAATGTTGTTTATGGAATAGCCTGTGAAAAATGTGATGAAATCAAATATGTTGGAGAGACTGGAACTACTTTATATAAAAGAATTCAGAACCACCTTTCATTAATTAGAAATAAAAAAATGAATGAACCAATAGTACAGCACTTCACTAGTCAGGGACATGACATAAATGATGTAAAGTTTGTAGTATTAGAACAGCTCAAATTAGACAATGCGACATATAGAAGAATAAAAGAAAGTAAATGGATAAATAGACTGAACATGATTATGTATATATAATATTTAAATAAATAAACAAAATTCATTCAATAGTTGTGCATGCTGATGCGCTGGGGAGGCCAAATCTAGACTGATCCTCAGAGCCAGCATTGCATGATATAATAAAAATATAGGTTTATATAAAGTAGTGTTAATTAGAATTAATACAGATTCAAAGATAGAAGTAAAAATGATGTCACAATATATAGAACACCATTACATCATGTAAGAATAAATCATGAATTTGAATGTAAACAATAACAAGTAGTTGTCATGCCGTCAAAAACCTATAAATACCTCCAATGTTTGGATTCAAACACAGGCTCCCTTGAGAAAGATATGTACAACATATCGAAACGTTGGGCAGCTGGCTCTTTGAGCTAATATATATATATATATATATATATATATATATATATATATATATATATATATATATATATATATATAATTAGGGCTGCTCCGATTAACAGATTAATCGGGCCAATTAATTAATTAATTAATTAATTAATTAATTAATTAATTAATCTGAGATTAATTGTCACAATTTAATCGAGCAGAATTTTTTTATATTTTTTTTCACGTTATAAAATGTCACATATCCACCCTGACTGCTTACCCGCCCTGATCAAAGTTTTGTCAACATTAGTCATGTGGACAGCGCCAATGCAAAAGGCTACAGCAAGTGTGTTTTACAATTTTTTATTTTTTATTTTTTTTAAAAAGAGAGATGTCTCTCTTCACTGCTGGAAAGGGCGTTAATAGGAATAAAATAGCATACGATTTTAGAATTGGTAAGAGTGCTGCTGTGACAGATATAAAAAAGTTTGCATCGGACGGATACCGACATTCTTTGGAAGTAAACAACGAAACGCTCCAACACATTATGTATTACCCGCTTTAAGACTGTTACCTTTTATTTTAAAAAGTGCACCGATTAATCTATCGATTTAATCAACTTATGCCCATAAATTAACCTATCAAATATTTTAATGGAGCTCTAATATATATATAAAATAAAAAAGATAAGCGCATATTGGATATGAACATTGGGCAATATATTACTTTTGTTTAGTTGCTTGATTGTATTCATTTTTTTAATTTACATTTTTTTTTATTGCAGGCTTGCATTGTTTGCTCACCGAGAGGATGGCCCGGGAATTCCAGTTGACATTAAACTGTTTGATATTTTCTCGCAACAAGTAGCTACTGTTATCCAGGTAGCTTTTTTTTTTTTTTTTTAAATCATATTTATTGATCATAACCTACATAAGTGTCTTTTGTTAAAGCATTGAGTTATTTCTAATAGACAAAGGCTTCTCTAAAGTTTAGAACAAATGTTCAGATATACGGTAAAATTGTTAGTGTCAAAGTAGATAGCGACTTCATATTTTAGTTCCATTGTCGGTCTGTTATTCTGATTTTTAAAGGATTCGTCTTGTACACCTGTCTTTTTAAATGATGGTACATTGTTGTCCTGGACTGTCGTCTTTCCAGTCGAGACAGGACATGCCATCAGAGGATGTGGTTTCATTGCAAGTGTCCCTCATCAATCTGGCTATGAAGTGCTATCCTGACCGGGTGGACTATGTTGACAAAGTTCTGGAGACAACTGTGGAAATCTTTAACAAGCTAAACCTTGAACAGTAAGTAGAGTCTGCACGGTGTGTGTGTGTGTGTGTGTGTGTGTGTGTGTGTGTGTGATGTAAAATGTAGGAAAGAGGACCAAAATAAGAAATTATTTAAAAAATGGAGAGGAGAGAGGACTACCTGTATCAGTGTTTGTTTTAAGCCCACTTCAAACAGCTTCTTTGTTTTGCCCGCCCCCCCAACAACGCTCATCTCTCTTTTAAAACCAAATGCAATAAAAAGGGTAGAGTATCTGAATAGCTCTTTCATGTCTTGGTTGCACTTTATAATCATGCTAATTGCTATGTTACTGTGTGGGTGGCAGGCTCTTCAAAGCAGCTTCACTTGACCTCAAGTAGGTTTCCAAAGGTTTGGGTCAGCTGAAATAAATAGAAACGCTTCAAAAGCTGCAATAAAACCTGGTTGAGATTGCAATCACATTTCATTGTATAGTTTGGTGAAATATTACTTACTGAGCTGGAGAGAACTATGATACTTGGATGATGTATTCTGCAGCAGCTGGGCACATTTCACACATGAAACCAGTGCTGTACAAAAAATAATAATGAATAATACATGGATGAAAAAGTATACTTGATTTATTTATTTTTTAAAAATAACCTATTGACACTTTTAATAACTTACATCCACCTCTTCCCCATAGTCTGACATGGCATTATTATTACTATTATTATTATTATTATTATTATTATTATTATTAATTTTTTTTTTTTTTTTTTTTAAGTATTGCAACCAGCAGTGCAGTATCAAAAGAGCTGACAAGACTGCTAAAGATCCCCGTCGACACCTACAACAACATTGTGACGGTTCTGAAACTGAAACACTTCCATCCTCTGTTTGAGTACTTTGACTATGAATCTCGGAAGAGCATGAGTTGCTACATCCTGAGCAATACTCTAGATTACAACACGGAGATAATCGCACAGGAGCAGGTATGATTTTTTGTTACTTTTCATCACACGTAATGAATGTACAATGATAGAAATAGCTTGCATTTTGTACTTCCAGCTGTGGTAATTATGCACATTTTGCATTGTAGCTTCAGCATGGAGATTCTGTCTGCCAAGCCCTTTTACAGACCCTTTTAAACCAGATGTCACATTTCATTTAATCCCATTAGGTTTAGACATTAGCTTTTCTGTACAGTGCCAATTTATTAGTCTGCCAGCCTGAAGTGCCTTCTTTTGTAGCTACGATTTTAAAAGTTTTGACAGGCTGACCGTGAGCTGATTGTCTGCAAATGTACAATAAGCCACGGCGGTGCGTGTGATGAGAATTTCTGCAGAGCAATTGGTAATGCCCATGAAGAGAGCTGTCACGTTGGTCTTGAGGCTTAATTCTATGTTTTTGCTCCCAAAGAGACTGCAGACTTTTTGAAACCTGTCGTCCAACCTCCAATCTTTTGAAGGTCATTTTCATGTAATTTTCATTCACCCAATTAGAACTTTTACTTGCAATACCTTCTACCTGCAATTTGTTCCCGAGAACAAAGTTGCTGTATGAAGAGAGTATATTTGTAAGTGTAGAACAAGGAGTTCAGCTATAGTATGAGAGAGAATTGAAATCAAGTACTTTTTTATTTTTTTTATTGTACAAGTGTTTCCATGAAGGTGGTGGTCATAATTCTGTAACATTTTTCTTGATCTGCTTTCTGTATTTGTTTGGTATCATTGCAGAAAACCTTTTCCAGGCAGAATTTTAATGTTTAAGTGCACGTTGCTCAGAGGGTAAAATGCTGGTCTACACTCTTAGCATGGTATTGATTCAGACTGTGCTTAATGCACTTGTATGATTCCCTGACCACACTCAACTCTGAAAGGCAGCTTGATGACAGGACCTGCCCTTCAGATGCTTTCAGTTTTGCATCCTAGTTGTTTTCCCACCAGCGAGGCCAGTTGCTGTTTGCATGGCCTTTTTCTTTTACTTTCTAAAGACCTCTCGCTGTAAGGCAGTGCTAGGTTTAGAGGGTGTGCACTATTAGCTTAGTCAGGGTGAGGCATTATATGAACCAGAATAACATGCAGCACTGTATTATATATTGAGATGTGTACAGGATAGGCTTCAATCATGTCTTGTCCTTGTGTATAGGGGTAAGGGAATGTGCCAGTTAAAGAGGTATATTGGGATCAGTGTCTTAGCTCCCCCCCAAACACACACACCATCCTTTTTGGGAGGTGATTTAAGTTGCACTGCATTGCACATTGACTAAAACAGAATCAACCAGTCCTCAGGGCCTGACAGTTTCTCTACTTTCTTTTTCAGTTTTTTTGTGGTCATTAAATTGCTGCATCGAGGGACCAGAAAAGACAGGAGACAAATATGCAATCACAGCTCCAAACATGGTTTTAAGCAGAGGATGGAGAATTTTAAAATTGTAACTTCAAGCAATTTAAAAAAAAAAAAAAAAAGGAAAAAAATCCTTTTTGGGAATAAAATTATAAAGCCCAAATTTGTCAGAGATGCATTAATTAAGCGGTCTGATTATTCAAAATCCCAAGGTGCAGCTGAAAATTTTGGTTATTTATTTATTTTTTTAATTTTGATAGGCTACACTTGAACAAGTTGTGTTTAATGTCTCTGATACTGGGAATTAATAAACAGCTGATGGTATGTATTATTGTAACATTTGCAACTGTATCACAGTTGCTGATGGCACTTCTGTATTTCCTGACACCTCAGGTGGATGCCATCTTGAGCTTAGTGTCGACCCTGATCCAGGACCAGCCAGACCAGCCCGCGGAGGATCCTGATCCAGAAGACTTTGCAGAGGAGCAGAGTCTTGTTGGCAGGTTCATTCACCTGCTTCACTCTGAGGACCCCGACCAGCAATATTTGGTATGCAGACTGAATCACTCATAGCTGTCAAAATTTCGGGGCATAGGGACTTGGCAGTCCACCTATCCATTTAAAGCTCCAATTTGGTTCAATTACTTTTTAGAATGATCTCATTCTGAAATTGCCAGTGTGTCACTCTTCATCCATAATCTTGCATATTTTTTTCTGATCCCACTAGTTCAAATACTCTTGGAGATCATTAAACTCTCTTACCATTTAAATAAAATAAAAAATGGAGCATACATCCTCAATTTGAATGATGTGAAAGGTTAGTATATTAATTATTTTATTTATTTATTTATTTTTTCCCCAAAGATCCTTAACACAGCCAGGAAGCACTTTGGGGCAGGTGGGAACCAGAGGATTCGATACACACTACCCCCTTTGATATTTGCAGCCTATCGGCTTGCTTTCCGGTACAAAGAGAACTCAAAAGTGGTAGGTTGACTTTCTTTTAGAACTGAATATTTTACCATTTGGCAACAGAGATTAAAAAAAGGGTTTGTGGTGTTCTGTACGCCGTATATAAAAATAATCTGAAATCACAGATGACGTGCTCTTACGTCTTAAGATTTTAAAGAGAAACACGACCAGAGTATATGGAGGTTTAAAAAAAAAAAAAAAAAAAAAAAATAGCTTAATGTTTATCATCAAAGATTTCAAGAAAGTAAATATTTCCAAGAAGCACATTCCTCATTTTTCTTTAAAATCCTGACCAGTATATATAACAAATTATCAGTCTGGCTCTAATTTGCCAGAGTGATAACCCAATTAAAGACTTAAAGAACAAACACAAAAACAGATATTCCTTGAAGCTTACTACTGACACACCCACCCTGAGGGTAGAGAGCTGCAGGTTTATATACAGTGACCATCTCCCGATTTAGCAACAATTAATCAATGAATTAACTCGGGAGATGGTCACCGTCTGCATGAGTTTAACGATGCGTGACTGTCAGCTAGCTAAATAAATCACTAGCTGATCAGTCACACATCTTCACAAGGTTTTTAAACTATAAAAACAATAACAAATACGCTGCGTTTTTATCTGCGCCGCAAACAATAATACAAATCATAATACAAATATATATAGGGACGGGACACTCCGCCACAGGTTCCCACCAAGAATTCAAGAGTGCACCTTTTTTTATCATCACACTGTATATCTTCATTATACTCGCCTCTTCAATTAAAAAGGATTCATCATAATAAAAAAAGCCCCTGCCCCATCTCCACATATGTATATATGCTTGTGTAGAAAGTTGTTGTATGTGTCTACATTTCTTGAAACTCCCCTAGGATGACAAGTGGGAAAAGAAGTGCCAGAAGATCTTCTCGTTCGCCCACCAGACCATCAGTGCTCTTATCAAAGCAGAGCTGGCTGAGCTGCCGCTCCGACTCTTCCTGCAGGGGGCGCTGGCAGCCGGAGAGATTGGCTTTGAGAATCACGAGACGGTGGCGTACGAGTTCATGTCGCAGGTAAGTCTGTGTGAGAGCTGAAGATTAATGGTTTGTTTTCTTCTGAAAAGGGAACATTTTAAATATATATAAAAATAACATTTTGTTTTTGCACACTGTATTGTTATATATACTGTAGCAGCCTGCCTGAACCAGTCTTCCCATTTTCAAAACATTTTGGTCTATTTTTACAGATAACTGTAACTGAATGACAACAGTCAAATAGGCAGGAAGTTGCACAATCTTGTGCTGATATGTTTGAATTGCTGCTATATTTAGGGTTTCTTTCTGTCCCAGAAGTCATAGAAGTGTAAAGAGTTGTTTTAAGATGTCAGCACACTGCCCCCTGATGACATGTATAACATTAAAATCCTGTAAAATCACTGTGGGTGGGGGGGGGGGGGTGGGGGGGGAGCCAGACCTTATATCAGTTAAATAATAGCTTTTGCATATAAATGGAAAACTGATCCTGAATATTGAAAATGATGTACAGAGAACAGATCTAAAAATAAGTAACTTGCTACAAAAGATCTTCAGATGGCCTTTTGATTTTTCTTGCAAAATCTTTGTCTTTGGTTTATTTATCGCAGTGTAGTCACTACATTCTATGATTTAGTAGTCTACCTTAGTGGTTGCAAACGATAATGCAGCATTTTATCATTATAATTTTTATTATTTGTTTATTTAGCAGACGTCTTTATCCAAAGTGACTTACAGAGACTAGGGTGTGTGAACTGTGCATCCACTGCAGAGCCACTTACAATGTCTCACCTGAAAGATGGAGCACAAGGAGGTCAGACTTGCTCAGAGTCACACACAGTGAGTCAGTGGCTGAGCCGGGATTTGAACCAGGGACCTCCTGGTTACAAGCCCTTGTCTTAAACCACTGGACCACACAGCCTCCTAAATCTCAAATCTACAGTAATTAACCATATACAGAAAGTGATTTATATTTTGGTTAATATGGCAAATAGACCCTCGAACATCTAGTGTTTTCACAATGAACTCATGCCCAAGATATGAGAATCCTTCGCCGATTTTTGGATCAATGGTTTTGGTTTGTCGTCAATGGTACTTTGAGAGACGCAAAAGCAGAGGCTATTTTGACCTCATTATAATTTAATATATTCAAACACCATCAGAAACAAGTTCATATCTAGCTGTTTAATTATACAAAATTGTATCAGTTGGCTCATCGGTTTTACTCCTCTTGTAAGAATGTCAAATATAGAGAATCTGCATGGTATTCTGTGACCTTGAGCTGGAGGTCAAAAGTCAAAGGTTTCACACAATCCTTGTACATGCCTTTGTCTGTCTGACAATAACCTCCATAACCTGTTTAGTTTGTGAATTATGGGGTGTAAAAGATGGGTGACTTGGGTGACCTGGGATAACAGGCATGTAACACTGGGACCCGATTTCTCATTTAATATATCAGGGGTGGCTTAGAGTACTTGAAATAATTATAATTACTCAAGCACTAATTTATTAGTCAAGTACTCGATAAAATTTAAATAATATCTCTTTGTGAATGTAAGTTCAATATATTGTAGCGACCCAGTCAGTTCAGGTTGGCTAACTTAAGTTTCATCTGGTTCTGTGCATTCACGTTATCTGTATTATTCTGGGGTGGGACTATACCACTAGTTTTGGTAGTGTTGCTGTGTGTGTTTGAGCCGCTGTTGGGTGCGGAACATGTCATCTAGATGACCTTGCTCTGCACCCCCCCCCCCCCCCCCCCCCCCCACAAGAGGAGTGGTCCGCCCTCTTCTCTGTGTGTGATGGGACTTATGGAGCCGGAGCCTGTGTGTGTGTGTAGAGTAGAGCGAGAAAGTGAGCGAGTTTTTAGGATAGACAGGAGGAAGGATTTATTGTTCTTGTGGTGTTGTCCTGACCCAAACACAGACTCTGTTTTAATTAATAAAGTAGTTTTTTTTTTTTAAAATTTAGTCGTTGCCAATCATTTTTTTTTTTTTTTAATTATTTTCTCCCCAATTTGAAATGCCCAATTATTTTTAGGCTCAGCTCACCGGTACCACCCCTGCGCTGACTCGGGAGGGGCGAAGATGAACACACGCTGTCCTCCGAAACGTGTGCCGTCAGCCGCCTGCTTCTTTACACACTGCGAACTCACCGTGCAGTCGCCTCAGAGCTACAGCGTCGGAGGACAACGCAGCTCTGGGCAGCTTACAGGCAAGCCCGCAGGCGCCCGGCAAGACTACAGGGGTCGCTGGTGCGCGGTGAGCCGAGGACACCCTGGCCGACCTAACCCTCCCTCCCCCCAGACGACGCTCGGCCAATTGAGCGCCGCCCCCTAGGAGCTCCCATCCACGGTCGGCTGTGGAATAGCCTGGACTCGAACCGGCGACGTCCAGGCTATAGAGCGCATCCTGCACTCTACCGAGTGCTTTTACTGGATGCGCCACTCGGGAGCCCCCTTAATAAAGTAGTTTTGTTAGTGCCTGAATCCCATCTCCGTCTCTTGCTTTAAGCCTCAAGAACAGGGGTTGTTACAATATTTTATTCCCGTATACTAACTTAACACTAGCCACGGAAGTCATTTTGACAGGTTGAGGTTTTCAAATTTATATTAGTTATGTGGTTGTCCGTTTTATGACTTTTCCTAAATAAATACCCTGAAGGAGTTTGAAAGGCAGGATCACGAAAATAAGGACATTATAAGCCTGTCCATCTAGCAACAAAGCCGTAATTTTTACTCTATTGGATCTGGCAGCCATCAATTCCTTCATTTTGTACAAGGAATGCACCAGGGAAAATATCATTAGGAGAGATTTCATTTTGAAGCTAGCCACAGCAGTTCAGCAGAAACATTTCGATCAGAAAACTGCAAAGCTGCAGGCTGCAGCAGCTCAACCTAGATTCTGTGCTGCACCGAATGACACACGCAAGAGCTAACACATGTTACTTTAGTGTTAAATTAAAAACTACTTTCGTTTTTACAGTTTTGTATGTACATATACCTGATTACACACTAGTTTCTTCTAAAATGTTTATTTTTTTATTTTTTTACATTTTTTGAAGTAGTGCTTTACATGTGGTAAGTTAGAAAATAAAACCTTTTATGTTTAATTGTTCATTTAAATATACAGCGTTTCGGCTGTGCAGATGTTTGACATGATGTGCTTGAATAAAACTTTTGAGTTGTATCGGATAGTTTGTCTTTCATTTTAATATTGATATTTAAAATGTACCGTCGTAATGACTGCCGGTGGCGGTTTTAGGTATGAGTATAACAGCGGCGGTTCCAGTGTTAACATGGTAATATTTGTGGTGCGTATGTAGAATAATATTGTCTGGCATTAGGTTTGAGTACTTAATTTAATACTCGAATACTCGAGCACTAAATTACTCAAATTCCCACCCCTATAATATATACATGTGTATATATATATATTTTCCCTCAGGCATTTTCTCTTTATGAGGATGAAATCAGTGATTCTAAGGCCCAGCTGGCAGCAATCACGCTGATAATTGGAACATTTGAGCGGATGAAATGTTTCAGCGAAGAGAACCATGAACCTTTAAGGACACAGTGTGCACTGGCTGCTTCAAAACTACTTAAGAAGCCTGATCAGTGCCGTGCTGTCAGCATCTGTGCACATCTCTTCTGGTCTGGTCGAAACACCGACAAGAATGGAGAAGAGGTATGTAATAAACATTTTCTTTTTTTTTTTCAGCCCTAGAGGTAAGTTGGAAAGTAGGAAACTAGTATGACAAACTTGCTTTTACTAGCTTAATTGTTACTGTGTGTGTGTGTGTGTGTGTATATATTACATATACATATATGTAACATATATTTATTGGTCTGCTGTGTTCAGTGAACTACTATAGCTGTCTGTAGTTATCTTCTCTTCTACACATCTGCAGTGTTCAAATAGTTAATGAATACATACACTCCGTCTCATTTAATTTGTCATTAAATAATCATTTCCACAATGCATTATACAGGTAGTATCCTGACTAACATTTATCGTGAAACATACTATATTGCGACCTGCATATCGGGATACAAATTGTATTGCTACACCCCCATTTTTTTTATTTATTTATTTTTTAAAAGGTAGACATTTAAATATAAACACTGAAGGTGATGTTCAGTTTTGTCATAATTGTTTTCTATTTTGGTTCTTAGATTCATGATGGAAAGAGAGTGATGGAGTGCTTGAAGAAAGCTCTGAAGATTGCCAACCAGTGCATGGACCCATCATTGCAAGTCCAGCTCTTCATTGAAATCCTAAACAGATACATCTACTTTTATGAAAAAGAAAATGATGCGGTAAGGCTGCATACTTTTTTTTGTTCCTGCTTTTATTCTGTCAATTTGAGAAATGGTGCCTAAAATGTTATTTTATTGGACATGCATTGCAGGTGACAGTACAAGTCTTAAACCAGCTCATTCAGAAGATAAGAGAAGATATTCCAAACCTAGAGGCCAGTGAGGAAGCCGAGCAAATTAACAAACACTTTCACAACACACTGGAGCATTTGCGCCTGCGGAGAGAGTCCCCTGAGGCCGATGGACCGATCTACGAAGGTCTTGTTCTGTAAAACGGGATTCAAAGAAATGCATGTGGCACAAATTAAACTATTCCATCCAGTGGTTCCCTGCCCCCAGCTGCCATGTCTTTATCAACCTTGCCATTCTAGAATTAGTTTTTTGTAGAGCGTGCCTTTAAAAGGTGCCAGGAATATAAGGGTACTACATTACTTATTCGGGCCTAGCACTTCTCACACAAGCATTCCTTGACGAAAACAAGAATTAGTGTTGAGTTAATATCAGGCACCTAATGTCCAATTCATTCCAAGCTCATTGTCCATGCAGCTCATCTCAATTAGTAATATTATGACATCCTAATGACACCTTTTTGCATTCTGTGTTGCTTCTGTATGACATGCGTAATCTACTGTTGTGTTCTAGAGTGGCAAAAAAATATGCTTTCTTTATTTTGTAGAATACCTGCTGCTTCAGAATAGTACAGTTTTTGGGACAATTTATTTATTTTGTTCTATTTGTGGGATTCTGTCGGCATTCTTCATTTAATGCAAGCTACTTTTATGTTGTCCAAATTAAAATGCATGTATGCATAATTTACACCTGGTTCAAAACAGAAGATTTGTGCTGTAAAAAAAATGTGTGTATGGTCCACTTAGAACTGGAGTGAATGTTCCAGCTATAACTTTCATGTATCTGCATATATAAGGTCTATTTTGGTCCTAAAAAAAAAAATACTTATTTGGTTTTGATTTTTTTTTTTTTTTTACTTTTTGATCTAAATAGTGTATGAACCTTTATTGTAAATCCAGTAAAATCCATCTAGTATCCCTAGTATCCCATTATAGTATCCCATTATATGCAC
This sequence comes from Acipenser ruthenus, assembly GCF_902713425.1. Lineage (NCBI taxonomy): Eukaryota > Metazoa > Chordata > Actinopteri > Acipenseriformes > Acipenseridae > Acipenser > Acipenser ruthenus. The sequence goes on from NC_081207.1 coordinate 27,719,945, forward strand.
AAATAAACAAATTGCAATGAACCATTTAATTTGTTACAACAATCTAAATACTTTGTACTTTGTTGTAGTCTTGTTTTATAAAACCTCTAACATAGCTGCTTTGTGAATATGTTTAACTAATTTCCTTGGACACGTCGAAATGCTTTGAAATGTAGAAACTGTTTATTCGCTTTACTAAGTATGGGTGAATGAATAAGTTTAAAGATATTTGCAAATAATTTTCTATGTGTCCTCCTTTTGTGATATTTGCCTCCTTGAGCGAGTATGTCTTCACCCTGCCAAACGTATAGCATCAAACCTAAATATAATATTGCTGCATTATCAAAGTGATGCAGTCTTCAAAACTTGTTTTGAACTTTTGTTCTTAGGTTTTTAATGAATTATTTGTTTTTTTTAGCTTGGAGGAAAGAATTACATTTGATATAAGCTGGTTCTTTGTTGTAGTGACACTAACGCCTGTTACAACAACTCATCTCCACAGTAACTACTCCTCGGTCATGCAAAGATTATATACATAATCATCTATTGAACTGGCTAAACAGAATATAATTCCTGTAAATATTGAGTGGATTTTCTTTGAATATTTTAGCTATTGATATTCTAATCATATTCGCCCTGTTAAGAAGATTGTACTGATGTAAATTACCCAATTAACCCTCATACATAATCACAAACCTCATTCCCTGTCTTCTTTGTGCAGACTGTCTTATAATATTGTGTTTAAATTATTTTTGTTTTGAGGTTGTAATACCAAGGTGTGAGGACTTCTTAGATTACCAGGAACAAAAAATGATAATCTACCTGGAACTGTTGGATGATCAGGTATAGGTGGCTGCTGCAATCCAGGAATATTCCCTAGTGCTGTAATATGCACTAAAAAAAGTTCAACGGCTTGTTATCCTAGGTGTAGGGGTAAGGCTTGATCAAATCAACCAGTCATAATGCTTAGGAAAGTTACAGAATAATATTTCTTGGAGTGAGCACAGGAAATTCCCAGTAAAACCAAGGTCAGTGCAGGACTTTTCATTCAAACCAATTTCATCACCAGACCATCCTCGCAGGGAAATAGCATTTACATAATGACATTTTATTGCACCTCGTGGCTTTGCTGGGTTAGGTGTCATTAAGTGTAACAACCTGGTGTATTGCACAAACTAAATTAAGCATTGTCCTTTATGTAAAGCATATGTTAGTCCATGACTGTAAAAACTAAACTACACTAATGAAGGCTGAAATCTGAAATACCTGTCTACTGGAACAAGAAGTTCCTTGAAATTGATTCACATTACTCTGCCCAGTTGCATTTGTGGACCCTGGGGGCTTTATTGCAGTTTGAAGATGCTAGAAAATATGTATTCCTGTTTGCAACATTTAAGCTTGTTGTATGTCCAGTATAATAGCTTGTTTGTACAGAATCTTGAAATTATGCTGAATGTAATTTGTAAGGTTGTCATGCTGTCACATAGCGAACCTTATACTTACAGTTAATCGCTAGACTGTTCGAGGAACCATATAACACAGTGTGGTGAATAGCAAAAAGGGAGAACTATCTGCCGTATGTGTGTGGCAGCACAGAACTGTTTTGCAGGATCTTCTGTAATGGTTTGGGTACATAAACTAAAATGAAAACACAAATCCGAAATACATTGCATGCGCTTAATTACAAGCCTTTACTTTTACTTTTGTTATTTACCATGTCAAGCAGCTAGATTACAAAACCATGACTCACACAGGCAAACATATTGATTTTTTACTAATAACATCTGAAGAATAAATGTGTAATTTTAATCACAGTATAAAGTACAAAGACAACCATTGGACAGTGATATTTTAACATACTAAATGACTCCTTGAAGCCTAATTAAAATATGGCTATCGATTGTTTCTTCAAAACAAACATTATTGAGTGCAGCTTTTTTATGAAATGTATATCCTATTCATGCTACCTAAATAATTTGTGATGAACACTGTTGCAAGTCAATCACATGGTTTCAAAGCATAATGATCACACACATATTTTAGTAGTGATATGAAAAGGGTACAAGTTGTTTAAGGAAACATTTAAATATACAACAAAACAACAGTAGTGTAAACAAAATTGAAAACATTCAAAAGTTCAGCCTTCACAGAAATCAGTGTACTTTAGTACCAGCTCCATCATTAATTGATCTGCTTCTCCCATGTACTGTACCTGCAATGACCCTACAGTGAATAATACAATAAGAGACAACATTAGGTTTCCAAACACTTTAGATCACAGTTGTGGCTGGATCTTTATTTTCCTGGGGCAGAGCAGTTTCATGAAAGCCTTTCTAAAGCTCATGTGACACAGTGGGTACAAAACAGGATTGATGGAGGAGTTTAACCACAGGAGCCAGAAAGATATCTCGTATAGGTAATACTGGATGCACTGTCCATGACAAACTGCTCTGATGATCATCATCAAGGTGTAGGGAGCCCAGCAAATTCCAAACACACAGACGATCACTGCCAGGGACTTGGCCACCTTTTTGTCCCTGGAAAGCCGGAACCGGGTGGCCATGGTGGTGGCCATGTCAGACCTGCGCTGAGTGCCGCAGAACTGATCTACAGGCCTGTAGCAGCAGTCAGCTGGCTGCCTGGGCAGCTCTTCCATTTGTAAAGGTGGCAGGTCCAAGGACTGGCAGTCCAGTTTCTTAACACTGCTGTCTTCTATAGAGACTTTAGCAGCAGAAAACCTACTTGCCCTGGCTTTCTTCCCTTTGTTCTTTCTAGCTGCAGGCCTGATAAAAAAAACTTGTTGTCTTTTGCTCTTTCCCAGAAAGACCATCTCTTCTCCTGGCCCTGGCGCTGGGTTTTCGTTCTTCATGAGGGTGCGCTTTCTGATGTTGATGTAAATACTGAGGTTGAAGTAGGTCACGCTTATAAAGGGGGTGAAGAACTCCACTGTGGATGCCGTCATGAGGAAATACCAGTTGAAATAAAACTCTGCATAGCATTCTTCCTCTGGCAGGATGCTTTTTCCTGCAATGTGTTCCCAGCTGATGATCGCTGGGCCATAGAGCAGAAAGGCAGCCAGCCACACACTTGCCATTTTCAGTACCGCACCTCGGGTCACACCCTTCTGGCACCTGTAGCTTATCTGACAGGATAACAAACATATATATATTTAAACGTAATGCACACTAGAATATTAAAAATAAACCAAAAAATGTAAATAGTAAGACAGGTGCACAAAGTACAAAAACACATTGATTTGTACATATTTTTTATTACTTGAAAGTTTTTTGTTTATATACAGGATGATTAGAAAGTAAGTTTACCACATGAGATATGGTGCATTTATGAGGTACACTTAACGTTCTAGTCACCCTGTATATGAAAAAGGTGCAAAATCAAAAAGGCTTCCCACCCTGAACATGCCCATCCAGTTGAAGAAGGACTTGTAGTCCGAAACGTACTGAGATTATATATATATATATATATATATATGTATATATATATATATATATATATATATATATATATATATAGGCATATGATTTTTTTTTTTTTAATGTACACAAAAAGTTTAAAAGATTAAAAAATATTTTATTTCAGGACGTTTCGGGCAAAAGCCCTTCTTCAGCTGTTTAAAAAGAAAAGTAAACACAGCTTTTGCCCGAAACGTCCTGAAAATAAAAGATTTTTTAATCATTTAAAGTTTTTGTGTACATATGAAAGTATGCCTTCAATATTGTACAATATATATGTGTGTGTGTGTGTGTGTTTATATATATATATATATATATATATATATATATATATATATATATATATATATATATATATATATAGATATATATATATATAGATAGATAGATAGATAGATAGTTTTAGGCTAAGTATATCAACATTTTGCTACATATGTAATCATGTACAGTGTAATCCGTCCACTGCACAAACATATTATCAATTGTTTGTATTGAAACCCCAGTAATTTACAGGATAATTCTATTTTGGGTATAGCAAGGGCTAGAAATCGTTCCATAAGTAATATAAGGATATTACTTGATTGTATGACTAATGTTAACATTAACTTAACCAGTATTAATGTATTACTAGGAAATTAATAGAATTACAGAGGAATTGCTTTATCTTGCACAGCAGTCGTATAAATAGCAATTATTATTATTATTATTATTATTATTATTATTATTATTATTATTATTATTATTAAGGAGCTCTACAACAAACAACGGCTATCCATTAAAATGTGCTTAATGTTCAGATTATTATTAAGGACACAAACTGTCCATGGATATTGAAAAGCAATACATCAATTTCTTACCGCTCTTGTGACTGAAATAAACCTGTCGAAACTGATTAAAACGATGTTGAAGACCGATGCTGTGCAGAGCAGGTAATCAACAACAAGCCACAGCTTACAAAGACCTCGTCCAAGTTTCCATTTCCCAGTCAATACGTAAGGAATGTAAACTGGGATGCAAAAACCACCTGTAAATACAAGAAACCCAATCCTGAATACGAACACTTACGAAACACGTGTTTTCATTCCACATGATATCAATTGCACACGGTCTCTGTATCGTAGACTGCTAAACTGTAACCCACAGAACTGTCTTAAGAAAAGGAAAAAAACACTGTACAATGCACACATAAAGCATATATTTGTTGTACAATAATGATTAATTCTGTAAAATGTTTCTCAAATTAACTGTTGTCTTACTTTGTTTAACAGTTTGATAACTGACTGTGCATCGATATTGATATTATTATTATTATTATTATTATTATTATTATTATTATTATTATTATTATTATTATTATTGTTGTTTCTATAAATTGATTTTTTTTTTAAAAACTCACCAACTAAAAAATCAGCTATAGCTAAGTTCAAAAAGAAAAAATTCCCTTGAGTCCTTAAACTTTTATCCACGATGAAAGCGAGGATTACCAGCGCATTCCCAAGTACTGTGACAAAAACCATGAGTGACATGAGGACTGCTAGAAGAACCGAGACTGGTGCAGAGAATTGTCCATAGTGCAGAACTCTTCTGTTCTCGAGATCCGCTGTCGACTCATTCCAAAAGGGAATTAGAGAAGCGTTCATCCACAAAACTTCAGATTCTTTTATAAACGTCGGTGGTGTCATGATATCGGTTTCTAATGCTCTTCCTAATGCAAGTGTGTTTATCAAATATCATGCTTCCATTAAAAGATCAGGTACTAGTATAAGTGAGAGCTGAGAACGGAGGCAGGAACAGCAAAGTGTGCCACACGCGCGTGTGCGCGCACAGACACATTATACGTCACGGGAATCTGACAGATTCAAAGTAAGAGTGGATCTGAAAAAAAGATGTAGTAACCCCCCTACATCTCGTATAAAGAATGTAGTCGTCTGCGTATTCACTAATGTGACATACATGTGACGCTTTGTTATAATAACGACCAAACAATAGTCAAATAAACAGTGTGGCAGCTTCTCTCAGGACGCCGGGCTGTTCACGGTGTTTCTGCAGGCGGTACAGATTGGAACTATTGACTATTCATATGTCATTTTTGTTGCTCATCAATTATTTTTTCTATTTATGTATTTAAAAAAAAGAAAATTGGTTTTAGGAGAAGTAATGTGCTAAATTACGTATTAACAAATACCCAAGAAAAACTGGAGTCATCATATTCACGCAGAGATTTCAGTTCCTACAAAAGCATGCCAGCTTCGCTAAACATTAACACCCTGTGCTTTTGAAACTTGCTTGGGAACTTAATTTGCATAACTCACAATTGTATTTTACCTGATGAAACACAGTTCACATGTACGAGCAAGTTACATCAAAAAGAGATTTGTCAAATAGCAATCCAACCCTAAACTCTGATAAGATCCGCACTGTGGTTAGTTGAAAAATTGAGTCCATCAAGGGAAAACGTCTGCAGAGAGGTTGTCATTTTGAGACTATTTGAATTTTACTTGGCATTGCATATCCAACACCATGATGATAGCGGAGTACTTGTAAACCATTGAGTATGCAAGTAAACAAGTTGTAAGTAATTTGATACATGCTAAATCAATATATCTTCACAGAAGAAAAAAGAGCATTTGTTTTGGCTACAAACTGCTGGCTATATGAAGCTCAGCACAGAAAATTGAGCTTTATCATCACTGTGGGTAGGAAAACACCAAGAAATGTTAGATTAAGTTATCATAACAAAGAGAAAATTAAAATAACAGATTGATGCCAGTTCAAAATGCTCCAACGCATTTTAAAGTATACCCTCAAATGAGCACAATGGCACTTAATGGGTTAATAATACAAGACATATTGTGAATTTCATTAAGAAAACAATTAAAATCAAAGAACCTGATAGTCACATTTTTGATAATGGGTTCAATACAGTTTTAGCGTATCTGTAGCTGTCAAATGGCACATTACATTTAATCTTTGATTTAATTTCACCCATATCCATCTTATTTTGAAAGACAGAAGAATACATATTTGTTTTATTCATAGGGTTTTGTGGTGATGTTGTGAAACAATAAGACAGAAATAATTAATTCCTTTATTACACGCATGAGGTTTCAAACTCTATATTTTATCTGTGTGTCGAATGAATGTGTGAAACAGGGAGATTTTATTTATGTTAGTTTGTGGAAGAAGGAAGCCAAGTGAAGAGGTTTGCTATTGTTTTGCAAAGATTATGATGGACAGCGCTTGTTAAAACAGGTGAATACACCCTGTTTACTTGTTTATTTGTTTCAAACAAGCATATTTTGGCTGGATTGTTTATTTTTTAGGGAACCATTATTATTAATCAGGTGGTTTGCTTGATAAATGTATTAAAAGTAAAATTATTATTTTCCATCCATTTTCATCAGTCATGTGCTCATTCAAGCAAGCCACTTTATTGGTAGCTCTAGTTGGTATTTTACATGAGCACAAAGCAGCTCACTGGCTGGCTTAGATGGTAGTGCTTTGGACCCTGATTTTCAGCATAGTTGGTTCAAGTCCCACGTGAGACGGAAGTGTCAATCCCTCTTTTTCAAAAATATTGTTTAATAGACCTATAAGGTTTGGGTTTGAATCCAGTTTAAGTCATGAATTAAACACAGTTGAGAATCACAGCTTATCCCCAGGTCTACATCACAAAATGTGATAATGTGTTTGGTATTGTGTGTGTGTGTCTGTGCTGCAGCTGGTATTGTGTGTGTGTGTGTGTGTGTGTGTGTGTGTGTGTGTGTTTGTGTGTGTTCTATATCTGTGTGTCTGTGCTGCAGCTGGTATTGTGTGTGTGTGTCTGTGTACTGTATCTGTGTGTCTGTGCTGCAGTTGGCATTGTGTGTGTGTCTGTCAGAGGTGCAAATTTGGTACTATGGTGCTAGATTCTAGCACAGGGTATCTCAGCATCGTTTAATCCTTAGTAACCATAGATGATGATAGTTTCTCATGACCCACCCACACTCATCCACAAAGGAGAGAAGGTCTGTGTTGTGTGGGAAGTTGTGAGGTGGGGCATGATTAGTGCTGGGGTTTGATAATTTATGCTCTCTGGTGCTAAATGATCCCCCGGGGTGGGGGATGGGAAACTGGCAGGAACTAGTTATTATTATTATTTTTTTATTTAGTTGTACATAACTACACATTATTCAATAATAGTACATTTAGAAATACCTAAAGAAACAGAAAATTCAATCAGTCTTTCTGTATCAGAATCATTGAAGCACCGTGTTTCTTAGTTCTTTTAACAATTTTGTTGACACTAAAGAAAAAAATGTATCTCCTCGCCTCATTGATTTGGTCCCTGAAATGTGAATTTCTTTCAAAAGAAGGAGAGCCACTTCAGGGATCAATTCAGGACTTATGAAGCATTTTACTATCTGGAAATCAAGCAGTGAAATTGGTTACCCGCATCTCCGAGACACATTTTTACATCAACAGTTTTTTTTTTCCTTTAATAAAAACAGTGCCAGTTGTTATTACTAATGTATTATCACAAGCCAGTATGTGAGATACTTACAGGTAGGTGAACTATTTGATCCTGTCATGTTATCTTCTCTCCATACTAAAACCAAAGCAGTAACAGCATAATTACATTCAGAGTTACATTCAGTTTAATCAGACAGTGAGAAAGCCACTTATTTACACATCTGGTTCTTCTTCCAGATTAAGTGTTTTTTCCGGATCCCCCTGTCTCCTTTGCCTTTATTTTAACTCACCCTGAAAGCTACTGTCTAGGCTGCATTCATCCAAAATAAACAAGCAATTAATTTAACATCCTTTCTTGTTTCTTTATACTTGCCCCCAGTCAATTATAATTAATGATACAATTTTGGCACAGTGATTTTTAGTACATTTCAAGGGCGAGTTCCATAATAATAATAATAAAAAAAAAAAAAATTACAGAAAGGTCACGTAAAGGCCGCCAAATAATGTAGGTTTAGCTGCATTAACATACACAAGAGCTTTTAAATAGTACACCAAAACCAATAATATAAAGACTAGTTGCTTTTGACTGCTGGCACACTATATTGTATGAAAAAAAAAAAAGTTTCAAGAAATAAACTGTAAGTATTAATTAATATTTTTTAAAGATGCAAATTCACTTTTTTGTTAACAAGCGCTGTATGCATGTGAAGATCACAACCGAGAGTTTATAGAAACATCCGATCTGTGTTCATTTACATGCAACAATTTACAGATACTTGCAGATTTGTATTTTCAGTGCATGACATACCGCATTTTAAAGGAAATAAAGGAAGTGCCTAATCAAGTGTGTTTTTACATAATTTCCAAGATTTCACTTTTTTTCAAATTCACGATTTTCACGATTTCCATGACCTCTGTAGTCTCCGTGACAAAATCGTATCCTTAACTATAATAGTCAAGAACGCTTTTAGATGTGGCTAGTTGTTTAGATTCTGTGTATCTGTAAAGCTACATTTTCTCTTTCAGGCACTCTTTCTTAAAGACACAAGGTGATTCACTGTACTAAACCCAAGACAAGGTTTTGGGGTCCATGGACAATTGCAGCAATAACCAACACTGCTCTATCATGGTCAGAGCTGGCAGTTTATTTGTTTGGTTTTCAACATGCTGGTTCAAAAGGCTTTTTGCTGATTGAATATTTGGTTAAACCATTTTAAAAAAAAAAGTTATTTTAAAATCCCATAACTTCAAGCAATTGTTGACTATACGCCTAAATGTTCAGTCTTCAGGGGATGTATCGTATAGATACACCAACTTGGAAACCCTGAAGGTGATAGTGAGGCAGTCTGTTTGACTGTCATATGATAACCATTAATAATAGTAAAAAATATATATCTTGTAAGTTATATCCCTAAAGTTGAAAGCAAGTCTTGAGCCAGAGTAAAAGTAAAAAAAAAAAAGCTGAAGAAGATTGTAGAGAATACCGATTTGATCAAAGCTTAATGCATATTGGGGAAGGAGACATATCCTGGCTCTACAGGTTGCAAAGCAAAGGAGGTTGCAAAGCACAACAATCCACCAAGCTTTAGAATTCCATCAGATTCTACTGAGCGGGAGACAGCAAGGAAGCTGGTTAATTTGCATGGAAGATTGTGAACCCTGGTGAGAGACTGAAGTTGCTCGAAGAGTAATCCGAGAACATCTCGCAGGGGTGGAATATAAAACATGAGAAAGCAGTAATTAGACTGACAACCAGAAAGACAATTATCTAGAATCCTGAAGATTGTTGCCCCTTGAGTGACAAATCACATGGAGAAAAGCACCAGAGAAAGGTATCAAAATAAGTGCTTTAGAAACAGTGGCATTGCTCTTAACAAGAACCAGAGCCCCATTTATTGTGCAGTAGACCATAACTGTTTCTCTGATTTTAATTGTTTTTCTTATATTGAGATATTAATTACATATTATTAGCTATTACAGCATTATGTTCCTTTGGCTAGCTGACATGTTTTTTTCAAGGAATTACAGACAGGTATTTGTGTATTTGATGGTTTATGTATAGATTGATGGGGTGTTTAATGAGTGCACCAAGATGCTGGCCAGCAGTAGACAGTTCAGTGGTACAAGATTTATCATCAGTTGTTCATTTATCACAATTTTTTATCGTTTAAATGGAACTAGACCTGTATGCTTACAGTAACCTAAAAAGTTGCCAAATATATACTGGAGAAACTGAATCAAGTCAGTAGGTTGTAGAACAAAAACCTATGTCATTTGTCACATGTTGAAATATTGATTAAACTGTTCAACCAACACAAAGAGTTATATGCACCAATGCAAGTTGTTGCTAGGTAAAACATTCTGTTTCTGTTTCCATGGTTAGGTGAATCCTTGCAGCATAGTATAATACATTAACATTTGTAGCGATGCTTCTGTTTGAATTGAGGTGTCATTACACAAATGAAGGAATAGTGGTGAGCTATTTTTTTTACCATCTGGATCTAATTAATCCATTCTGCTCAGTAATTAATATATAGGGCTCTTCGTTTTCATTTTTTCTTTTCTTTTTTGAGCCGACTTATATGATTCTGTTTAATTAATAATGTAAAAAAAGGTAGCTTTGGGCTCCCGAGTGGCGCATCCAGTAAAAGCACTCGCTAGAGTACAGGATGCGCTCTATAGCCTGGACATCGCCGGCTCGAGTCGAGCCGACCGTGGATGGGAGCTCCCAGGGGGCGGTGCTCAATTGGCCAAGCGTCGTCCGGGGGGAGGGAGGGTTAGGTCGGCCAGGGTGTCCTCGCACCAGCGACCCCTGAATTCTGGCCGGGCGCCTGCGGGCTTGCCTGTAAACTGCCCAGAGCTGCGTTGTCCTCCGACGCTGTAGCTCTGAGGCGGCTGCACGGTGAGTCTGCAGAGTGTAAAGAAGTGGGCGGCTGACGGCACACGTTTCGGAGGACAGCGTGTGTTAATCTTCGCCCCTCCTGAGTCAGCGCAGGGGTGGTAGCGGTGAGCTGAGCCTAAAAAAATTGGGCATTTCAAATGGGGGAGAAAATAATAAAAACTAATTGGCAACGACTAAATTAAAAAAAAAAAAAAGGCAGCTCGTTACTTTTAATTCAAACCCCTTGTTTCATGTGCATCCCGGTCTCTCACACGTACAAGAGGCTTGTAATGGCGTGTGGAAAAAAACTGTAGTGTTGGAAAAATGTAATGAAAGGAACAGCAGGGTTAGTTTTCTTCCTAACACAGACTTCACAGCAAGTATGAATTATAATTTGGATGCACTTCAAAATCCAGGTACATTAACTACACTGTAGCTAGCCTACACTATACTTTTGTTACATTATTGAATACCTGTGTTTAGAACAAAATGATATGATTGGATAAATACATGGTGTTAATGTATAGAGTTCGGTCCGCCAAATCACAGAACTAAGTGCATCTACTAAAGATTAGTAAAGGGTAATGATGCAACATGCCTTAAGTACAGTACCAAGAAAATATCGCCAAATTAAAGCACAGGATTGCAAAAATAAATTCTGAAACTGCCCTGTGTAAATCCTAGTTTCCTCTGCCCTTTCCTACACTTTAAATGAAAAACTGTTCCCAGTCTGGTCAAACTCTTTGAACGCTTTTATCCTTATATTCAATTTCATGTCATAAAAATGTATTGGAAAGTTTACTGGCATGTTTAGATACTTACCCTCAAATCATTAGAAGACCCTTTTTAAACAATTTATTTAAGTTCCAGTAACAGTTATGAAAATGAAACTGTCTCTGCTTTTGAATGAACCATTTGGCAATACATTCACCATGCTTTAAAATATTAGACACACTTAAATATGTCACTTTATTTGCACATGTGATTACATGGGAATTGTACTCTAAACACACAACCATAAAAACAGTGTAATTACAAAATAATTACCTAAAATTAAAGAAAAACTCTTATTGCAGTGCCATTAAGCACCATTTAATGTAACATTTAGAATAATAGCACAGTATTTAATAATAATAATAATAATAATAATAATAATAATAATAATAATAATAATAATAATAATAATAATTAAAAAAAAAAAAAAAATAATAATAATAATAGGCTAATCAAATCATTGTGGTCATTAATCATATGAATGTTCTGTTTTTCTCAATAATTATGGAAGCGGAGCAGAGCCAAACAAGAGGATTCGCAATGTAATCTATTTTCAATGAGACGTCTGCACTCATTATTTCACATTTAATGTATTCTGGTGATTATTGCAAAAATAATTATTTTAAAATGCAGATCGAGGTAAAAAGCTTTTGGACACTCTCCTAAATAAAGGTTATGGAACTATATTTATTTGAAAGCTTGTCTAGAACGCTGCATAACCAAATGTCCTCTTAATGTGACGGTGAATGGAGGAAATGTGTGTGTTGTTGACTTTACCAAAAGAGAACAGGTTCTTCTGACCCCATCTTTGAAATCAGGCTTTAATTAGGTGATATTAATTTGTTTTAGCTTCACAGAGGTACGCTCAGACTTGTAATTCCATTTCAATTTTATGTGACAAATGAAGGCTTAATGGATAAAGCCATTAAGGGGTGGTCTGACTCCATTATCAATTTACTTCAAAGTCATGGTATAAAAAGGGGCACACAAGATTGCACAGAAAACCTGTTTTAGTTACTGAACATTTATTTGATCTATACAACACTTAATGATAGAATATGCAGTGTTACTAAAGCAAACTTCCTTCAGCATTTCATTGAAGACATTCACTTTTATTATAAATATATTAACATTATTTAGATATAGTCGGTCATGTACCTGCACACCCACTGCAAATCTTATACCACAGCAGTGGGAAACTGAGTTGACAGTCATAAAGCTATTATTCGCGTGGAAATAAGCTTTACAGACATTTATTTTAAATGTTTATGGCTGTGTCAAATGTACTTTAAAAACTCAATTGCAACATGAAATTGTGTCTTCTCTGAAGGTTTTTCAAAATATATAGCAATAAATCATACCAGGCTCATCCAGTTCCTTCAAAATGGACTCCCATATGTTGTCTTTCAATTCTGTATCTTTATAATTGCGATGACCTTTGTCATACAGCTCTGGGTATTTTTTTTCAACGTCATTCTGGATACTGCTTAACCGTGCTCGACCACGTACATTGAAGCTGCTCTCTGATTAGTTAATTCCGTAGTAGTCGCACGACTAATCGCTAAAAATAGGATTCAATCCTATTTATTTTTCGCGTCGCTCCAGTGTGGTGCCGCTCCCGCATAACATGTCGTGTGAAAGACACTTATCAAAAGTATAGGTTCTATTCATTTTGTCGCATCACTGCAGTTTCGCTTGCGGCATCGCGTCTGGTGGGTAGCAGCCTTTACTGCTGAGAAAAGGCGAGTCATCCATGACATACAGGTAACCATTTTCAAAGAAGCGCCATTAGCTTCCTGGATAATTCGAAGAGAAGTGTTTAAAATATCAGCGTTTCGTTATTTGGCTCAGTTGTTACCTATAAATACCAGCTTGGACAAACGGAAATGCTGACCCCCATATTTTTGAACATGCCAAGCAATACCACAGCAAACAAATTAGGAGAAAAACAGGTGTGAGTAATCACTACTGGAAATGAGAAGCAGCACATAACTGTAACACTCTGTGTGATAGCAGACGGCCACAAACTGCCTCCATATGCATAACTGAGGCTGTATCTTTGTAAATTAATATTTATTTGATGTTTTATTTTTTCCTCAAATTGAGTGTGGGATATTGGGCCTCATCTTAAATTCGAGGTCGTCTTAAATTCGAGAAAAGGAACACACAGCCACAAATAGTAAAATGCGTGAGACTTTTTAGTTGTTTAAGATGCCTAATTAAAGGACAAAGTGATATAACATTGCCATGGCACACACGAGTGCAAGTTGTTTCTATAACTCTAATTATTGCCTGGAAATTGAAATCTCACACTCAAGGTTTTCATGCAGGTAGGTATATAAAGGAAGTGTTCTAAATGTACTACATTTCCACACTGTATACTAAAGACTTAAGTAGCTTCAAATTTCATTTTCATGAAATGTTGTGATTTCTTCTGTTCGGAAGCTGCTCTTCTGTTCTAATTGCCTGCTGTGGATACATGTAGCCTAGTAAGAGTTCATTAAAAGTAAAACAAAAAACACAAAATCTGAATCCTGTTACCTGAAAATGCCTTTCCCTTGGTCTTGATAGAGTCATACTGGTGTAATTGTGAGAGCAAAGCTCATTCTGTGTACCAAGAATAGTCCCAATGCAATGTAGGGGAATTTAATTAATAATGTGTGAAATCAGCTTAGCCACAGCTGGAAATATAAGTAGAGCTTCTCCATGCAGTGGCTGCTATTGAAGGTTGAGGGGTTGGTGGTACTGTACATGCTTGAGAGAATATAGAAATAATTATAGAACCCACATTTCATCCCACAGAGTGTAATACTTTATTGTGCACCATGGCCTTGAAGCGTCAATACCGTTATAATTTCAGAATGCCCTGACCTTATTAGTTGTATGCATTGTAGTGGACAGGTTAGGAAAGATAGACAGTGTGTGTGTGTGTGTGTGTGTGCATGATAAGCTTTTCAGTTCATCAGAATGGTACATCAAGTTTCAAGAACAGGTTTTTTTTTTTGGTTTCAGCTGCAAGCTGTAAGCGTTGGGGGCCATGGGATTTGAAAGTTCAGACAAATTATGATTTGTGATTGAGGAAGGCATACGATGGTGAAGTAGCCTAACCTAAGTAGCCTGGGGGCCAGTATTTTTCACAAAGCATTACTGGGATACTGTGTCAGCGGTGAGAAACTCTACACCTATGTAAATGTCAGTTTTGTTTGTGAGCTATAACAGTGCTTGTCAGTGTCTTTCATCTCATTCCCCTTCAGCAGGTGGAACAGTAGGAGGCTTTTTTATTTTTTCCGCACAGATGTAATGACTAATACGTCTTGGTGGCACGCAGCATGTGACTCAGCTGTGGAACTTAAAAACGCTTCGGTGACCAGAAGAGTAAATGAGAAAGAACAAAAAGAGGAATTTTTTTCAGTGTAAAACTAGAATTGTAGGAGCTTCAGAATAATTAAAGTGTTTTTTTGTTTCCAAATGTGTGAATACAGTTATTTTGTACCTTATTTAAACTGCTACTTGCAAACTGTAACTGCATGTGAAGCTTGCTAAGAGAAAAGAGGGGGGGGGGGGGGGGGGGGGGGAGCGAGAATGTCCAAAAATGAACCTAATTTAAGCACTATAATAGACTCCAGGTGAAATATGTCTTGAGAAAAAAAAAAAAAAATTCAAAACAATATCCAAGCGGGATACACCACTATCACTATCACTTTAATGTCATAGCACATTTATCTGATTGTGAACTGCTCACTTACCTATGTAGCTTATAACTTGTAACTTATAAGGCTCAATTCATATGGACTCTGATAAAAAAAATGTAATAAATGATCAATTCAATAACATGCAGCTGTGCTTTATCATCTGCGTAATTCTTTGTGAAAATATCAGTTACAAATGTGTAATTAAAAATGTTATCCTCCCTCTTTGCTACCCACAAATCAAACCCAAGCCAGCTGTCGTATCATTAAACAAAACAAAACAAAACAACTTTCAGAAGCAGAGAGGATGCAACAGTGATTTTTAAACATTGTTAATCACACATTTAGATGAGTCATTTCCACTTGACCCATCACAGATTCACAGATTACACATCTACAAACCGGTTTCTGTACCAGTAGCTTTATTTCCTGCCTTATGATTACAAAGCTAATTTTCTCTTTTATTGAAAAGAATGTTCATACGCACTTTATTTGAAGTGCTTATAATTATACTGTAATTGCAAAGTAACTGGACAAGTTATTGCCATGCAGTTGGTGAAGTGAAGTGTTACAGGCGTTACTCAAGACATGGACTACCAGGGCAGAAACAGTGCAACAGCTGCAATAAAAATGAAAACTTACAAGTAACCCTAACCCTAACCCTAACCCTAAACCCAACCCTAACCCCAACTCTAACTCTAACCCTAACCCTAACTCTAACTCTAACCCTAACCCTAACCCTAAACCCAACCCTAAACCTAACCCCAACTCTAACTCTAACCCTAACCCTAACTCTAACTCTAACCCTAACCCTAACTCTAACTCTAACCCTTAAATGTGGCCCAGAAATGCTTACTTGTAGTATTAAGTTTGTCATGCAGTCTGCGACAGTATTTTACTAGTTTGCAACATTCATTTCGTGTTCAGACATGTTCAGTTGGTATCAAGTTTGTTAAAATATTCAAGTTAAATTATGATTTATAAACTTGAAAAAATAAATCCATAAATATTTTCTCCTACAAAATAATAGCATTTAGCTTCCTTCTATTTGGGGAATTTTCTATATGGGATGTTGCCGAGTGTCAATGAGACTTATAAAGTGGGTTATCAGTGCTTCAGCAACCTGATACTTCAATTACACTTCTTGTATGATATGAATAAATCTAGAAATGTGCAAAAATGTCCTGAAATGACAATTACCTACATGAAAAAAAATATATATTAAGTGTTGATCAATACACCAAAGAACTTCACAAAGTCAAATTTAGTTATGTAATTTTGAATTTTATGGCCATATTTTTGAGGTACATTATGACAACTGGACACAATTTTTATGAATGGAAAATCAATTGTTAGTGCTGCAAAAATCAATGGATGCACTTTGAAATAAGTACATTAACTACATTTATATAAATTAATATTTACTTCATGTGCCAAGCACATCATTCTGTGATTGTGAAGAACTCTATACATTAACAACATGCATTTAACAAAGTTATTTTTTCAGAGTGCAAGTAGTTTTGTTGTATTTTAATTATGTTTATTAAATAATGTAACAAAAAGCTACAATGTAGTTAATTTAGTACTTGTATTCTGAAGTGTATCCTTTATGATGCAAATCTGGATAAATCTGGGCAATGCCAGGGATGGAGCCCCATTGCAATGATATAATCTAATTTCAAATTTTCGCAATGACATTCTGCTCTTGCCACAGTAACAAAAACACACACTGCAAACAACAGAGGCAAACAGGAAAGTTAAACCAAGGGACAATACATTATTGAATTGCTATCAACATGCAAAACTAGCTACTTCACAAAATATTCCATATTTTGATAAACAAGACCCAGAGGTGCCTTAGCATCACTCCAAACTTTTTAGTTACATGTTGGTAGAGCTCTTTAGACTTCTAGCTCCTGCTGTGTTTTTTCCTAATGTTATAGTACGAGACTTAAAAGCATACGATGACACATGTAATTGCATCCCTAGGATAGAGGGGGAGGAAGGCTACAGAATATGTGATGCGACACCTACTTGTTGGAAAGGTCAGTGATGCTTATGGAGGAAGCTAAATGGTAGTGCAAGGCAACGCAGAGTAAACTGCTCGTTAAATAGCTTTTCGTACTTCTTTCCAGGGTCTGAATCGGTGACTTTTAGGTCCATTACAGCTAGAACATTTATTGTTAAAAAAGATAATTTGTGCCTCAGTATAAAAAAAAGGCAGCATCATCATTATGCACCAGATCATGTACAGGTTTAGGTTGTACTGGCTGCACTGGTTTTAAATCTAACAGATTGTAGTGCCACCAAATGCTGGACAAGATACTTGAATCCCCTTTTTTCTGGACTCTGAAAACAACACGAAACACAAATCGACTCTACTGAGTGTAGCAGGAGCATGTTTTGAACCCAGCAGCCTACAAAGGTGGACTAGATTGTTCAAAGCATTGCAAATTAGCTGTGTATACATAATAAGAAACATCATTATTTTGAATCCATAATCCACCCAAATCTGGGGCACAGATCACTTTGAAAGGGCCTGGAATTGTACAGTAGGTGTTCACAAGCACCTTCACAACTCAGGTGCAGAATGAAACAGGGTGCGTTTATTTATGTAATACCAATTACAAAAGACCTAAGCAATACTCACAGATGGTAATTTTGGTTCATGTACTTCACTCATGAGATTAAACGATGTTGAATACAGTATTTGTATTTTGCTCATAAATTGAAGTGAGTCATACCCTGAAATTGTCAATACCTTAAAAACACTGTGCTGACACACTTAAATCAAGTTGTCTTTTGTTGATATAAAATTTGATATAAAATATGTTGGCTTTGAAACAAGATCGGTTTGATCTTGATCCTCTATAATTCTGACATAAGTGTATGTTCTAATTTCAAGTTATCTCTGTCACTTGTCAGTAATTAAAACATCTTTGTCTGGTACTTCTATGTTAAATTATTGTTAATTGAATATATTTACGGCCCAAAGTAATTAAAAAACTGAAAATACAAATAACACACCTTATGTGTCTTTAGTTTTATAAAACAAATACCATTGCTACTGCAACGGGTAACCAGTGTACATTACTTTACCATTGAAAATAACAACTTGACCACTGTTGCAATTGCCAATGCAGTGCCATTGAAGATACAATCCAATAAGGGAGTATTCAAATTAAAGGACAGCCAATAAGCTGACTTAGATGTTTTTCCTTTAGTCTGTATGTTGTCCCCATAGTGCTGACATTACTATACATTATTTTTCATACAGTCGACAGTGATTTACTGATGCTCTGTAGTCCACGGGAATAAGAAGGCCCCAGACCTAGTTGTTACTGAAAAGCCTAATGCTGCACTGTAACTACAAAATATCAGTGTTAACATACCACAGATAACTTCATTTGGTGGAGATTTATATGAGGGGTGATTTGACAGACAGCTAAAAACAGAAGACATTGAACTTGGAAAATGGAAGATAGTATATTTTCCCACTATTTTAGAGAAAGGGCATTTTTCATTTGGAGTGAAGCTCATAGTAGTGATGCGGTACCCAACAATTTGAACTGGGTCTCCTGATTAGCATACGATTAATTATTTTTCCATAACACATTTCAGTAACACTTTACACAAAGTGTCTATGCGTAAATAGAGTGTGATAAAACATGCTGTTGCCTTATAAACAATCTATGTAATGAATGCACTATTACAACATATTGAATGTGTAGTTACTTATAATGTACCTACATATGTCATCTGCACATCCTATCTATACTTCATAAAGGACCGGGTATAAGGATAAAAAATTATCTGTTCTGATGAAAATGACTACAAAAAACAGAAAGGACTTATAAATAAATCTTAAGAGTATATATAGAACACATTATTGAGAGAGAATTGAGAAAAGTTGACAAACTCAATAGGAATGAACTACTTGATTATAAGAAAGGGGAAGAGAGGGTTAAGAGAGTACCATCAGTAATTACATATTCTAAATTATTAACCAACAATTCAAAAATAGTTTGGAAGCATTTACGTATACTTGGTAATTCAGAAAAAAATGAAAAAAATATTTCTGAAAGCACCGATCATAGCTTTTAAAAGGGATGCAAATTTAGCTGACATTTTAGTCCACAGTAAACATAAAGGGGTCATAGATACATTAAGGGACATTGCAACCTCTAAAAGCACATGTAAAGTGTGCAAATATATTGGTAAAGATAAAAGTGAAATTGCAAATAAAGAAAATAATTATTCAGTCTTATAAAATTCATCCTGTAAGGATAGCAACCTTGTATATGGTATATTTTGCATAAAATGTAATAAAACAGAATATGTAGGAGAGACGGGTACATCATATAAAAGAATACAGAACCACTTATCAAATATAAGAAATAAAAAGTAAATGAACCAATAGTTCAGCACTTTACAAGGAACAGACACACCAAGACCTAAAGTTTGTGGTTTTAGAAAAATAAAATTAGATCATGTACAATCTAGAAGAATAAAAGAAAATAAATGAATAAATAAATAGACTAGATACCATGATGCCTGAAGGTTTAAATAGAAAGGAACAGTAGATCGTTACATCATTAGCTACATAGTGAATGACATCACAAAGACATTAGATTTAAAGAGAAATAAATGTGTGGTTACCATGGCGTCAAAAAGCCTACAAATACCTCCAATGTTTGTTTTTAAATACACTTTCCCTTGAAAAAGGTATGTTAAACATTTAAACCGAAACGTTGGGAAGTTGGCTCCTTATATATATATTTTAAGACGAGGCAACAATTGTTATTCTGAAAAGGTCTGAAAAGATTACTTTTCAGAGCTCGGTTAAAGGCTCAGTTTTGTAAATAGGGGCTACTGGTATATATTCTCTCAAAAGGTACGATTGCTTCAGGGACCTGTACAAATTTGTTGTACACGAGTATTGGAATATATTACAGTATATTCTGGTCCTTTTGCTGCCACTCAGACACCAGTCAATAGGTTTGCAAATCTCTGTATAAATGTTTTACCTTTTTAAATCCTATATATTGTAGCGTTTCGCAGACAGCCAGAAAACAGGAGAGACAGAGACGTTAGTTTCCCATTCCAAAAGCTTTATTCAGCATACACACAGGGCACAGCTCCCAGCTACTCCGGAACCATGGCAACCACGACACAACAACAACAGGGCGTCGCAGCGCCTTTTACAACCTCAAGCCCCCGCTAATTTATTCAATCTTACACATCCCATTGTTCCTCAGTCACACACTTCGGGCCAATGGGAACACAATTACAAACAACGGGAATTACATAATACAGCACGTAAACACAGATGCACAGAAGTACAGTACGAAAACAAATGCACAGATCGTTACAATATATATATATATATATATATATATATATATATATATATATATATATATATATTACACACACTCAAATACAAAACAAAAAAGCCAATTTCTATGGTATAAACAGAAAGACAACCGCAACCTCAAATGCAGCACTGCTGCCACCTGCCAGTAGAAAGAATAACTACAGGTACAGTATTTTATTTGTATTTTTCCAAATCTACTGCAGAGTTGTTCAACTACCACTAGCAGGATACGGTTAATATCGATAACCTCAATAGACTAATGTAATGATGTAACAAGAGACAACTACTTTTCTTGATGGAACTCCTGTAGAGATCCTCTCGTAAACCCCTTAAGATCAAAGTCTGAAGCCCAAGTATTGTGCAAACAAAACGAGAATGACAGATATGCATTTCTAGTGCACCCAACTAGTATCTTCATTGGAGATGAAAGCAAGTTCTGATCCCGGTAAATTGAACTGTAAGTCGCCATGTGGCGCAACTAAACAATTCGTAGCCGCAAAATGGACCCTTTTGAGCCAAAATGGCGCCGAGTTGACATCCTCTTAACGAAAGCAATTAAAGGAAGTTGCGTAGGGTGTAGCTTTATCATTGGTCTGTTCATTCCAAACCGGGAAATTTTTGAAATTGTTTGGAGGAGGAGCGACAGACAGACATCCGTACAAACAGTCAGTCCATGTTTAAATAAAATCACGTATCTGTTAACATTTATTTGAAGAAGGTGCGGTTGTACTGAGATTGAAACACGGTTTGAGTAAAAATAATTATGTCCGAAGAAGTTGTGGGTGAAATCCTGGAGCTGCCACAGTCACAACATGAACATAAGCAAATGCCCGGTGAGGAAGAAGAGGCGGTGGCTCAAGCGACAGAGATTTCAATCGAATCGTTGGAAGAAGGGAATGTGCAGTTTCAGGACGAAGTTAGTGCTGTAAAGCAAGGTACGCGATTGTACAACTAAATTAGTTGGTTTGCAAAGGGTTTAATTTGAGCCCTAGAAAGAAAATGAATTGGTACGGTGGAATGGCAAAGTTACAGTAAACAGTGTATAAAATGTACGGTAGAATGAAGCCCCAACCCCAAAACCAAGCTAAATCACAGTTGTTGTTAAAAATAATATACAGGTATATGATATTCTGTAGCAATTTCCTTTAGTTTGCCCCAATTAACTCTGGTATGAGTTTAGTAATGTTAAAAGTAGACTAACAAAACAATAAAAAACATTTTAAGTAGTTTAACACTGGATAACTTGTTTGCAGGGAGTGTCTGTACTGGGTCTCTGAAGGACTTTTGACAATGAACAAAATATGCATTTCAAGCAAAAACTACATTTGGAGTCGTAATTTTCTTGTTTGACTGCCGCTTTAGATACATTCTACTATATCCCATAGTTTTAAACAGTTGCACTTTATTTCCCAGTTCTGTTTCTGGATCAAGATGATGACAGCAGCAACAGTGATTACGGCAGTCATGACAAGCCTGGGACTGTCTTACAAAGACTGGTGCCTGATGGAAATGTGCTCTTTCCTGACATCTTCCAGACTAACCAGCTTCTGTTTTATGAGAGATTTAAAGCTTATCAAGACTACATGCTGGGTAACTGAGTTCTTTTTAAATAAATTATTTCTGAGCAATGCATTATGAAAAAAAAGTTTACAAATCCACTTGGATAGATGGGACTGTGTGCGACAAAGCATTTTCTGTCTACTGTAGAAGTTTATGTAAATGAACTAGAAACAGTCGTCAATAGTTTCCCTTTACTTTCTGATGTGTATCACTTCTACAAGGCTGCTTGTATTGCCTTAACAAATACATCTACTGACAGATTAAGACTCATTAATCCCCTTGCTGAAATGAAATAGGCTTTTTATTTATCTGATTTTGGCCTTTTATTTATTTATTTATTATAAATATTAAAGGAAATCATCCTGGTGTAAACTTGATGGTAATTGCACAGACAAATGGGTTTTACTGTAATTCCAGTAATGCTGAGGTACGCTCACTGATGATGCAGTAAGATTTTTTTGTAAATATATATTTTTGTTTTCAGGTGACTGCAGAACTTCAGAGGTAAAAGATTTTACTGCTGAATATTTGGAGAAAGTGCTGGAGCCATCTGGATGGCAGGCTGTTTGGCGTACTGAAGTGTTTGAGGTGTTGATTGAGGTAAATTAGTGTTAAACACTGTGCATGTACAAAGATCCAGGTTAGAAACAGATATGTCATATTTGGAAAGAAATAAGCCATGTCATGTAACCAAATCTAAATGAACGGACTCCCTGCAATAAAAAAAAGCATTAAGTTACATCAAATCGACCTATGACACTAATGACAATGTCTAATTTTGTGAATCTCAGGTAGTTGATGTGGAGTATCTCGTTCTGAAAGCAGCTGTGGAATTGGTTACACCTTTCCTGTGTGAGACAAAAGGCTGTGAGCTCACAGAAGAGTCCATGAAAGACCTGTTGGAGGCTAAAGAGCATAAAGTACCTCTGCAGGAACTCTATGTTGTTTATGATGAATCTGGGGAGTTTGACCAAACAGCACTTGCTGTGGAACATGTAAGGTAAATTCTGTATTTATTAACTTTTAAAAAATGTAGCCTAACATATATCTGCATTTTTAATTTAGAAAACCTGCAGACTGTCAAGTTATTTGCATTTTTTTTTTTTTTGGGCTAGATTTTTCTACAAACACATCTGGAGAAGCTGGGATGAAGAGGATGAAGATGATGATTTTGATTATTTTGTCAGATGTGTTGAACCCAGATTGAGGCTGTAAGTCAGACCAATTGGCTTGTAAAACAATTAGTCAGTTGGACAAAGATGCTAGTCTGTCATGCATTATAAAATTTATGCACTAGATGGCAGTCTAGGCAAAATGATTGATTTGTACTGTACTGCAGTTTATTGCCTATGGATTTACAGTGAAGTGTTTACTTCTTGTCGACTGTAGGAAGGACAATGTCAATTTAAACACAGACCAGGAGATGTTTTACTTGATAAAACTGATTTATGAACATGGATAATATCTCGCAGATTTTAAAGGACAGGAATAGTCATTTGTGAAGCACAAACAGTATTTTGGGGGCTTGGGAAAATAACTTGGTGTATTACAATACTGCCTCTATATAACAATAACAAGTCATTGTCATGCCGTCAGAAACCTATAAATACCTCCAATGTTTTGATACAAACACATGCTCCCTTGAGAAAGATATGTAGAACATATCGAAATGTTGGGCAGCTGGCTCTGAGCTATAAGATATATAAAAATTAAATAAAATAATGTATCTTCTTTACTTACTAAATTTGATATGTAATAAAACACAAGCAAATTACTGGTTCCAATGTATAGATACCAGTGTTGGAGTATCCGAGTCAGAGTCAAGACTAAGGCCAGGACTGTCCGAGTCCAAGATCGAGTCCCTGAAGTCTGAGTCCAAGTCAAGACCGAGTCCTCATAGGATCGAGTCTGCCAAGTCCTCAAGTCCAGCAAAAATGTAACTGCCGAATATTTGGAAAGTAATAATTGAGAATAATTACTAGTTCTAATAATCAGTGGCGGCTGGTGAACCTTGAGATTGGTGGGGCGTCGGAGAACCAACTCTTATTTTATCCTCCAAACATAACCCCCCCCCCCCCTCCCCAGTATTTCAGCTGTCCAACATACACGTATACCATAACAACGTTTTAAACTACTTACACACGATGTACTGTATTTAACTGTTCTTCAGTTTTCCTACGTTGTGTCAAATCAGTGATTTGAAATCACTGTCCGTTTCTTAACAAAATATATGAGAATCCCCTTACTCACTACTGACTGTGCATTACGTTACTGAAACGAAAGCCTGCGATATAAATGACCAGAGATACTAGGCTACTGATTTCTGTATATTCAAATAAATACAGTGGTAGTAGGCTATGTAAATAACTAGGTAACTATTATTTGTAAGTCAGACGTCTTTAAAACTACACCATAGCATTTGATATAAATACGGTATGAATAACCATATCAGCATTACTTTTAGTGCAGAGGGAAAACAAATGTGTAGGGTATGAGGTTTAATCAGACATGGTATTGCGGCCGAATTGGATTTTTCAGAAATGTTGGAAGTTTTCTATCTCAGATTTTGCACATTCTATACAATGAACACCATAACATAGAACCTCAACCTAAACAATAATAAAATAGTTATTAGAATAAATTCAAACTTATGAATACAGTGAATGTATAACATTATTTTGGCTACAAGTTGACTAAATTGTGACAGAAGTAGCTTGGAAGCCTCAAGTTGCCAGCAACTTATAGTTTAAATTGTTATTCAAATAACAGGGTGGCTGCTAATGATGATAAAAATAGAAATATGATGCGATTTCTTTGGCTGCGAGTTTGTAGCTGAAGTGTTAGATCTGGAGAAGGGTAACTAATATAACATAAACAAATATGTTTGAGAGGCACAGACGAGGTATTAGTTTATGTGCATCACCGTACCAATAGTATACAGCGCAGCTGGTGACAGATTGATTTCTGTTTATATTTGAACTCCGATAGAACAGACCGTAAATGATAGTTAAGCTAAAAGGGAAACAGACAAATGACTGTGGTAGATGTTAATACTGTATTAACAATATAATTGTGGAACACTAACATTCGTGGTTAACATCTGAACTGATAGGTGTTCTCTTGCTAATTTTAAACAATATTATTTGGGACAAACTATGTAGCCGGGAGCCAATTGCATGTATTGTAGGCGTAGACTGTGTTTAACCCAGGACCGTAATTCAATGAAGCAAGGATTTTGGATTGTGAAAAAAAATAAAACTGTTTGGTAAGAACATAGCTTCCTACACAAACATGATTTTAATTGCAATAACTGGGAAAAGGATAATTTTTCATTATCTGTGATATGATTTTATTTTGTACAAAAAAAACAAAAAACAAACCTGCTTTACTCTTGTAAGCGACTGTGTTAAAGATAACCGAGACGCATTGTATTGCAAACTGGTAGGTGCAAGAAATGAAGCTGCATGAAAGGTTAATTTGACTGGATCCTGTTCTGTGGTCTTGGCCGAGGCATCGAGTCCTGAGGTGCAGAGTCCGAATCCTTTAAAGTCCGGTCTCGAGTCCTACAGCACTGATAGATGCAAGTAGCACGATCACATAGTATACAGCATAATATAAGGATGCATTTTTGTAAAGTTTAAAACAGTGATAGTGCTTGTTTATGTGTGTCAAGGTTATTCTCTTCTTACAATGTTCTCCTCTTCCCCTACATCCCTCCCACCCCCCACAATTTTTCAGATACTATGATATTCTTGAGGACCGGGTGCCGTCAGGCTTGGTTGCTGAGTATCGTTCTTTGGTTTCACAATGTGAGGAAAAATATAAGGAGTTCACAAGTCTGAGAAACTGTATCTCTAACAGTGACTCAGAGTCTGAGCTTGACAACGTCTCAATGGTGGAGGGCTTAAAGATGTATGATGACCTGGAGAGCTTGAAACGCAAACTAAAGATTATTGAGAACCCCCTGCTCAGGTAACTGCTCACAAAATATTTTTAGCTTGTTGGGTAGACCAAGTGACCAGGTGTTTTTAAAAAAAAAAAATTTATATGATTTGTTTAAAGTTGCAAACATAACTTTGGACTGTACGCAATTAATTTTTAAAAATGTATGATGTAAAATAGAAGCTATTCTCATTGGTGTAAACATTATGCTAATCTACTTCCTTTCTTTCCCTGTCCTTTGGTGTAGATATGTGTTGGGTTATCAGGTGAATTCGGGTCTTCAGTCCAACAGAGCTAAAGGACCCCGTCCCACTGGGGAGAGAGTGGTTCATGTTGTGTCCAGTTCCATGACAGTTAGTCAGCTGCAGACCTTGATGAGGGACAAATTGTGTCCTGATTTTTCTGGGGAGGAATTTGAGCTGCAGGTAAGTGCTGCATTTGTATGCGAGTGGCATGAAAACCCAGCACATAATACAGATCACGATATCTTCATCAACTTTAAAAAACATTGAACTCCACATTAAGGGAAAAGGAGTGCATTTAACATAAACAAGAGAGAGTGAATCTATGTGGAGTTTTGCTGTTAATATTAAGTCAGTTACTGGAATTGCCGTGGAAGAAAATAAGGTTGCATGGGTCGCTAATGTGAAGACTAAAGTTTATGCAACTCCTTGTAATTGTTAGCTGCCCTACACTTATTTTGCAAACTTTGTTTTGTGTAAATCTAAGTGTATAGATGAAATTTGTAATCTTTTAATCTGTTTTTTTTCTCTTCATTTTCATATATTAGTTTCACAGTGATCCTTTGGCAGCAGTAAATGCCTGTTACGAAGGGGATGTGGTAGTTATCTGCCCTGGTCATTACTCTGTGAATGGTTCGTTTAGTATTCCAGACTCCATTGAGCTGGAAGGTAAGTGACTCCTTTTGATTTAAATTTATTTGGCGCTTATTCTATGTTCTGATGTAAGCTATAAGGACCATTCATTGTATTGTGACGAGTGGGACTTGACTATCATGGGGGATATTTATGTTGCTAACATACTTTGTATGACCTTTTATTCTATGTTTTATAGATATAAAAAATAGTTTCTTGCACAAAAATCTATAACGGTGCGTATTAAAAATCTACAAATTAAAGTAAATGCAGTCGACCGTAATCTTAAACAGTGTTTATTGGTTTAATTCAAAGGTGAAATAGGAGGTGGTGGTGGGGGGCACAAGAAATGCAAACTGTAGACTACCTAAATCGAACAGTCATAGCTACAAAGATTATAAAGTCTAAGTCTATTTGTAGATTAGATCAGTGGTTCTCAACCGGTGAGCGTTCTGATAATAGTGATTTATAGTAATTCTAAGTACAATTTTACACAAGTCTAAATGTGAATTTTACAAACTTATATTTTTTTTATTTTAAGTATGATACCGGCTGCAAGTCAATCTTAAAAAAAAAAAATAAAAAAAAAAAAAATTGCTAAGATGGGGCTGTGATTCAAAAAAGGTTGAGAACTCCTGGATTGGAGTATGTAGAGTATGTCCTTATGTAGCCACTTATTTTGTAACTGAACAGTATCACTGCAGTGAGTCAAACATACTGTAATGTTTCCTGTATCTACCCCCCACAGGTTTTGGCTTAACTGATGAAGTTGTAATTGAAAAACTGGGCAAAGGGGATATATTTCTGGATTTAACAGGTGCTAATGTGAAGATTTCCAACCTGAAGTTTGTGCAGCATGATGCAGTTGAAGGGATCTTATGTATGTAAAACAAAATACCTCCTTGCTTTGCAGGTTTAACACCACATATTTATTACTGTAACTTTGGATTCTGGTGATTTGAATGACATAAGTCCATAATGCATCTTTAGCTAGTATCTGTTTCACTCTTAGACAGCTAAACTTAACTCTAAATTTTAACGTGTCAGATATTTTTCTTGAAAAGGGGGTGAGGTTTAAGCTTGTTGGAACTAGCTCAAGCTTTCATCCTTTATGAACACTTAGGTAATGTTCTATATATGAGTAGATCTACAGCATGTATTAAGGTATACATAGCACGCTGTGAAGGGGATTTCTGTTTTTAAAATGCCTGAACTGACTGTTCCCTGTTACATGTAGGTGTTCGCCAAGGAAAGACAGTCATGGAAAATTGTGTTCTTCAGTGTGAAACCACAGGAGTTACAGTGAGGACTTCAGCAGAGTTGTTTATGAATATTTGTGATTTGTATGGCGCAAAGGTATGACTTTCATTTATCAAAGTACTATTGTCTGCAGGACAAGATACTGTATATTGTCTGTACCCTGCAGCCCCCTTCCTACACACCAAATACATTAATGTTGGAATATATTTGTTTATATATTCATTTAT
The DNA here is from genome assembly GCF_902713425.1 of Acipenser ruthenus. Classification (NCBI taxonomy): domain Eukaryota; kingdom Metazoa; phylum Chordata; class Actinopteri; order Acipenseriformes; family Acipenseridae; genus Acipenser; species Acipenser ruthenus. The sequence goes on from NC_081207.1 coordinate 27,748,434, forward strand.
ACATTTTTTTTAAGAGTAGTGTTTCTAAAAATGTTGACCTATATTTTTTTGTTAGTTCTTGTGACTGATTTATTTGTATTTCTTTTTTTTCTCTGTAGGGTGCTGGTGTTGAGATTTACCCTGGTAGTACCTGCAGTTTGGTTGGTAATGGCATACACCATTGCAAGGAGGGAATACTTATAAAGGTTAGTACCCCATATGGATGAGATGGCTTGTGACCCTAGATTAGTCGTACCTGAATGCAAGTTTTTTGCAAAGTTTGTCCTTTTCATTAGTTTAAAAGTAATCTAATCAATGTTACTAATTTTATCCCCATCTATTTATTTTAATACTTTAAGCCAGTTCAAATTAATGAGTTTTATTCAAATTGTTCAACTTTCATATCAAGTTCCTCTTATAACTAAAATTGGATTCTGGAAAGATGGGAAACTAGTTAGTAAAACAGATTGCACATTTTATTTTAATTGCCTTAAGATGATTCATGCATGCTTATCTTGTGCCCTTAGGTTCTTCATTATTAATACAGTTTAGGATTAATCCTGTATTGCTTCAATATAAATGTTTTTTTTTTTCTTCTTTTTTTGTTGTAGGACTTTACAGATGAATTTTACACCATGCCCAAAATTACCATGATGAACAATGTTATTCATAACAATGAAGGCTATGGTGTCATCTTAGTTAAGCCTGCAGATCTGCCTCGAATGAAGAAAACTACTGAAGAAGATTTTCAAGGTAGAAATTACTCCTTTCTTTCAGATTAATTTTCTATCATTTGGCTCCTTCCTTTTCTGTTACTTTTAATATTTCATATATGTAATAAAGGTTTGGGACAATCATAGTGCAGCCCTCCTAAAATCTATGTGATGATGTTTTTGTTTTCAGTATATAATGCCCATGAAAATGTATTCATGCGAGTAGAATTGTATTAAAGTCCACAGTCATTTCTCCCCCCTCCCCTTTTATACCACTACTTTTTTGAAACAGTATGTTTTGACTAAAATATCTCTGACCTTCACTGAAGGGCATCCATGAATGAAAATGCTTAATTTATAAATGAGGTTGGAGAGTTGCTTGGTTTAAAATAACAAAAGAATGTCTTCAGCTGCCTAGCAGAGTTTAATGGAATACAGTCTTCAGAAGGATGCAATTTGAATTTATATGAGTGCTACAACTGCTGCAGTGCTGGCCTGGTGAAATGACTGCCAACTGTTATGTACATAGAGGGAAACAGAGTAAGCTGTTGCGAAAAGGACTGAAATCCATACATACACACATGTTGGAAACTAATCTTTGAATCTAAGATGCAGCTAGTAAACAAACAGTTTGTTCTATTGTACTATGGCTTATGGTGTTATATTTGCAAGCAACTGTGTCGCATTGTTCTTTGACTTTTTTGCAAATTCCTTGAAGGGATCACTTCGCCTTTAGATTGTCATTATTTTAAATATGCGTTTCAGATGAGTCGAAGGAAAATGGCGGTCAAAAAAAGGAGGCTGATGAGGAAGAGGTACCCCCTGCAGAGGGATGTGTGGAGGGAAACAATCAGTTCAGGGAGCCCCATACCCAGGAGCACACGGAGGGCAATGATGTCATCACAAATGAACTGGTGGCCACCTCGTCAAAGAAAAGCCAGTTGCAGAAGAAAAAGATGATTGAACTGGGACTCACAATGGCAGACGATGACTTGATGTCTCAGGAAATGTTTGTCTCTATTAATGGAAACCATTTCAAAAGAAATGGGAAAGGAAGCTTTGGCACATTTTTCTACTAAGTGCTTGAAAACAATGAATCGTTGCGCTGAGCCACGGAAACACTTTGCACACCTTTATTTACATGTTCATTTTTAATAACTTTATGTGAGATTTGCCAAAACACCACCTTCACAATTTACTTTACATTGAAGAAAATGCTGCTGCTGTATCCTCTTGTCACCATCTGTCCAATGATGTATTTGAGTGTTTGTGTGTGTTTTTTTAATTTTAGAGATTTTAGTAGTTTAAGAAGTAGACTAGCATTAAAACAAACTAAATGTATACAGATTGAAATAAAACATGTTGTTGGTACACGTTCCTTCCAGTCTGGTCTTTTGTTTTCTTGCCTCTATTTTTTTTATTTATTTTTTTCTATATATTAATGTAGTAATTAACTTCGGTTACATGCTCTATAAATATTTAGCAAAAAAAACTAATGTGTTAAATATTACACAGACAAAGCTGACCTTTTAATGTGTGAACAATATAATACTTGGTAGGAGAAATATGTGTTCTAGTCAATTATGCAGGTACATTTTAATAACACTATTTAAAAAAAGATCACCTCAAATTGGAATATATGTTTGTTTTGGTTCCATTGCTGTGTTAACATTAAGATTTAATAGGGTTATTTGCAGGACTGGAAACAAAGGTATTGCTTTTACTAGCATATAGTACTTCCTTTTATATAAATCTCTACTGTAATTCCCATTGATTCCAATTCTGAGGATTTAATGCACAACAAAAGCTCATTACACTGCAGTCAGAATAATTAATTAAACTAATTAATTTACTATTCCACTGAACAAGGTGCTGATTATTTTGAGAATACATCTTTCTTGGAGTAAGCCTACTCAAACAAATGGTGGGTGGGGATTTAAATAAATGTTAATTGAAATCCAAATGGTGTTTGTCTATTGGCGTCAAGTATGTTGCGTTGTATGCAGTAGCTTGTGCCATTTTTTGGCAATGCAAATTACATTGTGACAATGTCATGAGGTTATCCTTCTGATGGCGTTCTCCCGATTTTCATACAATTTGAGTCATTTATTGGCCTGCATTTTCTCATAAAATATTGATATGTTTTTGGTTGTTAATCTTTTTTTTGCAATATGAACTCTTTTCATTAAAAGGTCTGTTTCTTTTATCTAAGAAGGCATATGCTGATGCATATCATGAGGGGGTTTATTTTTAATCTACCAGTTTATATGTGGGAGTATCACATAATGCAAGCACTGATAAGGTATGTAATGTCTGCAGCAACAGCAAATGGTTAGGGAAAGATGCTTGAAGTTATAGAGCAATGAACAGATTTGTGTTTAAAGGAAAGAAATCTTGGCATTTGTTGGTTGAGGAACTGAAAATATTTCTCAGCTTGAATTGGATCCATCTTTTTTTCTTAAAAGACTGCTTTTGATATTTAGAAAGCCATGAGAATTATTGATTTACTTTTATATATTAAAAGAAAAAATTCTGAAAGGAACTGCAGGCATTTCATAAAATTGTTTTATCTTTAATACCTGTGTTTGATTTAAACAGGACAAAAGCGAAGGCAAGCGACTGTTCGGGACAAAAGCAAATGATTTGCACTCTTTCTGGTCTCCAGTGCTTTCTATTGAAAGCAATAAGAAATCTGGCAGCATTCTGCAATGGTGACAGGCCCACAGAGTAGTACTCTATTATTTCTGTGAGGATTTCGGCTGTGAACAGCTAGCATTTACTGCACATAGTGCATATACTGGTGTATACACTGTTTCAGAAACTAGATGCATTTAAAGAGACACACATGGATTATATATAATGTAAAGAGGTGCAGTTCAGTATAGAATGCACATGAGGATTTGGGGATTTAATTAACATTTTTAAATATCTGTGATGACACAAAAATGAATTCTCCTGCCTCTTAAAATGTCAAATCAAGTAGTGGGGTTCTGAAAAATATAACGTTATATGTCCCCATGTGTTGCTACAATTGTTTAAATAATGTACCTGTAATTTTTCTTTTCATTGTTAACATCCTGAACTTTTTACACTTAGAACTTTAAAGTCTGTTCCAAAGCTCTTTTCAAAATGGCGACTCTAATGCACTGGGGTTTGAGATCTGTCCTCTAAATCACAGCGGGAAGAGTGATTTAAAAAAGAAAAAAAAGAAAAGGTGCGCTGGCTTTTCTGTTCCGTACCACATTGTGGATCGTTATTGATGTGTTGCTTGTTTGACAATGTGGGCAATAATCATTACACTATCGGTGCACTAGAGCAGGCATTTTGAAAAGAGTTTTTAAACAGGCTTGTGACAAGCAGGCTCTAGTGGTTACGTCAGACCAGAAAGCAGTACACAGACAGACGGTGGATGAAATGGTAAATGCGCTTGCTTGCGCCGTTTTATTGTAAAATAAAAGGTTTGAACAAAACAAAACACAGGACACGGCACTTGAGGCCAAAATAAATAGACAAACAAAACGGACTAACACTTAACAAACGGTGCACGGACAGACACACAAACACGGTGAGTTTAAACACTTATTATTTACGTTATTTTACTTTCCTTTTTCCTCTCCACACCCGTTCTCCACTCACCGAACACACAACCCCGAGTGAGTAAAACGTGCATCTATATATACTGTTGTGCCGGGATTCAATTACTAATTAATTATTCACTTGAATCCCAGCACGTGAATTAATTATGTGCAACCTCGTGCTCACATATTAAATACCTTAAATGCACGTGAAGTGATGTGAAATCCTCGTGCTTAAATACAACTATACATTTTAAATAACTTGTGAAGCTCACACCCATTTATATCCCGTGCAGCCATATCTATACACCAACATTAACACACGCAACATACAACACAGAAAAGCACACAGGGGCGGGGCACATTGCCACAAGGCTTTAAAGTTATAAGTGTAAAATGTTGTCAGGATGTTAACAATAAACAGTTATGTTTTTCGAACAGTTGTAGCAACACATGGTTATATTTTTTATATGGTTATATAAATTAGAGCAGTGTGGAAGGTAAAGGTGAGTGCTACCCATTTGGGAATAATGTTATAGTAATAATAATAATAATAATAATAATAATAATAATAATAAATCAGCTTTACTAATACAGTAGTATTTCAAGCTTTATTTAAAGAGTCAAATACAAAGCACAGACAGGATGTGACTAGCAGTGTTCCTTGGTGACATTATTTCACTTTTTTTTTTGTCGTAACATTGTCTAACTCTTCTACCCCTGACAGCTGGTGGGCTGTCCTGATTTTAAATCCCTTCTCAGTCAGAGGTTGCATCAAAGCTGGAGACTATTCCAAAGTAACACAGGGATACCCCACAGGTTAGCCAGGGTCACAGTGAAATAATTTAGCTGGGCTGGAAACTGAAACCTGTGTTATGGTCCTTGGTTCTAAAGGTGCCTCAAAACAAGGTCAATACATGATGTATACCCTACAGAATATTTTCTCAGTGCTGGTGAATGCAAACTGCTTACAAATGCTAGAGGTAGTATCATAATGGTGTATTCTGAATAGCATAATACAAGTTCAGCCTAGGGTGAAAATTCACTGACTCACTATGAATGTATTTTTCTGCATTAGCCTTATGTAAGGCCTTTTTATGATTGGGTTAAGGATAAATCTGAATCATCTAGCTGCTGGGAGTCTTGGAAGTCAGATAATCATATGACTGATTGGAGACACAGCGATTGGAAGGAAGATAAATTGCTAATTTAACGGTAATGTAGCCCTCCTCCACAATTAAGCTACGTGTCTAATGAATCGTGGTTCTTTCATAGCCAATACTGTGAGACAGACATTGTGAACAGCACTGCATTGAAGGTAAGATTTACACTTATTAAATACATTTATTAGTTTCATGTCCTTTAACTCTTGTTATCTTTGGAATTATGACCATTAAGGGGAAGAAAAACTATGGTGACGAGGCATTAACACCAAATCAGAGCCATATTTGAGAGATCATCTTTGGTGATAAGGCATTAACACCAAATCAGAGCCATATTTGAGAGATCATCCTCTATCATGATATTAAAAACATCTTGCTCAATTTATTGTACACATTAAAAATGTTCTTAAGGGAACAGACAGTAAACCAGCATAAGAAGGACATTCAGGTATTGGGTTCAACTTTAACACACTAAAGTCCAATTTGGAAAAGCAGCATAAATATCCAAAAAGGATGATCTCATTTGGGAGGGGGCCTAGTTAGCCCACATTGTGTCTACTGGTAGTATGTTAAGTGATTTCTGTATAAAACAGACCCTTATTTGTACATTTTAAATTATTTTTGGACACACTTCTAAATAGTTTTTTTTTTAATTAATCTAAACCGTGTCAGATCTAAATAATGTCACTGTTTAAATATTACATTAGAACCAAATCTGTTATTTTATTTAAAACTTTTAAAAACAAACATACTCTAAAAAGACACACAAGCAGTTGTTTTCACAAAGTCCCCATTCTTTTAATGATTTAGATGGTGGTGGTATTTAGATCCATCTAGAGCCATCATTGAGATCAACTGAATAGACCTCAGCTAAATATAATACTTACTCTCCTACTGTGCCTTGATACAATTATCAACTTAACATTGTATTAAACTATTTTTAAAAAACATTTTACTACTGCATAAAATTTAATTATTGATATAATGTAAGAGAAAAGGCATTTTAGAGTGATGGGACATCTCATCAAAGACCCTGAAATTGTTTCAAAATCCTACATATATTCTGTACTTTTCCATCAAACATGTGCTTTGTTTTAAGGCCTGCTATGAATCGTCTGCTTTACCTCCTGATGCTAACTGGCTAGATTTACAGGCTCTTGAGAATTATATATAAAACCATTGGACAGCTTTTGGGTTTATTGTCAGACAGCTCAGAATTGAGAAAGATGAGATATTGCCATTCATCCCTCTTGAAGAGCCTCACTGTCTCTACAGTATCTTACAATTTATTTTTCCTTTCCTTTCAATTTCATATTTGAACTTTACAAGGGATATTCAGCAATAACTGCTCTATTTTTTGAAAGAAAAATAGGTCATTAACGCTACAAATCTGGAAATAGACCCATGTTGTTCATTAGTCTCCATGCAACTGTACCTAGACAACTACCTCATTTTGAGAAGTGAACACACCAGAATTCATTGGCTGTTTTTCGGTGTGGTCCCTGTCCCATTTAGGGTGAGCACGTTGGGCAGGGGGAAGTTCAGAGGTCGACGAATCAGAGGCTGAGACTGGTATTCATTGAGCTAGTTCAGGCGATATTGGTGACATGGAGAGATTATATGAGGTACACAAGCAAAATTAAATGTTTGCACTCCAAAACTCTCCAAAAAACATTTTCCATCTTTAAAATATCTTTAACAACAGACCAAAGTTTCGATGCTTCCAGAGCCCCATTCATCAACCTGATTAGGTAGGCATAGAGTCGCCCCAGGGATTGGACATTCAGGACAGAGGAAAGCTGCCAGTGTAGTTGTTCTTGCAACCTTGACTTGTGCAATTTATTACTCCACAGCACCTGTGTTACAGACCTTGCTGGAGTTGTAAAAACTACATTGTGCCTAATCCTTGTGAATGGAACAATAGCAGGTAGCTTGCTAAAATACACACTACAGTTTCTGATTAGAGCCCTTAGAATGGTAATATAGTACACATGTGCATGTTTTTTATTTTGAAATAGAAAATTGTACAAATTGTAAGAGGCAAAAATTTCAGTCAGGCCAGTATGTACAGCTATGGCCAAAAGTTCTGTGTCACCTAGAATTGTAGGATTGAGAATGAACTTAAAAACAAAAACTATATGAGCATAATTTAGATCTTTTATTTAACAGCATGTAATCAAAGAAACTACAAAATGATATTGCAAAAGTGAACCGGAAGCCATAATAGTAGTACAGTATTTCATGATAGATTTCGAAATGTCATGTTTTTCGTTTAGTATATGGAAAACTACAAAGTGGTATGCAATTCAAAATGTTATCATTATTCAGCAGGTTTCATTTGACTTTATAAAGCAAAATTTGTTGAGTCTATAGGGTGATGCAAACTTTTGTCCATAGCTGTATCACTGAAAATAAACAGGACCACACAACATTGTGTAAGGTGTATTATATTTGGTATCAGAAATAATGTCAAAGAGTCCGTGCGCCAGTGCATGCTAAGCTTGTTCCTTCAATAGCTTCTGAATTCCTCATAGGTTATTCTCTCCAGTCTGTCTGTTTTAATGACTGCAATATCTCATGCCATCTGTCATATTCTCAGCCCACAGCAGGAGTCCTCTTCAATTGTATTGGATTAAAAACTCAGATTTACATTTGATTTGGCATCCTGTCTGTCTTGTTTTTGATAGAACCCCTTAGATGCAGAATTTCAAGGGACAGTTACAACAGTTACATACACTTTAATTACACTGCCAGCTGTGCATTCAATATTACAGGCGCTAGAATGATTTAGTGGTAAATTGTTGTTGTTAGTTAGCATCTGCCTTCTAAAGTGTTTTACTCTTATTCATTTTACTCAGTTTTACCCAATGAAGCATGTTTTTACAGATGTTTTTTTCTATATACAATGTATTTTTATTTGCCTGTTTTTCTTTTCTCTTGATAACAAGTCTTTTGTTAGTCAACAGCCCATTACAGAAGCAATATTACCAACCCTACTAGTTACTAGAATTAGTTTGAATTGTTTCACAGAATGGGATGCTGCTGATCTGGTGCAGAACCAAAACTCAAATTGCACATCAGTGGAGGGTAACACTTTACATGAAGTGTCTCTAATTAGTGTGTATTTATATATTTGTTACATAGTTAATACATCTGCACTTACACATAATTACAGTGTTATTATGCATACTTACAATGCACTTAATGTGTAAATTGTTTTCCCCGATATATGTAAGTACACAATTGTATCAGAAAAGGGTTAGCTTCAGAGTTAGGGTTAAGATTATGATTACGGTTATATCATGCCAAAAAATACACATTAAATCATGGGGGATTTTGAAAAATATAGAGCTAATACCCACTAGAGCGGACATTTTGAAAAGAGCTTTGAAACAAACTCTAAAGTTATAAGTATAAAAAGTTGTCAGATGTTAATTATGAAAAAAAAATACAGGTACGTTATTTTAACAGTTGTAGCAACACCTGGGGACGTGTAATGCTGTATTCTTCAGAACCACGCTACTTACTCTTTAGTACATTATAACTATGCATAATAGCATTGCAATTATGTGTAAGTACACATGTATTTACTAACTAACTACAATGTCAACATACAGTAATTAGAGACACTTAATGTAAGGTGCCACCCAGGAGATATCCTTTCACCCCAGTAGCATCACACACAGACGGACATCAAAATGATGAATAAAAAGTATTTTATCAATCCTACAATCAAAGTTTGAAATTCCCTCTTGCAGGGAACCCACAGCATTTAGACTCAAGGCAGTTGTCTGATGTTTGTCGCTGTCTCTCACAGTTCATTTATAATTGCACTGTTTGGAAATTCTTAAGATCCCCATATGGAAACTGTGAAGTCATGAAAAACAAAAATTGCAACCAGTCTTTCTATTCAAAAGACTTTCTTTACACCACAAAAGACATGCGCCATTATGTAACCGCTAAGTGTGAGGTGTTTAATGATGTAGGTTGGCTGATTTTTTAACAAAGTACGTTTGAAGTTCTTAGGCTCAGATGGGCACAGTGCTTAATCCCAGTGAGCCGATACTCTTGCATCAGAAAACGTCTCATTTATTTCTCTCGTGATGAGACAAATGGATCAAGTTGGGAAGCAAAAAAAAGCAAATAATACGTGGAAATACCAGTGGTAATAGTATTATGTTTTATGACCTTTCTGCAGTTACAGCACCTGTGTAAATGCTACAGAGTCTCTCGATGCAGTGTTTCCCAACCAATCAAAGCAAATTGTCTGAAGCTCAGGTTGCCATGTGCAGACAACATTCTCTTGGTAATGTACTTCTGAAAAGGAGAACCAATGCAACTGTTTTGTATTGCATGCCACTGCTACAGTATATTACCAGGTTCTGGATTGAAGTCCTATGTCTGTACAATACACAGTGTTTGTATATAATACATTTGGAAAATCAGTAGATTGGAGGGCTGTATTCTTGAGGTCAGTTGAGAATTATACTTTGTGCATTATTATAATTTGTATCCACTTAATTAACTACAACGCATTTTCTGGTCTAAAATTGAAAGGAAGAGCCCCTTAAGAACCACGCGGTTTAAATGTTTTATGACAATTGTGTGACCTTCGATGCCAGAATACTGTAAATATATGATTGTTTATCAACTATAGATATAAAAATGTGTCAAGCAATTAGTGTCTCCTGTGGATAATTTGAAAGCTGTATCAGAGGTGTTCACTATTTTCTAATAACTATGTGTATTTTCAAAGGAACGCTTTCAACAGCCCAGCATGTGTTCTCCTTTCATGTCTCATTGTTGTTGACAAAGACAGAATCTATGCATCACAGACCGCAGGTGGTAAATTATATACCATGGATCTTGAAACTTCTTATATGAAGTCATTCCTAAAATACACAACTGTTATAACTACTCATGCTGGGATAAACAATAGCAGACTTTATGAAAGACCTTTCAGGATTTTAAAATCCCCATAGGTGAGCCTTACAAGGGGCCCATAATACCGGCGAATATCTCACTGCTTATAGAGTAGCTCAATGTATGTTGGGTTCTGTTGGGGTATTGGTTCTGTTGGGGTATTTGTTCTGTTGTTCAAATGGTTTAAATAGTGGTAGATCAAAAAACATCTTTAACTCTAGAATCCTGTTGGTGTATTCATCACAGGGGTGAAGTATAGGTGTCCTTATTGACGTGACTAAATGCAATAAAAATGTCATGAAAAAAGGTCTTATAATCCTTTTTCTGTTGTGATTGCCACACTGTATTTGTGTCTCCTCTTACAATTGAGTGTTCAATGTTATGGATAAAATCTAGACATTTCATTTTTGCTGTTAATAATATTCCAGTAAGAAAATTGCCACAATAACATTTCTTTGTTGTATGCTTTGTAATTCTTTAGGATAGTATTTAGAGGCTTTCATAGTGTGTACCTTTATGATAACAATGCTAATATAAAAACAAAGAGGGTAATTGGGAATGTCTGTACAGTTACATATCTACTTGCTAAAATATGTAAAAGATTACACAGTGAGATATATATTTTTCCATTTTACTTATCCATACCCTATATTTAAGCACTGATACCCATCACTGGACATATGCAATGTGCATTTCTTATTTTTTTCTGCTGGTGCTTGGGGATAATACTTCCAGCTTCTGGTGATGAGGTCTTGTAACTCATTGACCTATAATTAAGTAATAAACTACAGCAGGGATCTCCACGTCTTCAGTGGGTTGTGTAGACAGATTTGTAAGTAATGGATTTTACAGAGGAGGACCCCGTTCTACACAATCATCAACAATCGTTTACTTTATGACTTCATTATGATTTTTAGTTGCCATGGTTCTCGAGCCATCAGTCTCGCTGTAGTGTTCTTACAGTGACCTGCATGTATAAGTAGATTACTTCCCAACCAATGTGTTCTCTTTTGTCACTGGCTGTGGTTTGCCTCTGAGAATACACTGTAAGGATTTGTGCCCTGACCTCCTTGTAGGTTAGTTTCCTTGTTTGCATCTTTAATCTCGTGCGCCGTGACCATTTGTATTCAATTTGTGCCATTCTGGTGAAGGCACACCACTTGCAGCCTAGACAAATTACAGATTCATACAAGGTTGAACAAGTCTTTCACAATGCTCGACAGTGACCTGAACATTAATATTATCATCAATGAATGCACATAATATTATAGGTAAATGATGATGGTGACAGTGAAATGACAGTGTCTTTTTTTTACTTTGCTTTAAATGAAATAGGGGACATTTCAAGTATTACATCATCCTGCCATTGTTAATTTCAGACTAATGTTCCTTCCCCCTCCCCCTCTTTCTCTTGTATCGCTATCAAGGTTACAACCCACTCCAAACCCACACACTCCAAAGAGTAATTGTATACCTGCTAAGCAGAAGCAGCTCCTGACTGTAAGTGTGGAGGCTAAATAAATATATATATATATATATATATATATATATATATATATATATATATATATATATATATATATATATATATATATATATATATATTTTATTATACGCAATAAAAAGTTGCACATTTCAAAAGGTACTTCTTAATTTAATAAGAAATGTAATACAGTAATATAGTATAAGCAGCACATAAGGAAAGCAACTGCATATAACAAAAACATCGTGGACTTACTTGATTGATGAATCTTGTCATTTGTAGAAAAAATATTTTTACAGCCCGTGGAAGATTTTTTAAATCACTGTAGCCCACAGAAATCCACTGGGAAGATGAAGAGCCGATTTGAAAAACCAAACTGCGAATACTCACAGTCGACCATTTCATTTTTTTGTACCATGAGCAATTAAAAAGGCAATTTTGTTTTGGTCCTCCCTGCTGAAGAAGGTCCAATTTAGGCTTTGGACGGCCTTTATTGTTATTTTTTATTCTTATTTTTTCCTCAGTTGAAAGCGAGGAAAATGGTGTATGAATTAAAAAAAAAATCTACAGACACGTCAAGATTAAGTCTAATTATGACTGGTAGAGGCTAGCCGCAAGCTTGCATTGTGTAGCCAATACAAATACATTAAAACTTGACAGACAGAGGGTGATTGCAGGTGGAAGACACACAGAATCCCACCCATTTTGAGGCTATATTAACCAATAGCAATACAGTAGACCTTGGAAAGCATGACGTAAGGTAAGCTTTTTTTTACTTTTACAAAATTACACGTAGGCCTAGCCTCCACAGTCTCTTATGACGAGCCACCACTGCTGCTAAGTGACCCCCAGTATCAATTATTGATTACATGTTATGAATGCATTCTGCTCAACCCCTGTCTAGAGGCAGTCGTAGCATTATGTTTAAGAGTAATATGTACTGTATACAAAATATATATATTTTTTTCTTTGCTGAAGACTTTGGTGGGGAAAAAAAAATCTTATACTGACATTGTTTGATTTTTAATCAAAAATGAGGTAAACAAAACAAAAAAAAACAAGGGCTGATACTTCCACTGATCTCCATAGTACATAAAAATTCATAAGGCTGTGTTATCCTATTAATTCCATAATTAGACACTGCTGGGACACAGAGTGTTAGTTACTTTCCTTTTTATTATATTCTTCCCATTCTTGTTTCTATTTCTAATTACTTCTGGGAAACCAGTATTGTATCATCTAAGGGCCCATCTGCATATGAGGTGTTTATTTCATTGCTGTGCATTTAAAGATAATGTATTGATCTGCTGCTCAGATAATGACCCTTCAATATGAATGTGTACTAATGAGCTCTGAGAAAGCTGTTATTCTTATAAATATTAATGGGGTTGTTTACAACCAGCAACAACTGCACTTTAACAGCCTTATCCAAGACTTCACAGAGACACAGCACCTAGAATACCCAGAATCCTTTTAAAACCGTAATTGCCTTAAAAGGTACAATAAATCTGTGACAGATCAGCCTTGTCCAGTTATTTTTTTTAGTAATTCAAAGATGACTATTAGAAACTGTCATTAATGGAAACACGTACACATTGACAGTATAATGTTAAGCCTTAAGGTATAAAAATATCGTCCAGTTAAAAGAATATTTTGAGTGTGTCCGTGTTTCAGTTGTCTAATTATGTCTATCCTGTAAAGGGGAAGACATTCTTCTTCTAATGTTTTTACTTGGAACAATTCTGAAAGAGTTGGTACTCTTCAGGGCTGTCAATTAGGGGGTGCACACTGATAGCATCTCAGCAAGGTTGTAACCTTACTATAGCAGCACTATAGAGCTGGACTATTCATTTCAGTCAATAGGGGGCAGTGTGGAACTGCATCCTGGCAGCTGTAAAGAATGTACTGATAGAGGACATGTATCTGTTTTGATTACTCTGACTATGGGCATACCAGTGGCTCAAATACGAAACTTGGGGTTGGGGAGAATTTGTGTGTGTACTGTACTTGTAAAACTAAAGTGCAATCTTTCAGATGCTCGTCATATACACTATGATATAACGGTCACTTAAATAAAATGACACTGCGCCTTTAAGAAGGGAGAGCGAGTTGTAACTCCACTCCTGGTGATGTATCGTCATGTAAATTGGAAGGATTCCGATTTCCGCAGTTACCAATGCAGTCCTGTAGCTTGTGTTAGTGGCGTTTGTGCCTAACCTAGTTACCCGGGAACAGTGACATGCTTGCTTGTCCCAGACCAAAGTATTGTAAGATATTGCTGACAAATGGAATTAGGGAAGGCTGTATTACTGTAATCTAGAAGCTAGTGGTTCAGAGCTTTAACCTGTGATTGAATAAAGAGAGTGGCAAACACTTTGCAGCAGCAAAGGTCATTCAAAATGATCTAGAAAGCATTCAGAACTGGGCAGACACATGGCAAATGACATTTAATAGAGAAAAGTGTAAGGTACTGCACGCAGGCAATACAAATGTGCATTATAAATATCATATGGGAGATACTGAAATTGAAGAAGGAATCTATGAAAAAGACCAAGGAGTTTATTTTGACTTCATCTAGACAATGTGGGGAAGCTATAAAAAAGGCCAACAAGATGCTCGGATATATTGTGAAAAATATTGAATTTAAATCAAGGGAAGTAATGTTAAAACTTTACAATGCATTAGTAAGACCTCATCTAGAATATTGTGTTCAGTTCTGGTCACCTTGTTACAAAAAGGATATTGCTGCTCTAGAAAGAGTGCAAAGAAGAGTGACCAGAATTATCCTGGGTTTAAAAGGCATGTCGTGTGCAGACAGGCTAAAAGAATTTAATCTATTCAGTCTTGAACAAAGAAGACTACACAGTGATCTGATTCAAGCATTCAAAATTCTAAAAGGTATTGACAGTGTTGACCCAGGGGACTTTTTCGACCTGAAAAAAGAAACAAGGACCAGGGGTCACAAATGGAGATTAGATAAAGGGGTATTTAGAACAGAAAATAGGAGGCATTTTCTTACAGGGTCTGGAACCAGCTCCCCAGTAATGTTGTTGAAGCTGACACCCTGGGATCCTACAAGAAGCTGCTTGATGAGATTCTGGGATCAATAAGCTACTAACAACCAAACGAGCAAGATGGGCTGAATGGCCTCCTCTTGTTTGTAAACTTTCTTATGAGAGAACCTGCTTTCAACCTGTGTGTCTCCATCATTTTCCTCCCAGCTCAGACACTGGCTCAAGAAGGTCCAGTAATATAATATTTCCACATTCCCTTATAGAAGAAATACACTACATATTTTACCATACAACTGAAAACTCAATGCAGGACTACTACAAAATATGTTTTATTTTAAATCAGCATCTTATTATCTTTTCAGCAGCACCGTGACAGCTAGAATAAAGTCGTTGGCACTCCCCTTGAAAATCTAAACCCATCTTTTTTAATCTCCATATTTGTAATGAGTTCTCAGAAACTCATAATTAATGAGTGACTTCTCACTAATTTAATGTCTGGTTGCTTGCAGTTTATACAAAATCAGATTTCAAACAGCATGAAAACATCCCTGTGGACCAGGGCAGATCAAAGAAATTCAAAACTAAAACGGTCTCCTGATGATGCTTCTTTGAATTATAATAAAGTGGTTTGGCATCTTTACAGATGTTAGACACAAACATTTCTAGGGTTGTGTCAAAGATGCTGGCTTTTCTGAATAGGAAAGAAGTTGCTTATGCAAGTAAGCATGGCAGGAATAAACAACTCAATTAAAACTCTAGGCAAATCATTTACAGAGTGCAACTGTGTACTTTTCATCTGAAGAGTTTACACATAATCCCATAGAGACCCAGTGGAAGTATATATTTACTAGTCAGTTAATTTATATTACCACAAGGGTGTCTGATTTTTGGGTGAATGCTTTTTTAAAAATCAAAGTCGTATGGATATCTACCAGTGATTTGCCCCTTTTTGAAAATAAGTGCCGACCAATGGTGATATGCTGTAATATCAACACTCCCATGTGACCTGTTTTGACCAATCAGGTTAGAGTATTTAAAATACCCATTTTATATATATCTATAACTCTCTCAATGGTGTTGCTCGTCATCCGCCACATAATGTTCCGGCACATTTAATATAATAATATAATTTAATATTTAATATTGCATTTAAAGCCAGCAGCACTGCTAGGTTGCTCCTCTTTCCCTATCCACATAACTGAGGCACAGTTAGCACGTAAATTATAACCTATCTTGAACACCACCACCTCTAAACCTTTTTTTGATTGACGTTACTTAATCATTGCACTGGTGATGGAAATCAATAAATTTTCTTCACTCAGGCAGGTAATGAACACCTATCCAATTGTGACAATGGAGGCCACCAAAAATGCATAAGAATGAAAAGATAATAAAGGAAAATAAGGTAATCATAGCTATAGCATTCAGCATATCTTTTTTTTGCAGCAGCATCTTTTTAAACACAAATGTCACTGTGGTAAAATTCCAATCAGATGTTTTACTTTCTCTAGTTTTAAGCAGCTGGTAAATAATGAGGCATCTTGACTTTCATCAGAAAAGTTAAATTACTTGGAAGTTTTATTTTACTAAAAAAACAAACAAAAAACAGACAGTTAGACCATGCTTACATATGGTGTCTTTGTTGATAGTAAATTTGCACTCATTCAAATTGTTTTTCTTTTAGTCTATTTATGGCAAAGTTACTTTTTACAGACTCAGCAGGGGACAAAGATGATTTATGAAGTAATTCAGTGCATGAGTGTGATAATGCTAAATATTTAGTCTGCAAGAAAAGATCTACTTTTTTTTTACCTGATAAACTTACAGCATGGTCTGTTTATTGATTGCTTTGTACAAATTACTTTACAAGATGTACCGGTATTTGCATACACTTTTATACATATCATTATATTGCTGTCATCAATAAAATATATTACTACAGTATAACAAACTAGTAAATTAATCCCTAAATTAACATTTTGAAATGTTTTTTTTTCCCACATTAGGGAAAACAAATGGTGCAAATGGCAAATGTTTCTTTGGAGCATAAACATAATACATCTGTAAAATAAACTGCATGATGAAACCCCAAACATAACAACTAGTTAACAAACTAATCCCTAATTACTCATTTGTTCTGAATCATTTATTTAATACATCTAACTGGGACTCTTAAGATGCAATCATGTTATTTTCAGTGTCATAATAATAATATGCTCCCAAAACCACACATCATACAAGTACAATATGTAATCTCAGAATAAAAACATTAATTAAGCATAAACAATTCAGCAAAATTAAAACCAAAAACAATCTCAACAAAACCTAAAAT
The DNA here is from genome assembly GCF_902713425.1 of Acipenser ruthenus. NCBI lineage: Eukaryota > Metazoa > Chordata > Actinopteri > Acipenseriformes > Acipenseridae > Acipenser > Acipenser ruthenus. The sequence continues at coordinate 27,765,616 of NC_081207.1, forward strand.
TACAAACCAAAGTTATACTTTTTATTTACGCATTAGGTACATTGTTACTATGCATAATAACATTATGTGTAACTACTATGTAAATACACAATAATTAGACACTTAAAGAGTAAGTAGCGGAGTTCAGAAAAATATAGCGCTACATGTCCCCACATGTTGCTACAGCCCATGATGTGGTAGGGAACAGAAAAGCCAGAGCAGTTGTTATGTTTTTTTTTTTGTTTTAATTGCTCTTCCTGCAGTGATTTAGAGGATAGATCTCAAACCCCAGCGCACTAGAGCAGCCATTTTGAAAAGAGCTTTGAAACAGATTTCAAAGTTGTCAGTGTAAAAAGTTGTCAGGATGTTAACAATGAAAAAAAAAATTACAGGAATGTTATTTAAACAGCTGCAGCAACACGTGGGGACATGTCATGCTATATTTTCCGGAACCCCGCTACTCACTCTTTAATGTGTTACCATATTTTCTTATATTATTGATTACGTTGTTCCTGACACTTTACCCGGAGGGATCTTTTTTGGTGATTTCACAATGTTCAGATGTGTATAGTCAAGTAAAGAAGATTAAATCACATTTTGATTCTCCTAAATGCATTGCTAATAGGGTGAGAGCCAAGGGTATTTGCCGGATGATTTTAATTTATTAAGGGACTGCTGGGTAGCACAGTGAAAGCATTTAGTTGAGATAAATTCTATTCAACATTTTCCAGTTTCGAAAATACATCAAAGAAAGGTGAAGTTCAAGACATGTATAAACCAAGAAACAGTTGCTGTCATGCAGACCATATTGTTCGCGAATCATATTTTACAGCAGCGCCAGACCAAGGCTCTAACTTTGTGAATGACCCAGGTGAGCAGCACCAGACCAAGGCTCTAAATTTGTGAATGACTCAGGTGAGCAGCACCAGACCAAGGCTCTAACTTTGTGAATGACCCAGGTGAGCAGCACCAAACCAAGGCTCTAACTTTGTGAATGACCCAGGTGAGCAGCACCAGAGCAAGGCTCTAACTTTGTGAATGACCCAGGTGAGCAGCACCAGAGCAAGGCTCTAATTTTGTGAATGACCCAGGTGAGCAGCACCAGAGCAAGGCTCTAACTTTGTGAATGACCCAGGTGAGCAGCACCAGAGCAAGGCTCTAACTTTGTGAATGACCCAGGTGAGCAGCACCAGAGCAAGGCTCTAACTTTGTGAATGACCCAGGTGAGCAGCACCAGAGCAAGGCTCTAATTTTGTGAATGACCCAGGTGAGCAGCACCAGAGCAAGGCTCTAACTTTGTGAATGACCCAGGTGAGCAGCACCAGAGCAAGGCTCTAACTTTGTGAATGACCCAGGTGAGCAGCAGATGTCCAACACTGTCTTCTCTTTTTTTGTTTGACAAACCCCCCCCCCCCCCCATCTCTCCAATGCTTTCCGTCAACAAGCATTAAGCATATCTGACCCCTTTACAACGTAAAGTATTGGAAGTGCCATAGTATCCATCTGGTTCCAACAGACGCTTATGTGAAAAGGAAACACACACATACCACCACTAGAGACATTACATATTCAGGTTTACACAGTCATCCGGACACACTGTATTCACATGAGCATTAAGCAATAAATACTACATTGTACATAGAGGGGAAAGCTTTCCTTCTGGGGACGTACTTAACGTGCACATTTAGGAGTTGTAGTACACCTGTGGTCAGGTTATACAATATCATAAGAAAACCATAGAGACTATTCTTCATGTTTAGAATAATCAATCTAAAGGCTCACGTATGCTCGTAAGTTCATTCCCTTATTAAACAAATCCCACCCACCGACTGTAAATTCAATACTTTAGAAAATTCTGATTTAAAACGGCTTTGCTTTTTTATGGAAGAAGTGCAAGCGTTTTTCTCGACTATCATATGTATATGTGTTAATGTTATTGTGAACTACACATTTAATGGTGATAAGCAACCTCAGACAATCTTATTCCTTAGCTCTGTGTGAGACCCAAACCTGATCAAATTAAACTGTGAGGTACCATAGACAAAGAGCAAGATGGTTAGCAGCTAATGGCTAATAATAGGTGAATATGACGTTTTTGGGACTAGAAGTGTACAGTCACTTTCTCAAACTGGAGTTTTAAATTCAATTACTGTGTGAGAGAGAAAGAGATTGAGGGTGATACTCTACAGTTGCTCTGTGCTCTTCCAGAAAATAAGTACTAACCTCTTATGTACAGTATTCAGCTTTCATGTGACAGAATTTCAGTTTATTTCAATTGAATATAATTACATTGTGTTTACAAATGCAAGGCTTAAATGCATGCACTAAAGAGGCACTGAATGTTTAAAATGATATAACTTTCTAAATCATTGCCTACTCTCACTAAAACCGTAAACAATCAGACAGCTGCAACGAACTACAGCCAATTTGAATTGGACAGATGGGCTGAAACAGCTGGCTGCCACTGTCAAAGATAAAGGCTCAATATAAAGTATAATTCGAGAACATTACACATTTGAATAAAGCTGCAGAATGCATGGTAGTCAGTGAGAGGTAAGTTAAATTGGCAGCTGTCCAGATTCTGTCATATAACTGAATTAAACTCAGGCTGTGTTTCGGGTATGGAGGTCCTCTTCTCAATCTTCCTACTTATTCAGAATCAAACACAAAAAAGGGGAGCCATGTGTCTTTAGATACTGTCAATATGTACATTACTCCTACCCTGTTAAAGCAAGACTGAAATGGGTTTTCCATAATGTCTTTCTACAAGAATCCAATCAAAGCAAGCCTACATTTGCTTTTCAAGGGCATGTGTTTTTTTTTTTGTGGCAGAAATACTAAACAAGGATTAGTGTATGGATTTCATATAAAGTGAGCGATAATTAGTTTGTTTGGAAACCTAACCACTGACAGGCGCACTATTTAAAACTATGTTTCTGGGCTGAAATCTATCTGTCATCATGGAGGCATTACTTGCAAAAAAGTTTTCATATAGAGCAGTGAAAATTACCTGTAAATAACAGATTATATTAAGCGTGAATTAACGTGAATGAATGTTATAATTTCTTAGATTTTATTTTATAGTTCATTACATTGGTACAAATAATAGAGTGGTTAAATAAAACACTAGACCAAACAAGGTATTATAATTTAAAACAACCTCCTCCACTAGAATTTCTTACTCCTCTGCGTGCAGTTTTAGTTTGTGTTGCCTGTCCCCTGCGGAGGGCTTTGTCTGTTGATCGCTCATTTTGGGTCAATGTAAGCCACCTCCACATTTCACAATAAGCTACTGACCAAAAGGTACGCCTGGACTGAGGGGGCTTTTGATATCATGGTGGTCACGGGTAAGTCTTGGACATTATCGTGCATATTAAATTATTGCTCACAATACATGTAGTGTGCACGCTATGGTATGTAAATTATCTACTGTAGCTACCTACTGTTTAAAAAAACATGTGAGTTAACGCTTTGTGAAGCCCACAGCATGTAATGAGTTTGTGTATTTTCAGATTATTGATTCAGTCCTGTATTCTGCAATTTAGTGTAAATGACATCCACCACAAAGCCAAACTAAGTGTAATAATTGTGCCGTATTTGCAGTTAAGATTAATTAGTTAGTACAATAATACGGTTATTGCAGCAAATTCAGCGTCTGAATTATCTGACTCATAACTGCAACTAAGTTATAGTCATTTTTTGCTTGACAGGACCAGTTCCATTAGTAATTTCCCCACAAGCCCAGTTAATATTTGAAGGTATATGTGCAAAGTTTCAATCCTCATGGCACTGATTCATCTCAATTTCAGATGGCAAGGAGTAAAATAGCCTAGAGAAATATCACAGCTGCCATCATTTTTAAAAACATTGTCTATCGTTAACAGAACACAATAATGCCTTTTTGCTTTATATCCACATACAATTGTACAGCAGCAGGACTTTTCCACTGTTCTATTAATCGCTCCTGAGTGGAATTACTGTAGCTCTGAATTTTATGCACATGGTTCAATCTCACTGCTTATGGCTGGAGGAGGGGGGGGGGGGGGGGGCTCTGTTTATACCAGCCGCTCTACATATCAACATAGCTGTGTATCCAGTAATGTCATTACACAGTGCTGGTATGCGCTTGAGCTTCAGATTTGATAACATTGCTTCATGGATGACCTTTAGTTACACAACAGAAAAAAAAAAAAACAACAGGACCTTTTTTTGGAAGCAAGTGCAAAGCCAAAACAATTTAAATGGTAACTGAAAATAAACTTTATCACACCAGCACCAATTTGTTTCTTTGGGTCACTCATTTTCTAAAAACCGGTGATGTGAAGTATGGAGTTCCACAAGGCTCTGTGCTTGGCCCTTTGCCATTTAGCATATATATGCTCCCCCTTGCATCCATCATTGCTGAATACAACCTTGGATTTCACTGATACACTGATGACACACAAATATACTGTTCATTTCCCACTAAATCAGGAATGGCATTTCCTGTTCTGTCTCAGTGTTTGAATGAGATCCAAGCATGGTTGATTGCTAATTATCTGAAAATTAACCCACAAAAGACAGGTGTTGTTGGTTGGCTCCAGGCACAGTTCGGCTAAATTGCCTTGTATTAATATTCTTTTTGATGGTCATTTTTTAAATCCCTCTAAGAGTTTGAAAAATTTGGGAGTTGTCATGGATTCTGACTTGTGTCTGGATGCCCACATTAGTTCAGTAGTTAAGACGTCTTACTTTCAGCTGCGTAATATAGCTAAATTGAGACCGATTTTGTCTGGCAAAGACGCTGAAATGTTGATGCATGCTTTTGTGGTGTCTAGATTGGACTACGTAATGCTCTGTTTTCTGGCCTACAGGACTCTCCATTACAGCGGCTCCAACTTGCTCAGAATGCGTCAGCTAGAGTGCTTTAGCATGCGTCGCTCACAGCCCATCACTTCTGTTCTCAAGTCACTGCACTGGCTTCCTATTAAATTCAGGATTGATTTTAAGATCCTGCTTCTTACTTATAAAGCCCTTCATGAATCTGGGCCTTTGTATCTGCACGATCTGATTGTACCTTATACTCCCAGTCACACTCTATGGTCAGCAAGTGCTGATCTTTTGGTTATTCCTCGTAGTCACTTAAAATCAGGAGGAGGAAGAGCTTTTAGTTGTTGCGCGCCCCGTCTTGGGAACTCTGTTCCAAGTGATATTAGAGGTGCAGCTACAATTGAATCTACAATTGAAAGTCAGGATTAAAGACGTATCTGTTTTCACGTGATTACTGTTAGGCTGGGCTGTTAGCCATTTGTTTTTGGGTCTTGTTGTAAAGCACCCTGGGATGCTTCGCATGAAGAGCGCAAATTGTATTGTATTGTATTGTATTGTAAAATAAAACATGAAAGGACTTCTCTTGGCTAAATGCATGCGTCCTAATAGCTGGAATGATCAAGAAAAAAAAATAAATAAATAAAAAAAACTGCTTTGCAATTGTTCAGTACAGGTCAACCTTTTATTCCATGAAAATGGTGGGTTTCCTGATCATTATTGCTTAAATATTCTTTTGACGTGCATAGGAGCTTTTTTCAATCTCTGTGGCTGCCAAATCTTCCAATTCTAAAAGTAATGTGAGATTTAGCATTAAGTAACTCTGTGTTAGCCGTATATGTCTTGTGTTAGTAATCTTCGCTTGCACAGTCTGGCATCATTCAGTGTCAGAAAATTACTTTTGTGTACCAGGCACTGAATAAAAAAGCCCCTTAGCGTTTTGATTTTCAATGTGGACAGTCAATTGCTTCTTCATAAAAATTGTGAACACAGCAACCCTCTGCATGATAAAATGTTTGAGACCATTAAACAGTTGCATCCCTCAAACCACTGATATACTGAAGTTTACACAGCAAACTTTTACAGACAATAAATTCTGTTGCTTGAAAGACTATCACTGTTTTTGGGGATTCCAAGGCAAAGTAGTAAAACACAATTAAAAATAGATATTGCAGTTTGTTTTGCTGAATCTACATAAACTGTCATTGTGATATACATATACTGCACACACGTGTTGCTCAAAAATGCTCAACAAATAATCTTACCATAATTGACGTTAAGCACGAAGATGACTGTTTTAAACAACTCTACTGCTGAATTAATGGCAGGTGTCTCCCTACTGTAAATGTTTCTTTGAATGCACACAACAACAAAATGATTGCGTTTCCAGAATCAACAGATTGCTCTCATATGGCTATTATGAACTTGGCGTGCAAGTTCATCCTTGTTAAATTAATATTCACACATTTAATTCAGATAAAGCAATGGATCCTGTGTGCAATACAGTTTATTGGTCTAAGAAAGGAGCACTGGACAACACTAGAATGTATTTTCCAATTTTTCACCACATAGTTCTGGGGTCACTAATGGATTTGTCACACACCCATTATCTATATTGTTTTTGGCAGCCCTTACAAGAGAAATATATAGTTCTGCTACACTTAACAACGTGTACCAGGACGGCATTTGAATTTTGGAACGTTCCCTTCCCAGACTGAAAGACAGACATCTGTGCTACAGTGGAGAGAAGTTGGGAGTCTCTAGATACAGGAAACTGCTTAAACACAGCATGAATTGTGTAGATGGATCCTACTGGAAAGACATCCCAGTTTCTTAAATATAATATTTTATTACCACCTGACACACAGTGAGAATTTCTGTACTAAATATTACTGAACTGGTTTTTGTAGTTCCAGACATGGAGGGTATTAATGCTATTATATGGCACAATAATACAGATATGAAATCTCTCTATAGTTGTTTTATTATTATTATTTCTAGGTTTTATATTTACAGCATATGCTCAGGGAAAAGTCTATCAATTTCTTCCTTAAAAGCGTGGTGGTTTTTCCTTTGTTATCTTTGTGTGGTGTGGTATTATGCAGGTTACTGCTTTTTACAGTTTACAGGTAATAAACATACTGTATATTAAATATTAAGTAACTGCTGACCAAGCATGAACAGGATGAGACAGATAGTATATCACTGAACCTAAAGGCTTCAGTTCACAGTGTTATAGAGCTTGCTGAAAAACAGCTTCTAGTTTTTATCTTAAATTGGTCCCCCAATACACCACCATATGTCAAATCAAATCATATTTCAGTCCAAAAATGCTCAAAAACACTCTCTCAGAAGCTGTTAGTTAGATATTTTTTTGAGATTTGGAAGCCCATCAGTACAAAGTAACAGATACACCCACTAAACACAATACACTGCCACAGAACTTGCCTGTTACAGACCAGGGGCGTGAATTTCAAGCCACATGTTCTTAATTATCTGTAAAATTAGGGGATTGGTTTGGTTCAAAACGGAAAACATTAAATGGATTATCTTATCTTTCCTACTTCAGGTTTCTCCTCCTAGCAAGTTGTTATTAAAATACGAAGTAGTTATTTAGAAAATAAAAAAAGTCAACCCGTGTCAGCATGCCTTAAGCTTCCTCAAATTGGTAGTTGTGTAGATTTTCGTGAAAAAGGAAAACTGCTATGTACCAAAATCTAAAAGAAAAAGGCAATGTAGATTAAAAATGTTCTTACATTACCATTTATATATACATGTACTGTACACTAGTGGCGTAGCTAAGGGATGGTTTTAGAGGTTTGACCCCCTCCCCCAAAATGAATCATTCAACTAGGCAGGACAATGCAAAATATCAGCCGTGTACAAAAATTCACGATCCCCCCCTAGTCCTCCCCGCGAAATAAAATCCTGGCGATCATTCACCAGCATCCCCGCCGCCCCCTCCCCCCCCCCCATGCCCCCCAGTGTTATTAACCATCATCAAAAAAAAAAAATCCATCCGAAACAAATCCTGGCTACACCAGTGCTGAACACTGTATATACAATATCTGATAAATACTGTCCAATATATTAAAATTGATATTACCACCTGCCTCCCCATTCCTCTAACATAGTCTCTTGGCCTAAAATAGGCAATTCAACTTTCAGACACCTGCTCGGTACCCCACTGTTTTGGTTTAGAGCCCCAAGTCAGGTCTGGCTTTGCACAGCACTCAAAGTATGCAGGCAGTCCCTAACCCTCAATGAGCACTCATTTCACTTTAAAATACACTCAACTAGCTTTGTATAACAGTCCTGCAGGTCTAGTCACAGATCTTAGCTCTAGGGCTGCTGAAGATAGTTTTCTCTTTCCAAAAATACTTTTCAAACTGAACAAAAAGTTAATAGGGGCAAAAACTTTGAGTGGCTAACCTCAAGATGTGCTTAGTTTCTCCACGCAGTATAATGTAATATAGCCCTATAGGAATTAGACTGCATTGAATGGGGTAAATGGTACGTAAACAAGGGTAGGCTTCTTGTTCTCAATATTTCTTAGTTCCCAATACACTGATATATTGTATACAGACATATTAAAGATAGATAGCAAAGAATATTAATGCTAATAGTCCAGAAAAAACATATTTGAGGTATGTAATACAGCCCTGGAATTGGGAAGAAAATATGTACTTAATTGGGTTCAATATTTGGATGAAAAATAGGCAAGGTCTCTAATAGTACATTTAATATGAGAGAATTAGGCAGGGTAGCTGAATGGCATTTTTAAAACAGGGTCTGCCATGTCAAAGAACATCCAATCATTAAAATGCTTATTAATAATTTTTCACGGCTGTTAGCACTTAGACACCATTTTCTGCATGAAGAAATAGGGAACGGTCTACAGTAAAATGCATAAATTAACTTAAAACCCAGCAAGCATTCCTGCATATAGCAAGTTGTTAAGGAGGTGAGATTAAATGCGGCCTGGATCCTTGGGGCAATATTGCATGGATTAAAGTTTCATTGACTGTGCATGTATAACTAGACTGATCTGTGTCAACAGAACTCAAAGTGTGTTCAAATGTTTAAAAGATATTAAGGTTAGAAAAAAAAATCAGTACGATAGCTAAAAGATTCATTGATTTCTTGGCAGGCAAATAGGGGTTGTTTTGCTGGTGTTTTCCAGTTTTATACTGTTAGGTCCTTAAAAGCAAGCGTGCACAAATTCATACACTTTCACTTGGGACAATGGGACCTATTTTCCACTGTGCTATAAAGATTATGACCTCTTTAATTTATTAGGGTAAAATAATGATGCAGTAATTACACTTTCAGTAATTACACCTTTTTCATATGTTTTCTATTACTCTTAAATTACATGGTTTTATAAGATATCATGTTTTATTATGCTCTCTGGTCATGTTTACAAAATAAGTTTATAAGGTCCACAGGGTGTCTATATTGTAACTTATCCTAACTGATCCTAAATATAGATTTGTGTGAACGTTTATTTATTTATTCATTTATTTATTTTGATTACTTAACCTTCATTGTGATGATTATGGGATCCTGCTAGTAACCAATATAATTATGCAGGTTCAGCATTGACTGATTGTCCCTTACTATGAATCTATAACATAGATCTTACATGTATCTATGTAGAAGCTACTATAGGTACGTAGAAATAGAAAAATGGCCCCTTCAGGACACTTCAGGAAAAGCATATGTTTTCTGAAGTGGATTAATCATGTCCTGGATAAATGTTTTCATTATAAGGTAGTAAAATAGGTAAGTATAGGTTATACTGATATGAAAAATGAATACGGTTCATAAAAAAAGGATAACATGATTTATAGATAACCTGCAAGTATTGTGTAAATGAATATAATATAAAACAGATTAGTGACGTATCTTTTAGCTGTATTGAACATTATGTATGATATTTTTCAAGAATTACCATATATATATATATATATATATATATATTCATTTAGTAGTCACCAATTTATTTTACACCGTTTTTCTCCCAATTCGAAATATCTAATTGTATTTTAGACTCAGCTCACCGCTACCACCCATGCGCTGACCCGGGAGGGCGAAGACGAACACACGCTGTCCTCCGAAGCGTGTGCCATTAGCTGACCGCTTCTTTTCACTCTGCAGGCTCACCATGCAGCCACCCAGAGCTACAGCGTCGGAGGATCCATGGTCGGCAATCCATGGTCGGCAGTGGAATAGCCTGGACTTGAACCAGCGACCTCCAGGCTCTAACTTGTTTGTATGAATTTTTCTTCATTATCTTGTCTTTGTCATATTTATATAGCTGGATTAATTCACTGATACAGAATAGCAGTCCTATTGTTTGAAGCATTTTTTTTTTTCTAAAACAAAAATAAAAACCCATGTTTATAGAACCAGCAAGAAACTACGTTTCATGTATGAGCCCTAGAATGAACCTCCAGGGGTTAAAGCTTTTTAGCATCAGCACTGAAACAAACTGGTAAATGCTCTCTGAATATGGCCCAGGATTTCTAAAAATAAGATTTTACATGCAAAATGTCTAACGTCAAACCTAAAAATGAATATTGTGTGCTGAACCCTGAAAACAGAAAAAAAAGCTTCACATCAAACTGAAGATGTTATGATTAAAATAAAAAATATACATATATATATTTTTTTTCTTTATTAACAAAAGAAATGTGTTCACATTTATTAGAAGGAAATTCAGCCATCAGTGTTCAGATTGCTGTTTATACATATCTGCATATCTATCTGTATCTCGTTACTAATTATGTATGCTATCTATCCAGTATTTATTTTTGTATGTAGCCCAAAACTAGAGTCATTAAAATTAAGTTATTGTGTTCCAGAACGATCAGTCCCTAGCAAACACACAGTGTGGCTGTGGCTGCAGTCAGGACTTGAATACTAATATGTTTTCAAATGCAATCTGCAAGATCAATAATAAAAATAAAAATAAATCCCAGACGGCATAGTATTTAACTGAGAAATGTGAAATATCTTTTAGCCACGCTAGCGGGAGGGCTGAGATTTTATATTCAGCTTTGTTCTTTCTTCCATGCAGATTAGTGACGAGGATTAAGAGCATTTTAAGCTTTCCCCTTGCTTTTTCATTATTATAGGTTCATGGTGTCAGATCTGCTAAGGTTGAAACAGTATAACTGATATATAGCCTTTGTGAATTACCCCCTAAAAATCTGTTAAACACTCCGTCATTGAGCATACATGATTCAAAAGGATGCTCGCTTCTATGTGGGGGGATGTATCAAGCCTTGTAATTTCCTTCAAACGGCAGCCATTAATCAATAAGGCAAACTTAAAGGCTTGTGCATCTTCTCATTTCCTTGTCCTGTGAATAGATTATGTTGTTAAATCTAAATCAAAATAGTGTACTAGCCTTTCATTAGCTTTAATGCAATATTCACAACCCTCTTGATTATTCTGTAGTGAGACATACTATTTTTGAATAAACTGTTTGCGAATATCCAGTGACATCCGTAACATTCTAATAAATTACTGTTGCTGTGTACTAATTACACTTGTTTTCGTGTTTATCATCATTAATCAACTAAAGGTTTCCTCCCTAATCAATTTCAGGGAACACATTCTGGTAGTTAGCTAATGCCGCAAGCTTGGAATAGCCTCAGATAAGGGTCACACCCACTTTTATTCTTGGTTCAAGTACATATGCATATGCACTGTATAAGTACTGTATACCCATTTCACAGCTTCCCTCTGCTCCAGCTGCTTAGAGCACAGACACTAGGAGAAGGAAAAATTAAAGTACTGGTACATCTTACTGTGCAAACATACATTTTCTTCAGCCTCAGTTATTTATCATTCCTCTGTCCCTCATATTCAAGTTATCATGTGAAGCATTTTTATTGAACCACGTGTCTTTTGGTATAAACTTTTATTATCCAGTCTGGTCCAGGCCCCGCTATAGCCTCCAAGTAACTTTGGAAATGGACATCTAAGTCCTCTTCAAATCTTTTAAATACCCAAATCCTGCCCATTATGCTCGATGCGGCCTTGTGGATTATCTGCTGTAGGGTAGGGCAATACTTTTGATATGCCGGAGCCATAAGAAAAGCCTCTGTTGCACAGGCCTTTAGCTGAGATACTAGAAGCAGTGTCTAATTTGCTTTGGTGGATCTTTAACCCCAGCTCCCGTTGCAGTGCATGGAGATAAAATTAAATCAACATATCTTGGAGTGGTATTTCTCTTTGTTAGCTTCACCCCAGCTGGTGCTAGGTTCTGGCCCGAGCACTTTTTCCTGTCTTGGATTTTGTTGGAGGGAGGTAATGAGGGTTTGTGACAGTGCGAGTGGTGCGGTAACCAATACAAGGTCCAGACAGTAAGTCTCCCAAAAATTTTATTTAATTGTTTTATTTAATAATACTAACGCAAAAAGCCGCCCCTCTACCAGTGATGGATGGGGGGGGAGGGAGGTACACGGCGAGTGTCCAAGCTCAAAAACAAAAACAATTATTACAACAATTATTCCACGTCCCCTGCATGTGTGCTCTCCAAAAGTCGGGTGGGTCCGTGATACGTGCTGGTGCTGCACGGTGAAGGAAGTGCTCACTGTAGTAAGCTGACTCCATGGCTGCCGCCCCTGGCAAAATTCCAGAAACAATTAGCACAATTCTCAAAACAGTTAACACAAATTTGCTAAACTATTCACACATTTCACGGGTTTACATTCAAAATGCACAATTCTAAACCATATAATTACTGTATTAGCATGTTTTGTGTCACATAAGCATTTCACAGTAAATAACCATTGTGATCGAATAGTGGTGGCCGTGGTCGTCTCCTCACTGAACTGCAAAAGTCGACAATAGTTTTCGATGGTCCATGCCAGTAATGACATCCGCCTTCGTGAAATACAATGTCAGCTTGTCAACCATTGACAGTGTTGTGAAGAGACACCAGGTTCGAATGAAACAAATCTATGAGGTACCTTTTGAAAGGAACAGTGAAAGAGTGAAGGAATTATGGTACCAATATGTACAAGTAAGTTGACTGTAATGGTATTGCAAAATACGACCAGTAACATGATATGAAATGTACAAACTGAGTTCTGTTCTGAGCAGGGACCTTCGTTCTGTAAAATGTTCTGCTGGTCTCAGATTTCCTTCTTGCAGTATAAACACACCTGAACATATCTTTATGTTTACAGAGAATGATGGAGTTTGATGCCAGCATGTCTCCACATGAATACATCTTCATTGATGAGGCAGGATTCAACTTGGCAAAAAGACGCAGATGTAGCCGAAACATAATTGGACAGCGTGCCACTGTGGATGTGCCTGGGCAACGTGGAGGTAACATCACTATGTGTGCTGCCATCTGCCAGCATGGAGTTGTTTGCCGCAGTCCATTGCTTGGCACATACAATACAGAGCAGCTGCTAGTTTTCCTTGAGGAATTGCACAATCACCTTGTCCCACCCAATGCAGCAATGTTGGCAGGAAGACAGGCCACAATGTTTGTCATCATTTAGGACAATTTCCGTTTCCAACATGCTGTGCTGGTGCGGGAGTGGTTTGATGCACATCCCCGTTTCTCTGTGATGTACCTTCCATATTCCCCTTTTTTGAATCCTCCTGGAGGTGGAAGGTGTATGACCACAATCCCCATGGACAAGCCACACTTCTCCAGGCCATGGATGAGGCTTGTAATGACATTATGGCAGAAGATTGCCAAGCCTGGATCCGTCACGCCAGACAATTCTTTCCAAGGTACTTAGCCAGCGAGAACATTCGCTGTGATGTGGATGAAAATATGTGGCCAGATAGGAATGAATGACTCTATGTTCAATAAACATACATGTATATTTGTATATTATCTGTGTATATAATGTATATATTGTTACTGTAAGTTTTATGTTGTAAATAGTACTGTATTTGCTGTAAAGCTACGTCTTAGTTGGTGCTTATCTTGGCGAGAGCCGGGTTCAAATCAGCATGAAGTTTTAACATCTACTCTCGTGTAATGGAAATCTTGTCACAATCAAATATAACCAATTTAGTATACATTTCTTTAATGTTTAATTTGGTGAGTTTTGTAATTGGGTGAAATATTTGGATTACATAGAGGTATTTTATTTTGCTTGAATACTTAAACACAAAAGCTGTAATTATTTATTGATTTGGTGCAAGCATTTGGTTATGCAAGATATATAATAAAATTTGGCATGGAAACTTAGTTTTGCCACTGTGTGAAGCTTTTTCCTAATTGAGTGGATGGTTTTGGTGTTTGAGAAATGTGCAAATACAGTAGTTTCTGGAATTTTACTTCAGCCATTGAAAAAAACTGTAATCCTTCTCTGCAACAACAAAAACAAACACGTAACTAAATAAGAAAACACAGCTCTGGCCGTCCTTTTACGTTATCAGCGCAAGGGGCCGTACTTGCGTAGCTGCGTCCCCTTTGTACTACCCAACTCCTCCCTGCAATCAACTCGGCATCCTGGTGTAACCAATCGCTGCTCGGCCCACAGCTGATCGCATGTGAATCGTTTCGTGTACTGACAGTAACGTGCCTCCACAAAGATGGCCGACTTCCTGTTTCCGCCCACCGTCGAGTCGACCAGTCTATGGGGAAGCGCACCACCAACCTTACACGGCTCCCTTTCTGATCGGGAGGGAGATTTACAGCATCATTTCTTTCTCTCTTTATCACAGGGCTTCAGTACATGGTACCAAAATGCAGATACAATTTGTAATCTCTTGACCACAGTGGAATGAACAGATACAGTAATTGTCCCCAAGCTTTCTTCCCTGTTGATTCCGCAGCGAGCAGTTCAGAGGCATTATTACACAAGGTAGAATCTGTCAAAGGGGAAGCCCATCTGGCTTAGCTACTGTACAGCATTCTTTGTTCTGTCGGACATATTTGTTTAGCAGATTCCGGATACTTGACTTATATGCAGTTGAATTATTCATGAGTTTCTGTTCTCTGTGGATTTGAAGACGTTCATGCAACAGCAATGTAGGCACATTATTGCCATGTTTATTTATCACTCTGAAGCTGTGCATGCACTGGGATGTCTAAGATAATTTATCTAATGCTATGATCTACGTGGACCCCATTTATATTAATGGGCCTGGTTGCTTAGGTTCTGTAAGGCCTACTGAAAAAGAAACAGTACATTAGCTACCAAAGGCACCTTGACTATATAATTAGTTTTTCTCCACACTTTTAAAACACAGGCTTTACTTTTTTAGATGTAAATACTATCATGCATCAGTAGTTTTATATTCTTTATTCACACTGTGGTCTGTCTCATTCGATTATATGCAGAAGGACTTGTGATCTATTGTCATGTATTGAAACAAACTGGTAAATGCTGTAGTAGATGCTTTGGGACTTATTGGGTTGTGTTGTGTTAAAAGGTTTTAGCCAGGCCAAAGTCTTGGTAAAACAAACTAGGTTTAAACAAGTTTAACACAGACAGTGAGGACCCCGAGAGTTAAACGAAAAGGGTTCTGTCATCACCAACATTTTTTTTCCATTATTCATTAAAATAATCAGAGGCATAGCTGATTGAGCTACCTGGGGGGTTTAATCCTAATGAGGTTTTGGTGTCTATTGGACATATAAAATCATTCAAATAAGTTTACCACTAAGCTACATCTGAAACTGTGCCAAAACATGCTAAACAGCTGCGGATCCAAATTTCTAAACCATTCCTTTTATTTTTAAAGACACCCCCCCCCCCCCCCCAAAAAAAAAAAAAAACAACCCTGATGACACCAATACAGATGCTGGTTTTGATAACATCGTTTCACTATTTTAATGATCTAACTGGTGGCAGTTGGGCTGCCGCTAAATTAACTGCGGCTCCCAGCTGCAGTGTGCTTCCATTGGAGTATCAGTAGGAGACATCTCTTTTCCAAGGAAACATAGCAAAACCCCTAATAACTCAGAAGCATCCAGTTGTGCATTAGATGTACAATAATGTGTTTTTGTACATGAAGAGTTATGTTAAGGTTCCGAGTACATGGCTTAGTGCACCCTGCTGTATCATTGCAATACTGGCACATTCCACTCTAATGCTTCAATGTCCTTGTTTCTAAATCCTGCTGTTTTTCATCCAGCAGACCCAGGGATTATCCAAACAGATGCATTTTAAAAGCAGAAGCCTAAATGTAATACCAGATTTAATCATTAGCTTTGTTGACTTGAACACCAGCACATATCGATCTGGTAACAATTTTTCTTGTCTCTGTATCTGTAATTTTGTCAATACTTGTGACAGCTGATGATGATATTGATGGATATTAAGATATCTATCTATATATCTATGAACGGCATCTATCTATCTATCTGTCTGTCTGTCTGTCTGTCTGTCTGTCTGTCTGTCTGTCTCTCTATCTATCTATCTATCTATCTATCTATCTATCTATCTATCTATCTATTGCCTGTTTTTGATTACAAAGTGTTTTATATTGAAGTAAAATAGTAGGTGAGCTTTATTTACAGGTAACTTATTTTATATGCAATAAACTATTACTGATAGCTAACTGTTCTTTTTTGAACACCTAATATAATATAGCTGTCTGTTTACATTTCGGATCATTAAACACTGTATTAAACATTGGATTTATAATACATTATGCTTATGTTTGTTGTTTCTTCTGAGTGCTTTTAAATACTACACATCAATTTGAGCAAACTTGTTTTTACAGCAAACTGGAAACACAGTTTTAATCAATACAATCTTCGATTAGAGAATTTTTCATGTGTCAAGACTCATATGGTATTAGACCACTAGGAGGCAGTGTGGTATAAAGGTTATGAAACATTTATGCCTGTCTCATTTTTAAAATGTGGTGAATTAGTGAATGTTTTGCTTATAATAAATGTGTATTATGCTGTGGCTAGTTCATAACAGTTCCCCATTTCAGAAAATACAGCTATGTATTTAAATTTAGTTTAGATTAAACAAGTCAAGGTTTGCACAGTGCATGATACTAAAAGTATAACCAGGACTTTAACCAGTCATTCATTTTTAATCACGGCTATCCTGTCTCCACACTGACATTTGATGTTTGTTTTACTTGTCTACTTTTTAAGAGCTAGGATCATGTCTGTCTATATCTCTAAAAAAATCACATACACTGGTTTCAAAGATCCTGATGTTAGTGTCTTTTAGATATGGAGTGTGCAATACTGTCGTCCAAGAATCGGGGTCTGTGAAACCATACAACGGTATTCGACAAACAAACACACATCTTAAAAAATAAATAAACAACAGCAATAATAATAATAATAATAATAATAATAATAATAATAATAATAATAATAATAATAATCATTGTCATCATAAAAATCATAAAGATTGTATGACAAATTCTGACCTACAGTATACATTCAAGTTGTATTCACACCAACGCATTTTAAATACCCGTGCTTGTAGTCCCCTGATGTTTGTGCAGTATGATAAACTATTTGCAAATATGATACAATAGGAGTCTATGTGGTCCAGTGGTTAAAGAAAAGGGCTTGTAACCAGAAGGTCCCTAGTTCAAATCCCATCTCAGCCACTGACTCATTGTGTGACCCTGAGCAAGTCACTTAACCTCCTTGTGCTCCGTCTTTCGGGTGAGATGTAATTGTAAGTGACTCTGCAGTTGATGCACAGCTCACACACCCTAGTCTCTGTAAGTCACCTTGGATAAAGGCGTCTGCTAAATAAACAAATAATAATAAACACTTCTTCATAAACACAGTTATTAAGGCATTATACAATGATATACCATAACATCTCTCAACACTAATAAAGAAAATGTCTTTTGTTTGGTACTGTTATTGTCAGGAGAGTTTATAAGAGACAAAGTATCGGAAAAGTCTGTAAGATCTGTGACATTATTATAATAATTGTACTGATATTATTCTTGTTTTGTAATGTGTGAATCTTACTTTTAGTGTAATAGTTTAATATACTAGCATTCACTGTCTGGGATTGAAAAAAACAGTTGAATTGTCAGTCTGAAAATATCTGAAAACAATATTCAAAACACATCTCTTGAAAGTATCTAGTAACAATCACCACACACATGCCTTTACAATCAAAACTAATGTTTCCAGCAATATGCATTAAAATCAGTACTTGCCTGCTTGATCACCACTTAATAATGTTGCAGTTAATCAAGGGAATGCTTGACAGCTATATATGTTACTTAAACTAGCCAGAGAAGCATATTTAAATCTATGGCCATTGTTCTAAATGGGTTCTGCAGGTCTGCATTTGCGATTCAGGGGTCACTGCTAAATTGGTTGTGATGCATACCGTTACTAGTCAATAAATAATGAATGTGCTTTTTTTAAGTCTTCCATCTCATAATACTTTATCATCTTGTCCATGTGTTAGACCCTTAACCTCCAACCATTTTTGATTGTATCTTTCCAGACACCAATGGAAATGCAATGATCAATCTATAAATGCCTCCTGCACCAAGGCTTACAGACTCATGATGGCATATGCATTAGTTACAGCGGTGTAACATAAACTGAACAATATGAAAATAAGCCAATTACTAAGCGTACTGAGCATGGGTACTGGTACTGCTATACCAATGTGTATTGAAGCATTAATGTCTAACGCAGCGCCCATTGCTTGCTAGATAATTGATTGTGTTGACAGGTACGGCAGACCAGATATAATTAAGGCTTCTGTTTTTCAGTTTTTATTAATTTCATTTTTTGGTGCTTATTTTTAGCTTTTTTCGAGTTTTATGAAAATCGTTATTTTTCGGGGCTCTCACTTTCTACATACTGTATCAAATTATTGTTTCGGCTATTTTCCAAAATTCTTCTGTGTTTTCTTTCCTGTCACAATATGTATAGCAACTCGACAGTACTTACACACTTCAATTGTCCCTTCTTTCCTTTGCTGTCTTCCACAACAAAATCCCTATGGTCATGGGTATATTCTTCTGGGGGGTTTGTGCATTTAGGCATTGTTTTACATTTCTCCACAATTTGCAATTCTGTTTTAAATTCCACAAGTGGGTAAATACTGTAATATAGCTTTAAATCTCATGAGCAAGAACAAGCCTCAGTTTCTAATTGTAATCTCGTTTTAAATCTCGCAAGCGTGTTACAATACTCCAATAGAAATGTAGGAATTTGCTGCCAATCAGCAGTTGGGGTGGGTTTAAAGCATTCAGCGAATCAATGCGACATACAAGTCAGGAAGGACTTTAGGTTATTTATTTATTTATTTTTCACAAGTAAAGGGGTCAAGTCAATGTGAATTAAATAACACATTTCCAGTGTTTTTCCGGTGTTTAGTGGACATACACCGATTACATTTTTTTTGTATCAGGGGTGTTTTATAGATATAATCTAGCGCAACAGCAATCTGATTGGTTAGAAAGGTTGTGGCAGTGTGTAATAGTTAATTGCATTGTATTAGTGTGGCGTCATTCCACCAATAGCTCTTTTCATTGTAACCCTTCTGCATCCATTGACCCTCACAGAAATGGCAATGCAGTACTATTTGCTATGTGTATCTATTTCTTTTACCACACAGTAAACAGTAGTTTATTACCAGATGATTGTATTAGATACTAATTTCAGTGTAATATGTTGGCAAAAAGTTCCTGGGGCTTCAACTTTTTTATTTTAAGTCTCAGAACAATGTTTCTTGTAATCCACAATGCATGTGTGCAATGCCATTTTAAAAAGCACAAAGTAGAATAATTCATTTAATGGACCTGCTCCTGTGACTTAGAGACTTATACTACTTGGTTTACTTTAATAAAAATGACACAAGTAATCTATTTTTATTTTAAAAATAATCTACAAGGATAAGTCTGTGTGATTAGACAGCCCATTATTAAATATCCCAGCAGTTTACATAAATAACTCCTTTCTATCCACATTGACTGTGACTGGGGATGGCGCTGTCACTTTCATTCTATTCCAGGAAAGCTTTCAGTGGACTGTTCAAAGCAATTAGAAATCATAACTTTAGCTAGAGTTCTGAAGGAATGTGTACTGGCATTTACAATCCAACTTCATATAAATGCCAATTCGCATTAAATATACAATTCAAATTAATGGGCTTCTTTAAAAAATGTGCTTCCTAATAAAAAAGGGAGAGTACTTTTTTAATGTAAAATGGTGGCTCAGAAGTATCATGAAACAACTACTTGGTCTGCCAATAATTAGATTGATATTTTGCTGCTGACATTTTGACACTTCCAACAAGATTAAAAGACTTTGCTGCTATTGGTAAAAGCATATTTCTGTATCAAAATGAAGGAGAGCTTTTGTCATTTTTAATAATCAGCATACTCCCCATAGCTGATTGATGATACCGGTCACTTTCCACTAATAAAACATGCTCAAAAGGTAGAAGGTAATAAAACATTTTGACTCAAGTCAATACATTTACTTAATACTACATGGCTTAGTGAATATGTTTGTGCAGTACATTTCGTGGAAATCATCTCAAGATGGTCAATATGAGTAGATACAGATTTTATTCTCTCCTGTTAGATCTAACAATGAATACACTTGTTTTAAGCTGGTTGTATGGACTTTCAGTTTATAATGAAATTCAAGATCGAAAGCTACCCCATCAATTGAGGATGAATAATCCCCAATGGGTGGACGTTTGTAGAGGGATGTGGAGGTGGGGATGAAGTCATGACTTGATGCTGAGATACCAGTAATAATACTGTATGATCAATGGTGTTAGAGAGGCTTTGACACACAGTACGGTCAAGAATCTATAATCACCTAGATATCATTATTAGTGACGCTTTGTAAACCTGGGCCACCATCTGTGCTGTACAAAAAGCAGATCTGAAGTTGTAAAAAAATGAAAACGTAAATGAAACAGCCATTGTGGGTCATTCCATACAATGAAATTACAAGAGCAATTGTGTGATATGAAATACATTTGAAATGTAGTCTCCTGGTTAACTAAGCTGGCAACAACTTCTCAAGACTTGACATTTTTAAAACCAAGTCTTGAATTAGACGATCCCTACAACACTTTTTACACTGTTTAGGACTTCTTAATGACTTTCTAGAGAAGTCGCATGAATATTAAACTTTTTAAAAGCACTGCAGTCAAGTAAAAGAGGCACTTGTTGCCCTTTATTTGAACTGTGATGACATTGTAGGGGGTGCCAAAAAAAGTGCATTAAGCCTGATATGCAACATAGCCTAGGGAGTACACTGGGACCAATTTTAAAATGTAATATTTTGCTCCAGTTGCTTGTAAGTGATTGTTGCTTATAAGAAAAAAACAAAACAACAGAAAACAAAACATACAGTACAGGATTAATTACAGAACTAAGTGCACTAAAATGTCCTTACTGCATAGATTAATATCAGTACTTTCGTTGGCAAAGACAGATATGTAACCAAGGAAAAATGTGGGTATTAAAAATAGAGAAAAGAAAGAACAACACATTATAGACTCAAAGGATAACTAGTGGAGACAGCATTAATGTGCCAGTGCAGCATTGCTTAACAAGGGGTCAGAGCCTCGTGAAGAAGAATCACCACAAACTGAGGAATCTCATTGACCCCAGCATACAATCGCACTGCCTCTTGCAGTTAATACATTATGTTGATCGACAGTTGTGGTCTATAGCAGAACATTTCTGGCTCGCCCACCATCTCTTGTGTTTCCTGGTGGCAAGAATGAATCATATTATGAGGATAATGAGCCATTTAATGACCTATGTGTTGATTTATCAGATGTGCTGGAGAGGCCAATTTAAAAATATAAAGCCATAAGTCACTAAGTCACCACACAGAGCTCGGTGAGGCTGCAAGGCTCCCCTACCAATGATTGCTGTGTTAATCATGGCATCATTAGGGATGCCAAGCAGGCAAAGTGCTTATATGCAACACTTTTCATCCTGAAACGGTCAACTGCATTGATTGTAAATAATATATCATTTAACTCCACTCCAGACAACATATGAATCCTACACAGTGTGCTAGGATATTTCTAGCCAGTGTCTTACATCTCTTTTTGATTCACAGAGAATGCCATTTGAAACAATACTGAAGGTTATTGTTGGTTGGTTACATATGGACCAATATACTGTATGCTAAGTTGAGATTTATTATGGTACTTTTTTTTTTTACCATATGCTGTATGGCAATGTAGTGTTAGTTTGAAAAGTTACCACACAAACACCACAGATTCTGATCTAAAAGCGACCGGCTGGTAAAAAAAATTAAAAAAAAGATAAAAAAACAATATTGCTGGGCTGCTGCTGTTTGATGGAAATTCGATGTTGACACATTTAGAACAACATTTTAAACATTTATGATTGAGTAGACAGCATTTTTGAAGTATCCTGTTTAAATGTGGTGTGTCTGTTTATTTTATAGCACTGACATATTGAACGTGTGAAAGGGAAAAGAAAGCTATGTGGTATTGGACTTTTGCTAAGAGACTGCTTAGAGACTGGCAAAGCTTGAAGTCTTGCAAATCTACAGATACAGCAGATTTTGAAAGGCATTATTTATAGTCGTAGCGCTGCACAAAAATGTCATAAACCAGGCTGGGAGTCAATATGAAAGAATTAGTAAACAAAGTTAATAATATTAATGGTCAACTGTAAGCTAGACTGAAATATTTAATCACAGGGCAGGTCAGACATAATTTATATGCCAGATACTTGTATTAAAAAAGAAATGTGACTTACGGGTTTTAAAGTACTGTATTATCTCCACCACAATGACCTTTCCTAAATGGAATCCTTTTTCATATGGTCAGTAATGATACTGAAGCAGAACTGGAATGCGGTTTGTCATACCTAAAGTAATTCCAGTGGTCCATGCCCACAAAGTTTTAAAATGTCCAGAAAAGGTATTGCCATAAAAAAAAAAAAATACTGAACCATGCAGACAGGTTTTTCAGCTACATAAAATGATTTTACTGTATCACGGAGGCAACAGTAACAGCCATGCCAATTAGTTCCTTCATAGAGTGTAACACAGGCATAAAAATCAGAACCTATGGTCATTATACTATCATTATCTAATAAGCCATAGGTACAAAAGGTGAGGAGCTGCATACAGAAAGCTGTGACCATGGGACCAATGACAGAGTGCTCTAGATGCAAGCCCAACTGAAAATTATAATCAGTCTCTATGGGGACGTTGTGACGAACGGTAGCCTGCCTCTATAAAGCATTGAGGCTTACTGTTTTTGAAATGATTTTAAATACTTTTAGTCAGTCGTGGAAACATGCAATAATTATTTTGTTCACATTATGCAACATTTTCAAGTGGGATGGAGGTTGTACAAACTGATACAAGGCAGATTTTAGGCCCTGTGGCTTTTCATTTGTAATCACATTTTTATGATGCTGGAGGTTTCAGTGTACCTACAGTTCACATGGCAACTGGAGCAATTTAACACTGGGTGCAGGTGAAGCTTATGCAACTGATTCAACTTCAGTCAGGTTTTATTTAGCTGCAAAGTGCCCCATTACAAAGCCCATTATAAAATGGGACCTGCATTCTCAAATGATGAGAGTAGCACGGAAGACAAGATTTAAACAGAATAAATTGTTCCTTATCTTACATACTAATCGTATGTATGGTTGCAAAACTGTCAAAGAGAATGTCAATTCTATTTGTTTTCTTTTGTTTTGCCCCAGTGCGCACACACTGTTAAACAGGCTATCAGTGGAAAGGATACAGTGCCAAAACCTAATTTCAAATGTTCCAATGGAAACAAAGCTGATCAAAGAACACTTTGTTTAACATAGTGATTCATCCATTTGCAATGGAATCTAAACATACAGATTACATGTAGTATATCATCAAACTCTCATAATCCCAGCAGTAGGGTAGACCACTTTTTTTTTTTTCCTTCTGAATGCTGTATCCATCGGAACTGGTAAAGTAGAGTAAACCACCCTTTTTGAGACTGATCTATTCTCATTAAAGGTTGTGATATCATGCTGTCTAGTTTTCACTCCTGAATATGTAAATACATCTCATTTACTTTTTAGTGTTTGTTATTCTCCAAGTCAGCAAATCCTCTATGGCAGAGACTGTTAATAGCATAACGATTCTCCTATGATACTCTTAATTAATATCCTGGAGTGAAGAAGGGGAGGGGGGTCTGGGTGACTGATTTGCTGCGCTTGACCTTGGGATTCAATTGACCCCCCACATGTGAACTCATTCTTTTGGAAATGACACTTAGATTAGAGACTCTGAAAGAATGTTTCATCATGTGTGGGTCCAGAACCATGCAATAACTATACAATGCACTACTCTGCAGTCTCCTGCATCCACTCCACCTAGATTTATAGGGACTGGTGTGCAGTGTTTGAAATAGAAGATACCTGAGGTAAAGGGGATAACTGCAATCCAGCACAACTGAATTAATGGGAAATAATGGGTCTCCTTGTAATTTTATGGTATCAGATGTTTGTTTATATATATATATATACAGTATATATTTCTAAATTTACACTTCTCAGAGCCATAGGATTTACAGTAAGTGGTACTTTATTTAAAAATGATTATTTAATTAGACACTATGTCACGGCCCAACAGGAGATTCCATTTCTCAATCTCTGCTGGATATTTACATTTTGCCATCCATTTAGTCTCCTGGGTGTTCTTGTATACAGCCAGTGGAGAGACACCTATTGATATATTTTATGTTTTTTTTTGTTTTTTTTCTTTCATTATCATGTGAGCAAGCTAAGGACTCTTAGGCAGTGGCAGCACCAGGCTCTCCCCAGTAAGGGAGCTGAGGGGGGCTATACCCCACTGTGTGTGGGCACGTATAGTGCCAATGTTTCGATATGTCTCGCAAAACTTCCATATTAGGATGGTGGAATCCGAATTAAGTGCCAGTTAATAATAATAATAATAATAATAATAATAATAATAATAATAATAATAATAATAATAATCATAATAATAATAATAATAATAATAATAATAAGCAGGTGTTGTGAGAACTTCCCTTCATAGCCCTGTGGGTGCACCTCAATCCTAACCTGCCACACTGTGTGCTGCTTTTGTGATGTGGACGAATGCCTGCTGGAGACTAACTTGATGCAACCCAAACTCACTTTGCTTATGAATCCACTCAGGCATGAAAGGACAGAACCTTCTGTAAAGACATGGTGATGCTAGGTCCAATAAACTTGGTCCTTCAGGGTTCAAATGTATTCTCCAAAACAGTACATGCGGTTTGTTTAATAACTTAGCTAATTATACTCTGCTACTTGGTTGAAAATAAATAGAATCAGTTTGTTACTGACAACAAAATGTGACTTCAGAAAAAAGCTGTATATAAATACATAAGACCTTCTGTAATGTTTCTCATTCTATCCACACAATGCTGTGGTTTCAAAGGACGTGCTTTCAAAATAAAACCCATCTGTTGCCATTTCAATTATATATGAGACAGCATCAAACAAAACTATGCTACCTTTAATAGAAATTTGACTGCATTTTCAAAGAAATGTAATAATTAAATCTACGCCAAACAAAAAGCAGTTATTCTCTCTGTAATACAGAGCTACAGTATTGTTACAATGACACTTGAATTGAATTAATACATCTAAAATTAATTCAGCAACATTGATATGGATCCTTTTGTTTGGTATCTGCATAATCTACATCAGATCATTGTTTGGTAACTATTTTCTATGGTAAAATAACCACATTTGTCGACAAGAAACAATCAGCACAGGCTAAACAATATCTATCTATATTTTACATGTAACACCTTTTCTACTGAATATCGTCTGATTTTCACATTTAAGAAACAGAACTGCATGGAGCTCCATAAATACAATGTTACTGATATATGACATGATAGAGAACCAGTTGTGTGACAAGTGCCCAATTTGTATGCAATTTCATATGAAGGAGGAGCTATGGTATGTATTGTAGATAATAATTTCAAATAGAGGATTCATAAGATGATACACATTGTAGCTAATAAGTATAGCTAGAAAGCACTTACATTGTAAATTGGTTACTGTCAAATTTTGCAGTGACATTTACAGGCCTTGGTAAAAGGTGAGTGTTACATCTTCATGCTGTTTCAGTAATGAAGCTCCTTTTTTCTAGCAGTCAGAAATACTACTCCAGTTTTTCAAAGAAGCTATTAGTTTTATATTTCCAGGGGACTATGCAAATTGACATTCATCACTGGTAGCAGTTTAATTCAAGACAATTCTAGTTTACAACATTTTGATAAGGATAGCACTGAATGAAATTCTTCCTACTATACTAGAAAATACTTGAAGTTTGTACTGTAAATGCATTTCAAGCAACACAGTATACTACAAAGACAGCAAAAAACGAATCTACTGACAGAACCCTCCACAATCGCGGTAGGATTTTTGGTAGAACTATATACAGTCAGCACTCGGATATCCTCCCGTCCTGTCTCCCTCCTACCCTTCCTCTCCAAAACCCTCGAGCGGACTGTACACCGCCAGCTCTCTGCTTTCCTGTCCAACCACTCTCTGCTTGACCCTCTCCAATCTGGCTTCCGCTCTGCTCACTCCACTGAAACCGCCCTTCTGTCTGTCACCAACTCACTTAAGTGTGCCCGAGCTGCCTCTCTCTCCTCTGTCCTAATTCTCCTCGACCTCTCTGCTGCCTTTGACACTGTTGATCACTCTATTCTACTATCATCTCTTGCTGACCTGGGGATCTCTGGCACTGCTCTGGCCTGGTTCTCCTCCTACCTCTCCAACCGCACTTACCAGGTAACCTGGCGTGGAGCAACCTCCACACCTCACCCTCTCTTGACTGGAGTCCCCCAAGGGTCAGTGCCTCTCTTATTCCCAGCACATCTCCACTCTGGCACGCACTTGCAGATTCTTCCTGAGCAACATCCGAAGAATCCGACCCTTCCTCACCAACTATGCTACCCAGCTCCTGGTCCAGGCCCTGGTACTCTCCCGCCTAGACTACTGCAACTCCCTCCTGGCTGGCCTCCCTGCGTCCGCCACCCGTCCGCTCCAGCTCATCCAGAACTCTGCTGCTCGCCTGGTGTTCTCTCTACCTCGCTTCGCCCACGCTACTCCACTACTCCGCTCGCTCCACTGGCTCCCGATCACCGCTCGCATCCAGTTCAAGACTCTTGTACTAGCCTACAGATGCCTTGATCAGACTGCACCCAGCTACCTCCAGACCCTCATCTCTCCCTACACCCCCACTCGACCTCTCCGCTCCGCCTGCACTAGAAGACTGGCTCTACCTCCGCTACGCTCCCCTGCCTCCCGAGCCCGCTCCTTCTCCACCCTTGCTCCGCAGTGGTGGAACGACCTTCCTACAGATGTCAGGACTGCCCAGTCCCTGACCACATTCCGGCGCCTCCTTAAGACTCACCTCTTCAAACAGCACCTGTAGAACTCCTCTGTTGTATCCTGGGACACTATCACCCTTCATTTAAATATGCTTTATTTTGCTCTTATCTGCCCCCTATTTTACTGCATTTAATCCTGTACCTCAGAATATTGTAATCTGCCAAGTGTTTAATCTGTAGTATTTTGTACTTAATCATATCCTGATGTAACTATCACTACTTAATCATATCCTGATGTAACCTTCACTATTATCTGCTGTATTATTGAATTGTGGTTTGTCACACTTGAGAATTATTGTATTTCTTGTTCTTATTGTATGACTTATATTGTAACACTTGAATGTATTTGTATTTGCTTGCGATTGTAAGTCGCCCTGGATAAGGGCGTCTGCTAAGAAATAAATAATAATAATAATAATAATAATAATAATATCCGTTATCCAGATACATGTAAGTCACGTTTTACCGGCCCATATATATGTAACAAATTAATGCACTTACCCGTCACACTCGATTTCCGACTCTGTTACCAGTTTTCTGATACAAAGCCCATCTCTTCAATATTACAATGTACTTGTTTATCCGTCACAGCCTGAGTTTTTTTTTTTTTTTAAACGCATGCCAAATCAGTCTTTATTGTGCATTTACACAGCACTTCCTCCAATTTCACATGACGAAAATGCAGTAAAAACAAAACGAACGAGACAAGCTACGGTGATGTAAAAGTTAATCATCGAACAGTTTTAGATACTGTGATGCATTTTTCTTAAATCTGTGATCTTTAGTTGCTTTTGTGCATTTTCATATGCAAGTGAACTAGATACTGTTTTAATTCTGGAAACTGGTGTTGTTTTTTTTTATCTTTTGCTAAATTGCATTGCCTTTTAAGTTTTACATTCTGTGCATGGGTAACATTTTGATTTCATTTCCCTGTTGGGTCGTAAATGGGGAATTTTACATACTGCAACAATACGTACCAGATTTAAAAGTATGTACTGTATTACAGTCCACATGTCCACAGTGGTCAGTTTTGGCAAGTGATATTTTCAGATCGTTCTGTTGAAAATATAGTACTGTACCAACAAAACCAACTACAGGGGTCAAGGGTTGGAACAGGCCAAAATAAAACAATCATATATGCGTCACACTCGTTTAACCATCACTAAAGTCAAAATGTTATAGGGAGTGCTGACTGTATTCTGGTACTTTCATTTTTAGGTAGTTTGGTACTGCCTGCTTATTGCAGAACAGATACAGTCATACTAACATCTTACCAAAGAACACTGAATGCTAGGTTGGTGTAAGCGCTCTACGAGCTGATGATAGTGTTGATAATGCTATATTCAGCAAATAGTAAAAAAGATATTCTATTCTACTTGACTGTAATAGACATAAAGCACTATAGCATTTCCATAAAGCAGTAGCATTTCTGTGACAAGTTCATGAGTATAAAACACAGAATGATCACACGACTCATTTTGTTGTGATTTTAAATTTTATACATATCTGCTTGAGCTGTTTAATTGAATAGCTGTAATGAACTAAGACAAATGAACCAGTTAAAGCATTGTGGGCATATATTTACTTAAAAAAAAGTTCTGCATGATACTTGCAAAGTAATAACCTGAGGAGATTGTAACTATTAAATAAAAAGTCCAGTCTTCTGCTGAATGGATACATTTGTCCACTGTAATGAGATGATGAAGCAATCCATCAGATATGAGGGGTGATTACAGTTCAAGCTGCTCAGACCTATCAGTAGATTAAAGGTATTACTGACTCATGCTGTTCGATTGCATTGAATTTAAACCAAGCAGTCTTGGAGTGGTATCTAGGGAAACTTTAGATAACATAGTGACCATGTTTCTGATATAAAACAAGTACAGTGTAAATATATTACAGGGTCAGTACAGGAATTACTGCATGAATCATGACAAACAAGACACAGTTCTAGAACTATTTTGAAGTTTGCCAGATCTGGTACAATAGCTATGGATTTTCACATTCAGGAATAAAAAAATAAATAAATAAATTAAAAAAAAAATCTAATACATACCAGCTCACTAAAGCTAACTTTACGAAGTGCATTTCTCATTTTGATTAATTTCCAAAAAGAAAAAAGAAAAACATTTGAAGGAGTCACAAATGCAAACCACACTTTTATAAAAAGGAGTCACATGCAGAAACATAATTCTAACACACCTGGCTACACCCTGAATTAACCTCGAAGCAGACAGCAATGCATGTTACCCCCATTGAGCAAGGTGATGGGCCTCCTACAGAGTATTTGATGCGATAAATGGTGAACCTTAATAATGCAATAAACCTACCGCTGAAAGAACCAGTGTGAGCTCCTAGGCACTGTTTTCAAAGTGATTTAAAACTCAAGTAGACCTTATTGTTAAAAGTGTGTCCATATGTAGAAGGTGATAGTTCTCAAAATGCCTTCTTTTGTTATCTAGTCGCATTGTTAACAACATGATAACCCAGGGTTTAGACAATTATTTTCAATTAATTATTAATTACATCCTGTCATACTATAATCTATAAGCATTTTTTTAAACTACTTAAAGAAAGTATGAGTTGTAATCACTATACAGCATAAAAGCCTTGGTTCGTAAGTTAAAAAATTTAAATGATCCATTATTAGGAGAAAGATTCTTTCAAGGATCGGGGTAATACTGTTTAACTGTACATCATTGAAAGTTACACAAATGCTACTCATTCTTTAAATAAAAGAATATGGGAAGTGACTCTAATAGCAATATTTTCAAGTTAGTGAAGTTGACATGCATAGTCTATGACAAAGAAAAAAAGACGACTTACATTAAGCTCATATGCTGTGGCTATTGCATACTGTCGAGGATTGTTTTTTGAGCTTGGTTATACAAATCCGTAATGACACAATCACCAGCATGTGCCTCATTGTGAAATAAATGCATCATTTAATATGATTTTTTACTTTTCTTTATTAACACACATGAGTGTACAATATAGTGGAGGCACCTGCTCCAAACCTGGTAATCACATTCTTCAGCACACATTACTTAAAATATTAGAATCTGGGGATACATTGATGCATTTATCTCTCTATCTATAATATTTCAAATTTACTGTAGATATAAATCAGCAGCTTGCAGCATTTTTGCTTTTATTTTATTTTGTGCTGTTCACACAAAGCTGTCTGAAGGTAAGGCTCTTTATCCACCCCCTACCACATTTTGATAGAAATGGCAATAATTGACACCGATGCTGAAGAGACCAAAAGAAGATTTATATTTTAATCTCTACCGGGAGTGTGTTTTTATTTCAGGGTATGTGCCTTTTCACGTGCATGGCTGTTTCAGAGAAGCCAGGATAAAGCTGGATTGCATGTTTTTACTCTAGCCTGTTTTTATGATTGACCAATAAAAATGTCGGCAGCGCTTTATAGCACCTGAGATGAATTGTCCCCAGATAATGTCATACTTAAAGAGACTCACTGACTACACCAATATCTGCAAGTGATAATCCAGCAGGCTGTCCAGATTGCCTGATTTTGTTGTTTAAGATCATGGAAGTATTTAAAAACTCAAATGTTAAATGCAGACATGGTTTAATCTGATCCACACAACAAGACCTGGTCTAAAAAAAGTATTAACTGTAGTTGAATTATTTAATTTTAGTGCTGGGACAAATGTCCAAATATTCAAACAAATATTTTTTACATGTATTTGAATACAAAAATCAGATGTTCGTATTCGCCACAAATGACAATACCTTGCACTTATTTACTGTCTCACCAGAGACAGTTTCAAAAAATGTCAATGAAAAAGAGCTCTGTGTGATATAGGAGATGAATATATATATATATATTTCACGGGTTGTATCGAGGTTAAAATAGTGTTAGTGTGGTATGGTATGGTTATGTGATTACCTGCTGCTCAGTGGAGAGGAGAAAAACCCTTCCTAGAAGGGGAAAACCTCTGGTGGCCAGGTAGTCCCCACTCCAGGCATGCTAGCTAGTCTGTGAAGGGATTATGCTATGTCAGTAGGGGATAAACAGATGTATGAAATGACTGCAGCAGAGGACCAGCGCCCCATGTTTTTGATTAGACAGAAACTGATGTTGGCTTTGGCTGCAGAAGTAGCTGCTCTGATCTGAAATGAATGAGGGGGTATAAGCCGGTTCTGGAGACAAGAGTGGTGAGACCATCCTATGTGTTAGTTAACACAGGATCAATCAGTGGTTTGCTACTATCATGTCTGCTTGGAATGGAAAAGGTGAACTCACATTCAAAGATTTGGGTTTCATAACTCCAGTCATTCTCATTAACAGTGGAACTCTTTAACTCATAATCAAGACAGATTTCCAGTCTCGTACCATGTCTCTCACCATGTATTAATGTTTGTAGTATTTGAAAGGGTGAGCAGACATATGACTAGATTGCTGAGGAAGTCAAGTGGAAATGGCTGCCACGATCTGAGTATTGGAGGCAAGCTGGAGCGTTGGAAGCTCTGGAGGAGGGCAGTTGCAGATTTAAATAGTAAACTGAAGAGAGAGCTGAGATCTGCTGTAGTGAGGAGTGGTTAAGAGTATAGGGCGGGATGTGTTGAGCAGTGCAGTATCTGAGGAAGTAAACAATGGAGTGCTGTCAGTAATGTGTTGTGGCCCATCTGTAGAGAGCAGCGATCTGCTGAAGCAGTTATCTGTAATAGTGAATGGTGGACTGCCATCGGTAGTGTGCAGTGGCCTGCTCTAGAGTGCAGAGATTTGCTGAATGCGGAGGATATTGGTCTTTGAGTGTTAAGGCAGTTTAGATGGAGCTGAAGATGGGGCTGACTTCGGGCAGAGATGAAGAATGCATAGATCAGGCCGTTGCAGAACCTGAGAGGATGAAGAATGCGTTGCTCTGAGGCTGCTGCAAAACCTATTGATTTGATCAGGAGCAGTCTATCAGTGTATTGTCCATTGCGGGGCAGAAGGTCGCCTTGACTGAAACGTTGATAATCGTAGGGCATGGTTTCCGTATCTGACAGGTCGCTCACATCGAATGGAAATTAACTTCTGAAGTAAATTGATCCTGATTTGAAAATACATGACTTTCGCAGTGAAAGAGGACCCACTAAAATATATAGAACTTGCGGTGTTGTACTGCCATGTAGAGGTAATTATTAGAATAAAACTGTTGACTTTAGAAAGTGATGCAGGGTAGAATATTTGATTATTGTGATTAATAACCCTCGCGATTGGAATGTTTATCCTAAATGCTCTGATGCTGTATCATGATTGTATTTTTTGACAGAGGGAGGTAGAATGGGCTGTGAATGTGCAGAGTCTGCAGGCGTTGGCTTGCAAACCGCTGAAAATGCGGTTAAAGAGGACTGAAATCAGGGAAAGACCGATCGACAAAATGGTTAGATGGCGCCGGCTTTAGCGGAGAATCTAACTGAGAGCTCAACAATGTAGAATAAATACTGATGTGGCTTTTGACGACGGAGAAGAACTTAATGTCGAGTAACTTGTATAACATTGATATTTTTACCGTTGATTATTTATTTGGTAAAAGACCTGAATGTTATTGTTTACAGTTGGTGGAAGCGGATATCTTCTATTATTTTCTTTTGAATGTTTGGGGAGAGTGTGGTGCCTAATGGTGGAGGCTGAATGAGAACCGGATGCAATTGCTGATGCTAAATTGTACTCGGGCTATGCTTGATGAATCCTTGCAGTGTGAGACAGACTGTTGGGATAGACAGCAAGATAGGGGAAAAACTACCAAACTATCCTATTATATTTTAAAAGAGCTACATGTTATTACTTTATAGAGGTGTACTGCGTAATAACCATTCATTTCATCATAATCATTTTCATTTGTTGTTGTAAAGAACAAAAAATACACTTTAAATCAGTTGTAGGATGACATTCATTTGTTCTTTCTTTTTACTTCTGTAAATTGAAAAGAAATGAAAACCAATACATTCTTTTTTTAAGAATGATTGTTGCCGCTTCATAACAAATCAATTATAAGGCATTTCAGATTAATGATGTTGATGACTTAATTATTTTTCCCATCTGGGCCCCATAACTGTAATGGAAAATATAAGCAAACAGGAGAAAACAGCACCTAGTTTATTATAGCTGGCAGACACGCAGTGATGTCACAATAAATATGAAAACATAATCTTATTCACAGAATCTGCATACATTTAATTTTGGGGTTGCCTGAATAGCTACGACTTTTAATATGTAAAATGCCTTTTAAACCCTCTTTCCATTACATCATTTAAAGAAAGACCAATATTCTGTACCTCGGTATAAATTTTGAGCAATAAATTGCAGTGTGTCTTCAGTTTCTTCTAGTTAATCAGCTGTACATTAAAAGGATGATCAAATACAAAAATATTAATAAAAAAAGCTATTTAAGCTGTGCTGGATATGATCTTGAGAACAAAGTGCACTTTATGAAATCAGATAATTATCCAACTATAACTAGCAGAAAATGATCTGCTATTAGAAGCTGGTACTAGATGGACGGCTTCAGGCTAGGCTGTGATTTTTGATATCCCAAGACTTTTAACTAAAATCTTTTAGATGCAGATTGTCCACACTCCAGTGCACCTGAAAACCATTAGGCACATTTTCTTAATCTAAGATGTGGTTAGGATGCTGGAACAATGAGTAAACTGAAAGCTATCACATTAAGTGGCAAAGACCCTGTAACATTTCTGAACCATTGACAGAGTTGTACTCAGTACTGTATATTTGCATAGCAGTCACGTAGTAAATATATGTGTACTTACACATAATTACAATGTTATGATGCATAGTCACAATGTACTTAATGTGTCATTTCTTTGCATGGTATATCCCTAATACTATCCTTAAACCTAAACCTAACCCTAATCTTCCTAACTCTAAACCTAACCCTAACCATTTTCTGATACAATTGTTTACTTACATATATCGTACAAAACGATTTACACGTTAAGTACACTGTAACTATGCCTAATACCATTGCAATTATGAGTAAGGACACATGTATTTGCTAAATACTATGTAAATACACAGTAATTAGAGACACTTAAAGTACAGTGTTACCAATACAGGTAGTGGACAAAAAAATGGAAACTTGAGGGACACCAAGTATATTGAAAGCAAGGGCTTCCACACAGGTGTGGCTCATGCGTTAATTAAGCAAAGAACATCCCAGCATGCTTAGGGTCATGTATAAAAATGCTGGACAGGCCTGGTTGCCTATAATTATGGCTAGCATGGCTGAAAGAGGAGACCTCAGTAACTTTGAAAGAGGGGTGATTGTTGGGGCGCATTTGGCAGGAGCTTCAGTGACCAAGACAGCTCAACTTGCTGATGTTTCACGAGCAATGGTGTCTAAGATGATGTCGGCATGGAACTCCGAGGGAAAGACATCATCAGCAAAGGGCAACAGTGGGCAGAAGCGCATACTCCAGGATTGTGATATCCGTGCATTAATTCGAAGTGCAAGGCAAAACAGGTGAGCAACTGCAGATCAATTGCCTGCAAATTTCAACCTGGGGCGCGAGCAGCCAGTTTCATCAAAAACGGTCTGCAGAGAACTCTACAGAGCGGGATACCATAGTGGCCCAACGCCCTATTAAGTGACTTTACATTGGTGTTTTCATTTTTTTTTCCCACTACCTGTACGTTTTATAATAAATATATAAAAAATAAATAATCAAACAGTACAGCAAGTTTGAATGTAATGCCATTTTTATCTAATAAAGACTACCTAATACAAAGAAATCTCAGACGGCCATATCATATCAATATCAGGTTCTACTATATATACGTTTCTGTTTTTGTAAGTGTGTAGTTTCAGGGATCCTTGGTCTAGTGTAATACTATGGTTGTTGAGGGGCTAAAAGTCAACCTTCTGAAGAAAGCAAAATTCAGCAGAAGTAAAAAAAAAGGACATTTAGAAAGTGGTACCTTCTATTAAAGATGTCAAATATGGCAGATACCAAAAAAAAAAAATGCTGAAATAAATCTCTCTAACGACAAAACTGTAATTTGTGGAAAAGAAAATGATTCACTGTGCACACGTTCAAATCTGCACTGCATCAAATTGCATCGTATTGCAGAGTTCTTACAGAAATTGGTTTCTGCCGACCAGGAGATAATGTCACTCTGGATGCTTTCTTTTTGATCATGTAATTTAACTTAGCAGAAAAAGGGAGAACAAGCTTGGGCAACATATGACCTGCGACTGAGGTTCGCTTTTGCAAAGACAGGAACCCTTTTTTGGCAAGTCAATTTTAATTGGATTGGTTTGTGGAGAGTTAGTGATCATTTGGCTTAAACTTTCTTAATCAACATACCTCCAGTTGTTTGAGGGGAGCTTCTAAATTTAGCTAATAAACAATTCCTCACAGCATGGCATGCTGCAAGTTAACATGTGCAGTTGTCTCTGTGTCAAGAAATGCAAGTAAAAAGGCGCATACCATTTTACCTTATTACACATCATCTTTAGAAAAAGAAATACATGTATGTGCTGCTGTTCTGCAGACAATTAAGGATTGTCATTGTCCAATCATTTACCTATGCCTGCTGCACTGTACACACTGTACTGCAGACCTTTCTTCAAGAGGTAAGGATAATTATACAGAAATGGAGAATAAACTTGGTAAAGTGTACAACTGTATCATTTTCAGTAAGACATTTAATGTATTTGACTCATTATTTAAAAAAGGAGATAATAATGAAGAGTGTCAAGCTCTGTGATGATATAATGGCCCCACTGATTTAGTCACACTAAATCATAAAAGTGCATTATACTATAACAGCCTTTTCCTAATTACTTAACTTGCCACCTTTGGTTTGTTGAATCCTTCAGGGCAATAGGCCAGAGGCAGCAAGAGGGATGAGTACCCCAGGAGCCAAGGGTAACACAACAATCTGATATAAAAGTTTAATGAGCTCCCTATTTGACACTATAATTTTTCTTCTTGTGCTCGACTGGTGAGCGAGGCCAGAAGCCATATGTAGATGAGTTTTTCTATGGAAGTGCACTGTGGCAGCCGGCTGTAGCTGCAGGGGATTCTCAATGATAAAATGATAGGGATCCTAATGCAATGGGAGAAACCTATAAAATAGGGCTTAAAGAGCAGAAAAATATGGGAGCTTTTAAAATAAGGCTTTGAGGGCTGTTCAACGAGAGTTTGTGTTCAGTCACAACCGGATTATAAAACACTCAATCGCAGTACAGTAACCCTAAAATTAATTATACAATGTAGTTATATTTTAAGTAAACTATAACCCTCCATTAAAAACAAACACACACAAAAACAAAACATTTGCACTGCACATCTATAGATAGTAAATACTGTTGTGCATAATGCATAATTACTTAGTAACTCTACTTTTTCACAAAAGCTTTTTATGAGCTGTCAATGTAAGTGAGTGCCCTACACTTCTCTCAGTTACAACACAAGCATCCAAGCATAAAAAATAGAAAATTGAGCCCACATGGGAAGTAAAATAAAGATTAAACTTACTGAATGTGTCCTCTCCTGTCCATCAGACATCAACACAAACACAAGTTTAAGTTGGAACGAGGTTAGCTAAAAACAGTACAATGACCATCTGTACATTTAAAAGCACATGAAATAACAATCATTATGTAACATATTAAATCTCTCTGCCATGGACTTTTATTATGATTGTAAATCTGCATACTCTGCAATATACAGGACACTATCCACTGTTAATATACATGGACGTCATCTCGGATTGTATCAACTTGATACATCATGTAGCTATTGCTTAAATATATTAACTCAACAATTTGATTTAATTGAAAAATCAAACAAACAGTTATATGTATTGTAGTGGTTAGGGCTCTGGACTCTTGACCGGAGGGTCATGGGTTCAATCCCCAGTGGGGGTCACTGCTGTTGTACCCTTGAGCAAGGTACTTTACCTAGATTGCTCCAGTAAAAACCCTGTGATATCTTCTAACAATTGTAAGTCGCCCTGGATAAGGGTGTCTGCTAAGAAATAAATAATAATAATAATTACAGACATCTGTCATAAGCAAATAAGATATATATAAAATATATATATATTTTCTGTATAGAGTATATAAAAACGAACTGGAAGGTGTCAAAAGACTCCTGGTTTTCCATTCCTCTAGATGGCAACGATTTACCATAATAAATGCACAGAAACTGGCCCTAATGAGCTGGAACAATCTGAATGTTGTAATTCATAAACATCAGCTCATGTCATCCATGATTTATTCCATCAGTAAATCAAGGCTTGTTCTCAGAACAGCAGCAAACCGAAGCAACTTGCAATAAATCTCTGAAACATTTACAAGTGAGTTGTAGCTGAAAATCTTATCATAGCAGTGAATGCTAAAAAAAAAGATCACATAGAAATTCAAAAGATGAAGGCAACAATAATATCAAAAATGATTTTTGATGTAATGAAAAATAATGTATTCAGCCCGACTTCCTAAAATATATTGTTGGAAAATATATTGTTTTGTGCAGACCAGGAGTCGGTATGTTTCACCCAAAAACTCATGGGGCTTTAGATTGCAAGACACAACCTTTAGTAGATCAATGGAACTTTATAGACACCCCCTTGTGACAAAACTAACCTAAAGCTAAATACGAAACCTATTGAACAAAGCTCAGTATGGGGTTATTTCTTAAAATAGAGGAACAGAGAAAGCATTTATTAAATCAGATGTTTTAAGACTTGATCTGTTTAATGTAAGATCCTTGAATAAACTCTTTTTGAGGAAGATCTTGGTGGGTTGGGTCATTGCTATTTGTAAGGCTGGAATCCAATCTTAGTCATATTTTATAAGGCTCTATTCATTAGTATCTCTGTTGATGTTCAATCTCTATCTAGTCATTGTTCAATGGTTAGGAGTTCCAAATATAAATGATCGAATAATGGAACCCCTAACGGTTCTGTTTTTATGTAACATATGCAGTGAGAATGGTTCTGTATACTTTAGAAGTGCCAGAGAAATATAAAATAGCCATATGGTTCTATACAGAATGAAGACTTCTGTTAAAACATTTTTTTGTTGATTAAGTAGAGTGAAACATATGTAAACATATTTTACGAACACATTTAACATGATTTTGGGATACTGCTATTAAGTAGCCAATCTGTTTTTGTATTTTAAGAATATATCCAAAGTATATAACCCATACTGTTTTGCTGCAATATTCATTAGCTTGCCACACACTACAGGGTTAGAATTAAGTAGCGACTTTTTAAAAGTCTTTAGGGACAAGACCATTCCCTGTGTCCGCAAATGTTGATATAATTCTTGGCAAGAATTCCTATTTTTCGATTTAAAAAGGACCAACAGAGACTATTACAAATGTCTTTGCCAAAAACAGAAAAAAGAGTTCCACTGTTGCACTCTTAGGAAAAAAAAATACAAATAAATTAGTGCTCAGCAACCTAGTAGCATAATTATCTAATTTATTTATTTGGTATAAGAACATTTACTACAAGGTGCAGTGCTCCCTTCACCTCATCTGCATCCCATGAAAAATCATGCTGTATTTAAATGAATAAATATTGCCAAAAGTGTTTTTGTCAACAGCACTGTCATGTGCTGTTATTTAAGATAAGCTGGCCTATGTCCCATGTACACATAAGGTGTTCATTTATTTTTTAATTAATATAGAGCTGAGGACAATATGTCTTAGTGGCTAATATATGATAGGGACTTAGCTAGTGAGCTGTGAAAAAATGAGCGAAATGGTACATTGAAACTCAGCATGGAGAAAGGTGGGTGCTCTTTTTATGATATATTAGGTGATTAAAATCATATATTACAGATGCATGTTTGATTATAGCACGTTTATTAAATAGCGTGACACGTTTTAGAATTTACTGATTAGTCAATTAACTTTAATGCTGACACAATGCAGATTGCAGACGCAATTGCAGTAAGGTCTGGATGGCACAGTGGAAACATTAGGGCCTTGTTCAAATCTGGCCAGTGGGCTCATGCCTCGTCTTGTTCAGGAGTGATTTACTGTAGACCGCGAACACCGGCCCTAGTAAAGTGGATCTAAATTTCTTTTGTCAAGTTGAACTGGTGTTATAGAAGTGTGGTAATGGACAGAAAAAACAAATGTGTTTCAGAAGGTGAGAAAATGCTCTGTACCAAAAGCAGATGGTCTAAAAATAATTAAAATATCATAACTATATATGAAAATATATATATATATATATATATATATATATATATATATATATATATATATATATATATATATATATATATTTTTACCTAAATTAGATTAATTCATTAGGGCAATTTATATGTTTGAATATGTTTTAATAAAAAATTCCAGCAGTTTAAATTTTGAATTAAAAAGGAAGTGAAATATTCAGATTTTCAGAAAACCCCTAGTACCGGTTACTAAGCCACCATCATCATCTTAATCAAAAAGAGCAAAGCAAAAGGACATGGTCTATGGCAAGCCAGATTATCATTTAGAGATATCTCAAATTGCCTTTTAGGATATTCTGAAATATGTAAAGATATCTCTAAATCATTTTGAGATATCTCAACTTGAATTACAGATATCTTTAATTGTGCAGTTTTTAAGATATCTAAAATTAATTTATGTAAATCAATTAGAGATATCTAAAAATTAAATGAAATATCTGTAAATCATTTGAAGATATCTCTAAATGAACAGGAAGTTACTCTGAGATATCTCTAAATTATTTTCTAAATTGAATATGGTTTTAGTGGCTTATGGAAATGTTTTATTTTAAATCTCTTGGCTATTGACATAGACTACCCTACAAGAAGTATTGGGACATATTAACATACATTTGTTCAAATAGAAAGTCCATTTTTTTTTTACAAATAAAACTGTATATTATTATTATTATTATTATTATTATTATTATTATTATTATTATTATTATTATTATTATTATTATTAGCAGATGCCCTTATCCAGGGTGACAGTTGTTACAAAGTATCACATTACAGATAATAGCAGTTATAGAATACAATAAAATCAGAAGTAAGTAAGAGCAAGTTCAAATCAGAGAAAATAAAAATTACACTAAATAATTATGTTTGAGAGTGATTATGACTATGATTATGACTAAAAGTAGTTACACTTAAATATTTGGTTATAAGAGTAAATTCCATCACGAGCAAGCAGTAAGTACAATAAAGAACGATTTCAAATAAGAGCAATTATAAAAAACGTGAATACAGTTACTTTTATTTACTTACAGTTTCCCAGGCCAAGCAGGGAGAATGGATGAGATGGGAGAGCGTGGAACAACGCAAGATCGGCTGGCAAGACCTATGGACAGTGGAACAAAGCAGGATCAGTTTCCTCATCAGGTCAACATATGATGTTCTCCCTTCACCACAGAACCTAAACCTCTGGGTAGGAGAGGATCCCTCATGTCCTTTGTGTTCATCACCTGCAACATTAAGGCACATTTTGACAGGATGTAAGGTGGGTCTTAGCCAAGGATGGTTTACTTGGCGCCATGACCAGGTGCTGCGATGTTTGGCCTTAGCATTGGAAGACAAGCGTAACATGACCAATAAGTTGCCACCAGTTCCATCAAAACATTACACACAACATACAACATTCCTCCCCCCCCGGAAAGAAACCGCCAAGAAAAGGTGTTAAAACCAAGCCTCGCCCAGGACAACTGGAAGCTGCTAGAGACTAGAAAATGCTGGCAGATGTTGGTCAACGGCTTATGTTTTCATCTGAGATTGCCACCACTAACCTTCGACCAGATATTGTCTTTTTCACCTGGTAGAGTTAACAGTGCCATGGGAGGATGCTGTAGATGAGGCATATGAGAGGAAGAAACTGCGGTATGCTCAACTAGCCGCTGAAGCGGAACAGCGAGGATGGAGAGTCTGGGTTTACACAGTGGAGGTGGGTTGTCGAGGATTTGTGGCACACTCTACAACCCGGTTTCTCAGAGACGTCGGACTAAGTGGCCAAGAGTTGCGTCGCACAGTGAAGAACTTATCTGAAGCAGCAGAGAGTAGCAGCAACTGGCTGTGGTTGAGACGGAAAGATTCTGGTTGGGGATCTCAGGCACAATAGAAAGAAAGAAATGCTGATGTACGGGTAAGTAAGCTGGGCTGAGTTGAGTGGGGGACGAAGCGGGGTGATGCTGGAACCCCAGAATCACCGTCGAGCCCTCTTGAGGTGTCGTGGGCTAGTCGACGAAACACCGAGGACGGAAGGTGCCCACTTGAAGACCCCAGAGATGTACCCTATTTAGCTCAATCCAGACAGTTGTCATGCTGATGCGCTGAGGAGACTGCACTGTGGTTGATCCCTGGAGCCAGCATCGCAGCCGTTGTGTGTGCTGATGTGCTAGGGAGGCAAAATAAGCTGATCCCAGGAGCCAGCATTACACTTCAGCCATCAACACCAGGCAGAAGGATATCTACATCATTATATGGAAGGAAACACAAATGCATGGAGACACAGATGAATCACATTAGGTTACTGTAAAGCTACGTCTTAGTTGATGCTTACCTTGGCGAAAGCCAACTTCAAATCAGCATGAAGTTTTAACATCTACTCTCATGTAATGGAAATCGGTTATATTAAAAAAACAGCACAGCTACCAGCTCATGAAAACTTCAAACCAATGCTGTTCATTGTTGGAATTTCAAATGGGGAAGAGCGCTACTTCAAATAATTTGTGCACTGTCCAATTAATACCCATACCTACAGTTGACTGAGTCATATCATTGCTTTCTTACACAGCTGCTTCCTTTTGATGTCTGGAGAGAACACTGATCAAAATGTAGCAAGAGTGTACATACCAAAAGACAGTATCAAAAGCAGCAGCTTTAATAAGGAGAAGACAACTTTCATAGCTTAAAAAGGGGCCCTTCGGCTATTATACAACCAAAAGAAAAAAAAAATGTTTGGGTGTCTTCGCTTCTTGCCTATTCATTACTCTAATTTCATCTACAAATCCCTGTTTCCATTAATCAAATGTTCTGAAAAATCCTCTTAAACCTTCACGTTCATTTTCAATTCTCTGAACCATTTATTTCTTCTTCATTAGAGACTCACTTCTAATTACAATTACCGGCTTAATAGCACAGTCTTTAGTAGGTTACATCTAAGGAATGACCTTTTGTCTTTTTGAAATGCTTTTAGATTTCAGTTTTCTGAGACAGGCGGCAGCACACTAGGGAGAGATTCTTTAATGCACGGGATATTGCTTTCATAGTGGTCTAATTGACTAAATTAATAATGGCTCTTTTCTTTGCCTCGTATAGGAACAAATGAATTTGAATCACCCTCTAAAGAATTAAATCACTGGCTATCTCTGTGTCTGGTTATTATTTTGCATTCATTATAAAATTATAAACCTACAAGGTCACCTCCAGCTTGTATTTTTGATGCATTTAAATATTGAAAGGAAGATGTGGCAGATTTATAAACCATAAAAACAATACCACTTACTACTGTCCATTGTTAAACTAAAAATGAACATTAAACCATCCTTGGTTTTTGTTTTTAAGAGGAAATCATAACAATGCAACTAAAAATGTAGAACTAGTTATTTATCAGTGACTTAAAGGATATATGGTAAATACAAATATAGTATTTCCTTATTGAGAGAATCCTGCAACATCGTGAGCTTTCAACTCCTACTCCACACGCTTCTGTACTTTATCGTGTACCTTCCCACACTGCCTTGCTACTTTATTAGGACCTGTACCTAATATTGGGTTGGGCCACTGTTTGCCCCGACCACAGCCTTGACACAGTGTGGCATGGGCTCCACAAAGTGCTGGAAGGTGTCTCAAGGGATGGTAAACCATACAGTCAATAATATTTCACACAAGGAAGTAGGCAGAAGACCGTGATGATGAATGCATTGTTCAAACTCATCCCAAACATTCTCAACTGAATTGGGGTGCGGGGGGTGTGTTGGCCATGGACAATTCCTGACGCACTCTGTCATGCTCCTCAAACCAATCTCACAATTCTGCATGGTGGATGGGTGCATAATCCATTTTCCACAATACAGACTCTGTCTAATTGGATATTGACCATTTCAAGTCCATTGAATATGGACTGATACATTATGAGTTTTTGCCAAAATGTATGAGAAAGTAAAGCTAATATTCATTGAACATGGTTGCTAAGTTTATACTACAATGCCCAAATTGCTGTCCGAAGCAAAGAAAATGGATAAAATGTTAGAATGACTGCCTTGTCAGTTTGGGGATCATAGCTGTAGCAAGCTGAAGAATTATAAATTCCTTGAACACCCCACAACAGGAGCAAGAGAGCATTGTATTTTAGTCACATACACCTGAATGGTTGTGCTTCCAGTTAATATGTTGTCTCAGCAGGAGACGCTAAATATCAAACTTTCAGTCCAGCAGAGGTATGAATGACCTCAGAATTATTACACAGGAATCATCTGTATTGATAGTGAATTCAGATTTATTGCAATATAAAATTATTTTGTTTTTTGTTTAATCTACTGCATTTTTTTTACAGAAAAAACAACTTGACATTAATTAATTTCTATAGGTTCTCTGAAAGGTTTGTTTACTGATCAATCATTTTGATAATGCTTGCTTAACATATCAGCGAAATGATAGTCAATGCTCTAAAACTGTACAGTCGATAGAAATTTGCATACAGCAAAATGTAGACAGTCGGTGGAAAGAAGATAAACCCAGTTTACAACAAAAATGTCTGTCTGTTATCTGAAAATACACTAGAAGACATGTTGCCATAGCTAGACTTATTATAATCCCTCAGTTTTCCTTAATTGCTTTACTTCTGCTTTTATAATTAAGACTCATTAACTTGTCGCATATTGATAACAAGGATGACCCTGGAATAGGCTGAAGGATTACAGCCCCCTGCTGCTCAGTATTTTCAAATGACTTAGTTAATTATTTCTGTCATTAGAAAAGAGAGGTATAAAAATCATACACAGAGAAACCGATGTAATGTAACTATAACAAAACCCATGGGTATGTCAGAGAGAGTTTAATTGGGCAGGGGAGCTTGAAGGGAAGTGCAAAATACATCAGTCCTAAATGAGTAGCTCACCTGGAAAAGACACAACATACATCCAGTGGGGAGCTGGTTCACATCC
The DNA here is from genome assembly GCF_902713425.1 of Acipenser ruthenus. Classification (NCBI taxonomy): domain Eukaryota; kingdom Metazoa; phylum Chordata; class Actinopteri; order Acipenseriformes; family Acipenseridae; genus Acipenser; species Acipenser ruthenus. The sequence goes on from NC_081207.1 coordinate 27,809,920, forward strand.
TGGGATTCGCTGCTGGGAGTGGGAGCTCGCTGGCATCTACTGTTGAGCTCTTGGGTGTAAAGTGTCAATTGACTTGTCGGTGGGATTGGATGATGGCTCATTGACCTTCAGTTCCCTCAGCTGTTGAAGGCAGATGCTGTGGTGAGGGAACATAATTGGACATTCTAAACTGAGGAGAAAAACTGGGGGCAAAATAATCTAATACTTTTAAAAAGTGTAAATAATGACGTGTATTGTATTTGGATATTACATTATAATGTCTTCAAATAATAACTTTAAAATTAAACATTAAGAGAAAGACAAACTAAAATAAATGGAAAAACACATATTGTACCAGTGGGTTTCCAGAGCTTCTAATTAAGAATTTAGTACTGTATTTAGATATAAATGACATGCCAAAAAAGTCCATAAAGGTTTATTAACTTTTAAATTCTTAATAAGAAAGTGGTCTCCTCCAGTTTATAGAGCCTTAACTTCAGAAGATATGTTTATTGACTTTGCAATATCCACTTCTTGCATAAAATATTATCTGCACTGTTATTTCAGCCTCAATTTATCTAACAAAGGATGAAGACACATTTTCTGGGGTTATATGATTATGCTTCAGGATTCTAAAAAACGGGCATACGCTTCCCTTATTATTTCTTAGCAGACGTTTCCCTTATTAGTATGGTCTTGCATAACTGTAGGGCTTCTTGTAGTCTAATAAAAAAAAAAAAAAACTAAATGCAAAGTCCCAAGCAAATGTTGGCAAAATCTAGCAGGGACCAACAGGTGTTTTTATTAGCGTATGACAAACAGCTGGTGATGGCCACTGCAAATACTAGTTAGTGCTAAAGCAGTTTATTGATCCATTCTGTATTTCAGTTCATTTTGTGGACATTCTCCTTTGAAGAAACCTTTAGGCTGCATAGTCATCTGTATAGTAAGATTCTCAAAAGACTAGCATTTGAAAACTTAAAAAAAGCACAGATGTAATGTCAGCAGGATTTTTTTTTTTTATCCTCCTCTGCTTCTGACTCCATTCGTCCTATACATAACTAGTTGACAACATTGCTTAGCCTATTTTTTTGCATTGAAAGTGACACCAAAGTGAGTAAATTCTTGGGTGAGTGGGTCCACTAAATTATATAAAGAGTAATGGTAGATGCCATAGTTTAGTTCTTAGATTTATGTCCCTATGACAAACCTTCTATTAAATGAATACTTCTTTACATTAAACTACACTGTAGTTACACTGTAATTACTTATGTGTTTACTTACTGGTATCAATTACATTGCAAATTGTGTAAAAACAGTGTAATCACAAAAGATGGTTCAATATTGTTAATGACTTTGTTACTATAGTGTAATTATAGTGTGGTTACAGATATTCAAAGCAAAGTGTCACTGATGAATGATTTTTTGTTATGTTTTTTAAGACAATAACAGACTTGAACCATCTCATGAAAATCTGATAAAAAACAGACACTAAACAATAAACCAAAGCCTTAAAATATGGGTTAACAGGGGCATGTACTATTTGATTTATATGCATACTTCAGAATATCCCAAATAGTTCATCACATTTTCAAAATGGGTACCAGCAATGTTAATAATGAATTTGTTAAGTCGCTTGAAAGTGAATGCCTATATATTACTATTTGTTTCTTAGCAGATGCCCTTATCCAGGGCGACTTACAATTGTTACAAGATATCACATTATTTTTACATACAATTACATTATTTTTACATACAATTACCCATTTATACAGTTGGGTTTTTACTGGAGCAATCAAGGTACAGCAGCAGCATGCCCCATCTGGGATTGAACCAACAACCCTCCAGTCAGGAGTCCAGAGCCCTAACCACTACTACACACTGCTGCCCTATATTGTTTGCCAAACACTTTTTAAAATGTCAGGTTAATTAAAAACCCAAATACCTGCAAATGATCAATAAAGGCCACTGCACATCATTTTTTTTAATCTGAATATAACATACTATGAATATTAGTTATTAGCTTGGCTCATTGATGGCTGAGATGAGGTGTAGTCAAGTACTTTATCTCACTTACAGATGCTATTATTAGCAGAAATCATTTTCACACACTGGATTTGCTCTGTATGTTTCTATAGATTACAGCAGATTTGATTTGACATTGATGTTTACATCAATGAAGCTTTTATTGGTGTACTTCATAGTTTTTAGCAAATAACTAATTCCACCCCCCCCCCCCCCCGAGAACTTTTTCCACTTTGCATTATCACCACACATAGAGTATATGTAAAATGTACAATCCAGATTATTCCATTTGACTATATTTTGGTTAAGCCATTTGTCCACTATTCAAATAGCCTTTGTTAATGTTTTTTTTTTTTATGTATTTTTTTTATTAGATGCAGTGATCCCTATAATTGTGTACACTATAAAATGAATGGTATATATTTAAGGAGCCCATTGTCTGTTGCCTTTTTTGCTCCACAGAAATATTTTAAGAAATAATTTATGCATAGACTGAACATCTTTGCCATTTAAATGGTCTGCAAAACAATGCTGTCTTAGTTGATCTATCAGCTGTATATTTATGCAGTTTCTTACAGAAACCACTGTTAAGAAACATCCATTGACTTTAATGCTTAAAAGGAGATTTAAAACATTCTGTAACAGCTACTAAATACATTTGCTTTAGCTCTTGCTAGAGCAATATATTTTATGAACTGATTAAAAAACTCTCCCCACTTCTGTCAGAGTGAACAGTTTCCTCTCTTATGAGAAAAAACCTCCGACAAATAAGTAAAATTCACCTGAATGTAAGTAGGAGTGACTCTTCATTAAAATGGAAAGTGCAAATCAGACTGCATATTACAACCAGGGTTTATTGGCTATGGAAAGCAATTACTGGAGAGAGGAATTCCATCACTGGAGCTCTAACAGCTGGTAAATGGTATTGTCACAGCCAGAGTACTGACCCAATAATCTGTCATGAGCACTCTGAGCATGCTCCATATCCTAGGAAATTAGCTTCCAAAGACTACAACTGCAATAGAGACTGTCATCTCTAGTGAAATGCACTGTTATTAATGTAGCTGTAGTAAACTGTAGGATTTTGTTTTAAATACAGTTACACTGTAATTACTAATGTGTTTATGCAGCTGATGTTCATCCATAATCTTCAATCAAATAGACTGGTGATGTCCTCTTTGGGATTCTCCATCCAAAACAATTAAGGTCAAAAACATATTAATTTGACATAAATTACAAAACTACACTTGATTATAGATTATTGGTGTCCTAATATGAATTATGAAACAAACATATTGTAAATTGGAACTAGAAAATGAATTGATAGTACTGTATTTTGGAATTATGGAAAGAATACTGAGTATATCGGAGGCCTGCTTTTCAAAATAGTTTTGTATTGTGGAGCACTCAGAGCCAGACTGAAACCACCGGACCTCTATTCATGTGTTAGTTCTCTGCCTAAATTCGGGTTGCCACTTGACTGGTTTACACAGGACACAGACAAGGCTGTTTTTTCAGGATCATTTCTTACTGTATATTACACTGCAGATGTCCTAAGAACAGAAGAAAAGTTTGAGAATGAGAAAAGGCCATTCAGCCTTGTTTTCCAGCTTGCTCAGGGCTGAATGTATGAATGGCCAGAAGGAGGAAGGTTACCAGCGATACACTAAAATAACAAATCCAATTAAAATACCTTTTGTTACACATGCACCCTTTTTTTTCATAATGCTGCATTAGATCAACATTAACATGATTAAAATGTTTCAGATTTAATCTAAAATAAAATATTTGACATAAAAAGTCAATATGAATGTAAATGGGAGTTGAAAGTGCAAGCCTGCAGATAACACTCAAGAGTTTATTGGCTGTGGAAAGAAGCCACTGAAGCAAGGAATCCCATCATTGGCACGCTAACGGCTGGTAAATGAGCTTTAAAAAGCTAAAGCACTATCTGTCACAAGCCTTTTGTGTAGACCATCAGCCGAGCTTTATACACATTGGTGATGTCCCCACGGGGATTCTCCATCAAAAACAATTACAAATTTCTTTCAATTTTAATTCAAACTGCAAGATTTTCTCCTTGGAGTTAGCATAAATGGAAAGTTGTTTACTGTGGCAGACCTTTCACTGCTAGGTTTGTTTGCAAGTGCTCCTTCTTTACCACAACACCTCTCTGAGGTTCCAGGGGCCTGTCAGTGACACGCATACTTTGCTGGCTACAGCCGCGTAGCTTGCGAGGTAAATAAAAAAATTCATGAACCAAATCATTGCTTGAAGGTTCCATTAACACTTCAGCTACCTGATTGAGTAACACTGTTAAAATGACACTGCCAACAGTTAAAAACTACAAATCTGTTAAATACTTTTTAGGCTGGTTCTCATATTGTACAAACCCCAATGCTTATCTGATTTAATTGTGTTTCTGTCAACATTGTTAATATTCTACAAACATTTGCTTCTAGATACATTTGACTAATCCTAGATAATTGATTAAAAATCATAGTCTCCCCTCCGCTGTAGCAGTCGACCCATAGACATGCACTGTAAAATATATTTTGTTCAGTACTATCTGTGGTACTACGTTCGATGGCAAGAATTACAAACTTGGACATTTGGAAATGATACGTAAAAGTACAATATTATACAACTCAGGTGGAATATTAAACATGTGAGAAAACACATGTTACAGGCAACAAATTGACAGTGTTAATTGGGTACTAAAAGATATAATCTAGTTCTGTGAGTACTGGGAATTCTCCAGTTATTGCCAGTGTTACACAGTGATATAACAAGGTGTGAAGCAACCGTAACTGGATTCAAAGGCGCTGTTTGCGTTGGCCAAGTATAATCATTCCAGAGGTTAACAGGAGATGCAACTAAATTACTTTGTTTATGCAACACTTTGGCTATTACAGTTTGCAGTTCTTTCAATCTGTACGGTTTAAGAAAGGACTGTTGTGAGCTGAGGTACAGCAGACTCATGAAGTTAAAGGAGGCAGCCGGTACCATAGTTTTGGTGACGACATTTTATATGAATTTAAAAAGGAATAAGTTAGTTCATAGGTAATTGCAGTTAAATTATTTACACGTTTTCTTAAGTGCACTCGGCTGCCCAAAGTTCCAGTTCCACAGCAACAGAGCCACAGGCAATACTTAACAGCAGGGGAAACCTGCGGGTGTGTGTAAAATGAAGTGAAAAGATGGAAGATTTCTCAGGACTCTGCATCACTGCTGTATCAAATAAATTAACCTATTACTTCTTAGCTAGGGACTGAACGTTAATATTCGTGTATCTTACTATAATATTTAGTATTTATTTAACATTCAGTACTGTATTACAATAACCATCTTTATATTGTGCTTATATTAATAGTTTATGTGGCATCAGTATGTAAAAAATATATGATAATCGAATGAAAACAACAACAACAAAAACCTACACAACACAAACCAGCAATAGGACTGTTAAGTCTGTCGGCTAAAGATGCGGTTTCTGATTAATACCAATGTCTGAAATAGTATTTTGGCCTCAGCAAGGTCACTGCTCCATATGTCTGCTTTCAGTGTTCATAATTTGTTCTCACGGCATATGAATATTATGTTAAATTAACTCAATTATCTGTGACAGCTAATTTCCTGGGTATTGGGCAAGTGTTCGTGGTCCACTGTAACCTTCTAGAGCTCGAGGTATTTTAATTGGCATAATGATATTCCTTTTTCAAATTCTCAAATTCATCTTACATGCATAAGCTATGGCGGTATACACAGTTCAACGACAAATAATGAAAATAGCCTGATTTAAGCTTGGTACACAAAGAAAGTGGAATGGGCTGAAGTGAAGGGAAGGTCTGTCCACAAATGCAGCTGCTGCCAGTGAGAATGGGTGGCTTTCCCCTAAATTTAACCAGGAGGAATGGGGCTCTGCAGTCTTCTTGCCACCTTGTTCTAAACAAATGTTACTGTCCTGGTATTAAGAAACAAATCAATTCCCATTATATATATGTAACAAATTAATGCACTTACCTGTCACATGTGATTTCCGACTCTGTCACCAGTTTTCTGATGCAAAGCCCAATCTCTTCACCTCACGAAAATGCAGCAAAAACAAAAGAGAATGAGACACGCTACGGTAGTGTAAAACAATTAATCATTAAACAGTTTTAGATACTGTGATGTATTATTTTTTTTTTAAAACATGTGATCTTTAGTTTGTGCATTTTCATTTGCAAGTGAACTATGATATTAGGGCCTCATCGAGCACTATATTCTGCGATTTTGAATATTGACTTTGGATACTGTTTTAATTCTGGAAACTTTTTTTTGTATCTTTTGCTAAATTGCATTGCCTTTTATGTTTTACACAGTTCTGTGCATGGGTAACATTTTGATTTAATTTTGCTGTTGCATCGTTAATGGTGGATTTTACATACTGCTACAATGTGTATCATATTTAAAAGTATGTACTGTATTACAATCCACGTGTTGTCTCTTTTGGCAAGAGATATTTTCAGAATCATATTGTTCTGAATTAAAATACTACTTCTGTTGAAAATATACTACTGTCCCAACATAACCAACTACAGTACATCTAAATGGAAGCCTACTTATTTTAAAACAGTCCTCTATGTATTTTTGACATTATATCTTTTTTGTGTTTCTTAAAAAATGGACAAGGGTTGGAACGGGCCAAAATGAAATAATCAGATATGCGTCACAGTAGTTTATTGATCCCAGAATCTTATCAAGCAGCTTCTTGAAGGATCCCAGGGTGTCAGCTTCAACAACATTACTGGGGAGTTGGTTCCATACCCTCACAATTCTCTGTGTAAAAAAGTACCTCCTATTTTCTGTTCTGAATGCCCCTTTATCTAATCTCCATTTGTGACCCCTGGTCCTTGTTTCTTTTTTCAGGTCAAAAAAGTCCTATATGAGTGCTGACTATATATATGTATAAAAATCTCAGAACTAAAATTGGTTTTATCTATCTATCTATCTATCTATCTATCTATCTATCTATCTATCTATCTATCTATCTATCTATCTAACCAATTTTAGTTCTGAGATTTTTGTTCAATTTTATATTACACTTGGTGATGATTACTCTGATGACAAACAGGTATAAATATGAGAAAAGCAGGAAGAAAATAATATATTTTTTTTATTAGCTCCTTGCAATTAAAAATTACAACAGTGTTTTCCGACAAGAACAATTATTTGGGGCAACCGTTAAGAGAAAAAAAGATGAATGCTTTAAAAGCAATGGATCATTTAGGCCTATTTAACAACATCACTTTTTAATTATGCCAGTACGAAGTAAATGTTCCCTCAGTTGTCCAATTTATCAGAAGCATGGTGCCTTGTCATTAGATAAAATGGAGACGGAACTAAGAGATACCAGAAAGTGGCATGACTTCCTTCTGTTCCATTACCCATATACATTCTTATCCCCTTGCTATCAATCATGAATATGTCTTCCCAGGCACATCTGAGATGACCTTTTTTCCATCATTAGCTTAAAACCTAGGGTTGTTCAGTATAACAGACAATCGTGCAACTTCATATTTCCGTATTGATAATAGATGAAAGACTAATGGCCCTGGTGGGCTGGGGAAAGAGCAACTGAAGTTATAACACACTGGAATTCACCCAGAAGAACTTGCACAGGAAATTATAAAAACAATCAAAATCAAAACCCCATGAACAAAACCCCAGAAATGAAAGAAAGAAAAATTATTATGCATCTATCATATTTTTCTTATATTTTACTGTGCTTGTATTTGCTTCACCAATAGATGGCAATGTTCTTAAATTCCATCAAGTGGTGAGAATATTGCAGGTGGAGCTGAAGGACTGTAATTGCAGGACTATTCTTGTGAAGAATTGTAAATGAATCTTGACAGGTTTGTACTTGCCTATGGGTATGTCTCAAACTGATGTTCAACTAGGTCAGCAATTACATTTTCATTTGTTTCACATCCCATTGCTTCACAACTTGTTTTTCTGTGTACACTATATAAGACTTTCTAACATGTCTGGACCCATATTCTCCTGCTTATTAGTGAGAGAGGTAAATGGAGGTCAATCATAGTGAGAGAGGTAGATGGGACCAGAAATCTGCCACTCAGGAACAGAAACTTTAATATTATTCTCTTTTAAAGTAAATCTAGTTAATCTTACCAAGTAGTTGGGCAGTTTTTAACATTCTGAGTGGGAGAGTTGCTTATCTGACCTTGAGTACAACCAGCACTTACATAACTTTTGCATTGTATTTCAACGGTTTAAAGAGGTTTTTTGTTTTTTTTAAAATAAATATTCAAAGTTCAGTTCAGTTCAAACTTTAAGCAAAATTATGCTTGATTACATGACAGTCACAGAAATCAAGACTGTGAAAAGGTGAACCAAGTCAGTCCAATGCTTAACAATCCAAAAAAATAATAATTGTAAACTCGGTTGCTTTTCTGCAGGAGAATCCGCCCCTAACCCACATGTCACCAGCAAGTGCATGAAAGCTCCGTGTGTTATTCTCTCATGTTGCTTCTTCTGTTTCGGCGGCTCAGCCAATCACTGGGAAGCCAAAACAGGAGTTGACCGCTTAGAGCCTGGAGGAAGAGCTTCCCTCAGCCAAGGATTCCTTGACGTTTCCCCCTAAAAAATTAAAAATATGTGAGTAGTGTTTTTTTCCTTACCCGAGTGCTGAGCGGTTCGTATTTAGTTCTGCAGGGTGCGTGGTCAGGCCAGAGAGACTGGGTTCTTTCCCTCGGCGCAGTCTTGCTCTGGGGGACGGTCCGTGTCTCAGCTGCTCATTTTTATAAATCTTTCAATATTTTGGGGGGTAGGAGGCATGCGCCACTGTGGGGTGCGTTAATCATTATTATTTTTCCATTCATGGTTTGGCAGCCTTGTCTTTTGGGGGGAGGTGGCTCTTAGCCACTTCCTATTATTATTTATTTCTTAGCAGACGCCCTTATCCAGGGCGACTTACAATTGTTACAAGATATCACATTGTACATTATTTCACATTATACAGATATCACATTATTTTACATACAATTACCCATTTATACAGTTGGGTGTTTACTGGAGCAATCTAGGTAAAGTACCTTGCTCAAGGGTACAACAGCAGTGTCCCCTACTGGGGATTGAACCCACAACCCTCCGGTCAAGAGTCCAGAGCCCTAACCACTACTCCTAGCTGCGGCACTGGGATGCATGTAACCATTCATGTCATTTCCAGCCGGCCTCACACAGGTAGCCTTTGCGCACCCACGGACAAGGCCTCTGGCCAAATTTATCATCCACTTGGGCCCTGAGCGCCGATCACAGTTCACTAAACCATCTGCAATTGCAATCAATAAATCTCATCCATGGCGGATTCTCCGTGCTGAAAAAAAACCCAACTCTTATTAAAATTGTATTTTTTGATTGTAATGATGTTACCACAAAACACAAGTCTTATAAAGTAATACATCATGTCTGCAAACTGGAATAACAAAATGAACATGTGGTATTTATTTTTTCCCCCTTAAAACAGAGATTTGGGGAAACAAATTTGCATTTTGCTTCCAACAGCTTGTTAATGAATGTCCAAATGCTCTAGATCAGGGGTCGGCAACCTTTTTTGTGCAAGAGAGCCCAACCAAATGGAAATTTAGAGAAAGTGGTCTGCAAAGAGCCAGTCATAAACACACAATTCATGTATTTAAAAGTGCAAAAAAAAGTAAATAAATAATTTAAATTGATTATTGTCCTTACAGTGTGCTTCTTTAATGTGACTTCTGGTGCTGCATCATTTTGCTCATTTGTTTGAAGTCTGGTTTATAGCTGGTCAAGTTTGCAGAATGAGGTTATCTCCTTGAAGTCGTCAACTTCCAGCTCCAAATCTCTGATTGAGACGCCCGGAATCACCATCAAGTCCAGTGCTTCCACACAAATTTCATGGGTACGAATAACAAACTTGAACAAAATGCTGTCTGTGAAAGTCCACAAAACAAGACTTGAATGACATTAGCAGGTCAGCTGTAAACGCCACAAGCTGCTGCATATCTAGATTGTTGTTAGGATCCTTTACCATGCATGAATATCAAAACATTTGTAACGTCTGCCAGTCTCGAGATCTCTGATGAACAGATTCAATTTGGAATCAAATGCAAAAACTACATGCTATATAGACAGGGCGGTGTTTCCTTGTCCTTGAAGTTAACCTCAAGTTGTCAAATGTAATATCCACAAGATAATACAACTTGAGAGGCCAGTCACAGTCTGAAAGTTGAGGATGTTTAACACCTTTCATTGTGTAACACCATTTTTTAAATTAAACTAAAGGCTCTACACTACACTTCGAAACTGGAGAAATGCAGTTAAAGCGGGATTACAGATTGTGACTCGTGAGCATATTGCTTGTTGACAGATCTCTCGACCAATCAAAACACGATGAAACAGACTCCAGGAATACAAGCTCCAATAAGAGCAGTGGTAAGTAGATGTAAAAATAAATAAACAGATACATAAATAAGGCAAGATATCACATCCCAAGTTGGTCATTTGTAGATGTGCAATGACGCTAATAGTACGTTTAATTAATTTTAGTTTTGTGTGTGTGTGTGTGTGTGTGTTTGTGTGTGTGTGTGTATGGGTGTGTGTGTGTGCGTGTCTGTTTGTGAATACACCAAGTCTAAAAAAACACAAATTCAATATTGCTTCCATATGGAATTTTTTCATAATTTTATCAGCCCTATTTATTTTTAAGCAAATGCGTAGTCAAAAAAGACCAGCATTTTAGTATGAAAACAGCAGGAAACTACTTATTAATAATTAAACTTCTTCCTTCCAGCAACTATAGTTGTTTCTTGCAAATTTTGTACTAATTTGCCTTTACATTTGACTCAAGTGATGCCCAATTATCCCACCATAACACTCTAATGTAATAGTCCTCCTTGGCTAGTCTGTAACAGAGTTCATACTGTATATACAATCAATATTGTACTTGGAATAAGGAAAACTAGCCAAGAACTGTTCGACCAGATGCTGCTTCTGTAGTTGGGCAGGAACTTCAATATTGTTTCTTGGCTTGTGAAACAAAATAGTCGTTATTCCATCAGTCAGTGCCTTGCTGACAGAGGTTTCTGCCTGCCTCACCCACCCCCACCATGGCTTCACTGTTCAGCTGGGGCTTAGTTTCCAGAGGGTCAGGAGAGCAGGGCCTGGAAAATTGGGACACAAATTCTTGTTAGGAGGTAATAACATACATCAAGAACAAAACAGCCAGCAGACTAATGAATGTTATTGAGCAGGAATGTGTAGAAAACAAAATTAACTGCAGTAACAGTTAGTGACGACTTATCTGCAGAGGCAAAGAAAAAAGATGGGTCAGTAAAATCTTGAATATACAGAACACTGCTTTTCGTTATTACTGTTAAATATGATTGTGTATTGTATTTTTAGCATTGTAAGCTCCTGTTATTTTTTATACTGTTGGGTCACCCACAACAGTTTATTTTGCTTTCAAATTAGACTTTACACGTAGAACCTTTATAATTAATAATTTATTAAATGTTTTAATAAGGCACAGTAAAAATGAGTTACAACCTTTAGATCTAATTACATTTTACCAGATTAATTATGGGGTTACATTTGGTTTATTGTAGACCGCACAGCCAGTATTGGAATCAGATAGGTGATTGCATAAGTCAGATAGGTCTGTCTTAGCATCAACATATTAGGAAGCGGACAGGGCATCCTAACTCCACCTCTGCTGCAGAAATGCTCTTGCAACCTGGATGCATGTTTATCTATCTATAACTTTGCTCTCTGGGATATATCCCTGGCTCACCTGGTCATTTTACAAAACTAGAACCAAAGAACTATGTTTTATATTTCAAGTTCTCTTAAACACTTTCATTGTGGTTTTTTTTTTTTTTTTTTTAATTTGTAACATTAACATGATTTTTTCTCCTTTCAGAAAATATGAGTCAATTAAAAAAGGAAGGAGATGCTTTGAAACATGTCCCATAGTGTCTGAGCAACTCGAAATCACTTAAAGGAGGGACCTGGCCACTCCATCTATTAGGGAAATATTGAATCAAGTATCCCTGTCTGGTGTTTAGGGTAATTTAAAAGTGTTTTGTCCTTGACAATAAAATATGGCTTTCCGTAATTCACAACTGATTTTACATAATTTGCATCTTTAAGCCTAGTCTGCTAATGCAAAGCTTGAAATGCTGTAAATTGGATTTATCCAAACTGGATTAGGCATAGAAATATTGTAAAAAGTTGTAAAAGTTACATTTCAACTCAAAATAAAATAAAATAAAAATGTGACAAGGGTAATTTCCACCGTGTGTGTATTTGCAGAGAACAGGCTTCTTTACGTCTTAAGATTTACATTATTGAGGAGTCAGCCTTTTAAAATACCACACACATCCCTAGTACTTGTTAAAGTCTTCAGAGGAAAGGCACTTTGACAATTATTTTCTTGAAACTGAAGCTTCAAGGCTCCTGTTCTGGCAACATTAAGGTTAGGTGTCTCCAGGCATCTTTAGTGCATCACGCAAAAGTCACAAAAAAATATAGGGCACCTAATTGGTTCACAGTATATTGAAATAACCTTTTTAACTTTGTATATCTAAACACTTATTCAATTGAGAACAAAGCACACACACCTTTTCTGGGATTCCTATCAATAATATAAAGTCAAATTCTTATGTTTGCACATTGCTTATTGGCACAATCAATGCATCACTAATACATTGCAGTGTTTAATCCACCATCAATGACTTTATCTGGACAGAAGGTTCAAATAAAATAAAACAGACCCCAAGCTTCTCATAATTTCCCTCCTTGTGTCTTTGCACAGTTTTATGTCTGTTGTATGCCTGCCCCCATGAGTAGCATCAACCAATCCAAAAGTGAGTGATAAAGCTCAAAACAACCATAATACAAGATCCAAACATACTTCAGCAGGGGCTGGGAATTGATTTGACTGACCATGAGCGGATCCACGATTCAGAGGACAGTTTATTGAAAGGCAGGATTGGTAGTGACATTATATTCTCTCTAGGGCTAAATTGTGTCAGTAATTTATTGCTAAAACAGATAACAAAGAATCCCAAAAGGTTATTATTATTAACAAACAAACTACAATAAAAATAAAAGGATTGCTTCAATGTGTTATTAAATGCTTTTTGTTTTGGGAATTGCAAATCTAATAATAAATCATCATTTCATTCCGTTTCATAGATGAATTTCCCATAAGGTATACTTTTTTAATATAAATGATTTTAGCAGTCTCACTATATTTATAATGAAACAATGGGACTCATTGGCGTAGCAGTTTTCAATGCTAGAGGACTTGAATTGAATCCTGCTGTGCTACATTTGCAAATCTAGTATCTTTCCTGAGCACCAAACATCATCACAAAAGTATACCTTTACTGCCATTTACTTATTCCATTTCTAGTTGTAATTACCCCCGAACACCATGACTTTTAAAAGCCCTTAAATACCCTTAAATACCTCTGTATTGCATTTTGCTTAAATGCTATTACTGTTTAATAGGGCAGGTCAGATTATAAAACCTGTAATTTCTCTGCAGATATAAGTTTTCTCATATCTGCACAGGCCTTATGAAACCTGATAAGTGTTGTTACAGATTAAGGGCTTTTATGTTGCTAGTACAAATTGCAATTGCCCTGCAAGGTGAATGTGGATAATCCTCAACTAAGAATTGCCAATAACCTATTCCTTGGTTCATAGGAGACACAGTGATTGCTTGTAGCCTGGAAAGTATGCTGGGAGCAAGAGTTCAGAAGAACACAATTTTCTAACTGCATCTGAACCACATTACAGTCACTCTCTTATGGTATATGATATCATAGGATTACATTATCACTCACAACTGGGCAACTATTTTTCTGGTACCATAAAATCTTATGACATGTGTGACATTTTCATAACCAAATCAAATATTATTCTGTATCTACCTGCAGTAGTATGGTCATAATAATCATAACACATTTACTGTGGTGAAAAAACAGGTCCTAGAGTCTCATTTTATTCTACTGAGAGCTTACTTTTATGTGAAATTTTAAATGTATTTAAATTAATCTCAAAAGTTACAGCCACATTTTATGCTTTCAAGGATAATGTTCTTCAGTGAAAAATGTTAACTGAATGTGCTGTGTTTTCTCGACCCGGTATTGAAAGTACAGTGGAATTATTTAATTCTAGCATCTGAACTTAATGGCTGTGGCAGTGGTTTTTCTTGGTACCAGTGGTCTGAAACAATGACGCTCTTTATTCATTCGGAAAAAGAAAAGAACACTACCATGTTTTAGAGGTGTTTTTTTTGGTCTGGTCATTTTTAATATAAAGAATGAAATCTAATAACTCACAACATTCCAAAAGTACACAGCACGTATAATGACCATATGCAAGAGCAAAGGTCTTTGCCCGAAAAGAAGAAATGCGAGTGAATGTTTAAAGATTAATGCAGGAGATCAAATAGTCATATATTCAGTATATTGTGGTTAACAAGATTTTTTCATTATTATTATTTATTTCACATAAATAGCATTCTTTCCATTTATAAAGAGTCCTTGCTCATCACTTCAGATTACTGTCCTTGTGTTTAACTGCTCAGAGAAGGTGTAATACAGTAAAGTAGCAATCAATGCAGTCAAACATAAGCTTTGTTATGTAAAAACACAGAACAGTGTTTTAACACCTACCGAATATGTTGCAGCATTTAACACTGCCGCAGGATTCTTTCCAGGATCACATTACTTCCTGCCCAGGATTCTGTAGGTAACTTTTGAAATAGCTACCACTGTACAATCAAATATGTACAGTATGTACATACATTTTGTTTTCAAGAAGTTACCTCTATCTGTCCAAAAAAATACCACATGTAAAATAAAAACAGCCAAGTTAGCGTAAAGGACCAGCCATATAAATATGTGATTTCTATAAAAGGGGCAGCACTGCAAAGATGTAATGAACAATTTAAATAAGACACAACTGGGGCACACTTGCAGTAGGAATCAGTAGCAACATGAATAAAGGGCCAAGTTACCCCCAATGGTGTCTTATTGCCGTATATTAACTAGCCATTACCAAAACAACAACAACATTTTGTTAACCCTAAAAAAAAGTATGACTTTATGTTATGGTATAGATTGCCATAGTTCACCTCTAATTCTTAGAAGGCGGCATTTTGTATTCAGTACATATACTAGCATTTCAAATCTGAATAAGTTACCATTGAATTTCCTTCAGATAGCAACGTTGATATTGATTTTAAACCTGTTATTATTCAATTATTTCAAAAATACACATGTAAGGGCATGTATTGATATTTGCTTTTTTGCTGTATTTCTTGGTCCATGTGTCTCGTCTCCTGAGTGACAGAGTTTGAGTGCTGTTTCTCTGAGGCACGGATTTGTCGAGGTGTTAAACTTCCATCTGCTCTACCAGGTTACAGATCAATTCCGATCTGAGCCCAATTGTTACTTTGCTCTGCATCCTGCAGTTATTTCACCAAATATTACTCTGTATCTACCTGCAGTAGCATGATCATAATAATCATAACACATTTACTGTGGTGAAAAACAGGTCTAAGGGTCTCATTTTATTCTACTGAGAGCTTACTTTTAAGTGGGATTGTAGTCAGTGTCTTTATGCAGACATACAATGTGCCTATCCAGCCTTCAGGGGTCATTCATTACAATAACTTTCCAATAGTTTGCAATGACTTTAATTTCAATACAGGCATGCATTAAATGATCTCTTTGAGATTTCCAATATTTACAATTTCCTCTAGGGCCTTGGAAATGTGTGTAGTAATCTATCTTTATTTTGTTTATTTATTTATTTACTTTCCACAACAATTTACCTAATACATTTTCCATTGATTATTATGTGCAGTAATTGAACAATGACCCACATGAGCAGTGCTAGGGGTTGACATTCAAATGCATGTCTGCTGAATGCAACACTTATTCAATCAAGTCATATTTGGTTATCAACACAAAAAAAATAAGCTGAGTATCTGTTCAGGAAATGAGAAACCTGAAGACAGGAGTTTCAATTATTTTTCTTTTAATGCAAAAATAATAGAAAACAGATTTGCAAACTAATACATATTTTATCTCTAAATTGTATACCTTGGTAGTTTCATAATAAATGATGTTTGGACATTTTATAACTTTTTAACTGTCTGCAACAATATGAGTTTTTGTTTTACTACCTTACATACTGGAATACTCATTTTATATTCAGGAGGGGGCTTATCCCCTATTTTAGTTTAAAGGCTTTTCAAGGTATTTTTAACTGTATATCATGTATTATGCATTTCTCTATATTTAAAGTATTATGAATTTCTTGTTGTTACTGCATCTTGTAAAGCGCTTTGTGATGGATGAAAGGTGCTATATAAAATAGAGATTGATTGATTAATTGATGTGACTAATACCCTATCACCAATGTCTAAAGGATTTGTGATCAACCCTTGACATTATTTTATTGCCGTTCACTACAGTTGCAATTACATGATGAATAGATGGTGCATTATAAAGGTAGTGTGCATAAGCTTGTAGTAGGACAGACACTCGGCACATTTAAAAACAAACAAATAAAAAATGTATTTGGAGGAATAGGGTTAAAAGTCCCTATTCTTTGGCTAAATTGGATATTTGATTTAATCTGGTTACTCATATAATGCTCTGTAGCAGGGCTGGAGCCCTGCACATACAGCAAGGAGGGGGCTTCTGTGATTGTTTACTGTAAATACGAGTCTTGCGATTGTATAAATAAGAACAGGATTCATTTTAATGGGGAACCTGATGCTCTGTGTGTAGCAGCCTGCCTGTTGTGTTTAGTTATGGGAACGAGCAGTGTGTGTGTGTGTGTGTGTATGTTTACCAACTGCAAACGCCTAATCAACGGGTAGGTGTGGTGCAGCAGAACGACAGGAATAAAAGGGGCCCGATTCAGGGTTCAAAGCGCTGCTGCTACCGCCGCCACCACCGCCACCACCACCACCACCGAAGCATTGGTTGAAGCATCGGTCCATCTGTGCTGCTGAATGACTGGGTTCAGGAAACTAAGCGACCACCTCCGAGGTCAGGAGGTGGTCGGGGTTATGTTCCGGGAGAAAAAGCTGCAATCGACCAATGATCGTGTGTATATACGAGGTTGGAGTTGGGTGAGTTAGTTTCATGATAGCAGATCTCACCCAGTATAGCAGACAGGTAAGCGGTTGTTTTCTCAACAACAACAAAAAACTTTGGAAAATGCTTCCATTGCAAATCCCTTATTAAAAATCTAAATGAATATATGGTAATGTTTTAAGAGAATACATATAATCCATAATGTTTGGTTCTAATGGTTAGTTGTATAAAAAACACATCAGGTATGCATGCGATGGAATATGTACATGCTTCCACAGTTATTTTACAGTTATAGAAGCACTGGAAAAATGTTGTTTGCTTGACAAACTCAAATGTATTGCCATGCCTTAAACTGATTAACCATGTATGTTCATTGTGTAACTGAACATAGTTACATCCCTATTACTGAGCAAATATTTAGCAATTGATGACACCTGCATCTGTTTTGTCAGTGCAAAGAATATTTTCATGCAAAGCCTAGTGTAGATATACCCAATGTAATAATCTGATTTTAAATCTTTCTGATAGGCACTTTTCTATAGTCTTTGCAGGCACTGTTACACACCATTACCATTCAAGGCCACAGCTAAAATAAGATGGGATGAGGGATGAGACCTTTTAACAACGGCCATCTTAATGGCACAAGATTTATGTTTTCTTTATTGTATGGCTGTTCAGCAAGCTATCCGCATGGCACATGCACAATATTATATCACTCAGATCCCTAAGCATTGTAAATGTTTCTTTACAAAATATTTTGTTGATAATAGCTGCAGGATCATTTGGGCTGAAAAGTTCTTCTTTCCATCAGAAATGCTTTTGAATGATATTCACGGTTCTCAGGGTATTTCAAATTGTAAACAATGATTTTTCAACAGCTAAGCTCCTGACTGAAGAACTGATCTTTATTTTGCAAGCCTTTTACAATAAATCCAAACTTATTAGATATATAGAGAAAAAAGGTTGTGTCACCTTTATAAAGTTATGGAAGTAAAGTAATTATCATTTCACTAGCAGACTTCAATTTAAAGATGGCTCAATTGAAAAGTTCATCAAACCAAATTTAAAGATAGTTAAAAAGTATGATAACGTGCTCCTAGAAATACTGTGTTAAAAAAAGAGAGAATTTCACTTTATTGATCAGGGGTTTTGCACGTCAATAACGGTAAATGAATCCATCTAATGTAAATGAATTTGTTACTATATACGACATTCTGTATAAATTCTGGAAGCGCTGGGTATTTTCTGTGGCACTGAGGCACTGAGGTTGTCATGCTGAAGAGAAACTTTCACTTATAAAATGCATCCCTTACCATATTAGTTATATTTGTTTTTTTATTATTATTTATTATCATCACTGTTTGGTCTTTAAACTACATGCCAGAATGTACCCTTACATGACCCTCCAAGAGCAATGGTGTATGTATATGTGTATGCATGGAGTGTGTGTGTATCTATGTACAGTGTCACTCCCCCTCCTATGGCATGCTACACTACTGTTGGCACCAAGCAGAGCTGTATACTGAAGAACAGGCCCAGGGGGAATATGCTACTGTATGAGGCAGGTTTCTCCTAATCCCACTTCACCTCTCTATAGGATGGCGAAATTACAATGTCATTCTCCTGGCAAATTATAACGCTGAGGGGAATTGGGTCAATGGATAGTCAATGGCAGTTGAGTGCCGTGTAATTCAGGGATGCTGTTGCTTTTGGCTCTCCTGGCTTTATAATCTCTTCTCTGCTTGAGTTGTACAAGCTAAGATGGTTTAGAGTAGCTCAAATGAAGATGTAAGCTTATTGATTTAGCTAACTACATTACTTTGTGCTGGGCTTTTATAAGATTCTGTTTCAGCAAAAGGCCTGGTCACACTTCATGACTGTGGGATCCATTTACATGCCGTCCTTTGCAAACAGCACTTCACTCTCGACCTTAACCCAGTCAGAACTAAGATGGACTTGAATCCTCTTAAATTATCCTTGTGATAAACAGTAAAGGGGCTTTTTTTGGCACCCGAGAGAATAAATTTGGTTGGTATGAAGTATTTCTATGGATAAATGAATTCAACATAACTACATCAGATATTGAAGCAGGTTATATATTTATAGTCTACTGGTTATTTAAAGTTTGCAACAACAATACTGCCTACTACACTACTGCGACTGCTAATAATGAACTTGTTATCTGAATGTTGGGTACTGAGTGGTGTCCCACAAACATTGTTTAATTTACTGCAAAATAAATTAAATGTTTGTTTTCTAAAACAAACAAAAAAAGAAAATGAACATGTACAGCATTTACATTGATAAAGACTATATTGATAAAGAATATTAAACAGCTGTCTACAAAGTATTTGTTTAGTTTTATAGCCTATGGAGCTATTTATTTAGTTATTTTAATCTCTACAGTTATTTTCTACTGCTTAGGACACAAATTACATGAAATGGTAACAAATGTTTCAACAGTTCTATAGTGTTACAAGATGACAAATGTAGCAACATTCGCTACCACACATAAACTCGGCTTCTCTGTGCTCATTCTTTCCCATATGATTTGTTAAAAGCTTCAATGTACCTCTACAGAAGCTGGCGGCACAGCTAGCGAAATGTTAGGATTATTGATTATTATATGTATTTCTTCTCGTCCTCGCTATTAAAGGTGGGTGGGCAAAGCCCCCCCTTTTTAAAAAGTGCGTGGGCAATGGCCGGTTGGCCCACCTGTCTCCGGCGCCTATGCCTGTATGTATAAAATGGCTAAAAATAACTGTGCAGCAGAGGATCTAAGCCAATTGTGCAGGAGGGCTCTAGTAAGAGACTAGACTACTTTACAGTTTTCCAGTGCTGTAACAAAGGGCTGACAGTCAATAAAGTGCAGCATCCCTTCCCAGGCTTGTTGTTGAAGTACTAACCTGGTCTCAAGGGTATCTTCCCTTAAAACGTCTCTCCCCTGATATCACTGCACACATCAATATACACTTGAGCCACTGATTAGATTTTCTATGTTCTTTAATGCTTATATGTCCCCATATTCTTTTTTTTTTTTTTTTTTTTTTATAAAGCGGACATAAGATCCAGCATAATTTTAGAATCACCACGGTATTTGTGTATAGGGAGGTTGAACCACAAGCCATAAATATCACCTCAAGTGAATTAATGGCTTTATCTAATCCCAATACAGTTTAGGCTATCGATTTGTCTACTGGGAAAAGCAACATCTATGACTCCAGGATTATCTACAGCACTTGCAAATGGAATGCATCTGCAGAGCTTCCAGGCATAAACTGATCACTTGTTCCTCACGATACCCTTTAGGCAAAACAATTGTAAAACATATAAAAGATGATCCTGGAAGATCTTCCATTTTAAATATTTACTTAACCTACTGTAATCTTATTATTAACACTACCTGTTTCACTTTCTCCAAAGGTAATGCAAATGAAATACAGATACAGTTACAATTTCTATAGCCCTGATGTTAATAAACAATTATACACTACATTTAAATGTACTGTATATACAACTGCATATTCCTAACCAAAATATCATATTGTCAAGCCCAGGGTGCTAACCTCTTTGCAGTTTGGAGATGTACATCAATTATAAAACAGCAACCTAAAGTTAAAAGGTACAGTCTGACCCTTAGTGATGATAATTGTGTGTGCAGATGCTCCCTGAGCCACGAATGTTTCCGTTACCTTTTTCAGCAGACGACTTGACAACCCGGTAAGATGGTTTGACTTCTTACAGCAAACCACAACATTACCATCAGCCCAAAGCTTCACAAATACTGCACAGTGGTCCACTGCTATGTACCAATGTATTGAATTACATAGGATCATATTATTGGGATGCCATTGGTATTACAAAATAGAAAAAATATGCTACCGTACCACTTTTTAGAATCTGCAGAAACAATCCTCTATATCTGACATTAGTACATTTAACCTGAAGTATTTCTACACCAGTATTTTGTATGTTGTGCATACCCAATAGATATAGACAGAACACATAGTTACTCTTTAGTGTTGCTTTGTTCAGAATAACGCAGTGTCACAGCTCTCCACACTGCATTCCCTTTTCATTTTCCAGGACTGAACCAACGGTGGCCTCTTCAGACCTGCAGCTGAATTGATAACATCCAGTAATCAAACAGAGCTATTGAGTAAGGCTGCGATGCTAGTCACCTTGCAAAATTACAAATGGCACATATTATGACTGAAGGGTGATAAAAAAATGATTAAGTACGTATGTTGCCAAGAGCCTTTTTATTTAGTTTTGACAAATGGTTCAATCAGTCCTTTTCAACAATGACAGTGTGTGTGTGTAAAGCTGAAGCATTTTAAGATCACTTATTCTCAATTATATAAGAGACAGCCATTAAACCATTAATCAAGTGAGACATTGTACAAGTCATTGAAGCAGTATCGCCAGGACAGTGGTCTGTCTTGTATTTTTTTTTTTTTTATTGTGCCGTGAAAAATTGTATTTACTAATGCACTACTGAGCAGTTCAGTAAAATTTTAGTTGTGGGAAGTATTAGATTTTTCTTCCTGACAGGGCTGGAAGTTTCTTTCCCCAGCAGAGGACACTGCACTCTTAAAGTTTGCCCGATGCCTCTGCAATAACAATAAATCAGGCTTGATATGATTTTCCACTTGGTATTCTGTATACTTGTCATGACTGACATTGCAATTATAGATTTTGTATTGTTTATGCCTCCCCAAAAGTGTATCCATGTGCTTTTAGCAGCAGGTTGAAATGAAGCTTGGTAGGCTTGATCAATATGCATATATGTCTTTACCCTTCAAGGCTGTATGGGAATATTTGTGTACAGTTGAAGCAATATAAGCTCATTCTTTTCAAAACTGCTTTTGTCTCTTGTTATTCTGGTAGATTTTCTGGTATGCCATGCTTCATGGGTTCTTTTGTTTTAAACAGGGACAATTTAATTGCATTAAAAAACAAAACATGTAATTATTTGGCCAGTTTTCAATTACTTCAAACATGTGGTCTAAATCACAGAGCGTAAACAAAAGAAACAGCTTTACATTAAACAAATTATGCATAATTGCCATAATAGAAATGCCAAAAAGCCGTCTCCACCTGCTTATGAAGCCCCAAGATGGAAAGCCTTTATTGGCCTTCTTAGTTTCAAACACTAAACATGAGGGTCCTAGGGGTACCACTGGACCAAACCATATCTTTCCAAACCAATCCTTACACAAAAATATCACAGACTTGCCCTGCATAGTGTAAATGCTGTTAAAATCCTCAGTCTTTTAACCACGTTGTGACAGGGTGACTGGTGGTCTGACGTCAGGCAGAAGCAGGAAGGGAAAAATTACTGACAACAGGGAGTACTGCAGGTAAAAGAAAGAATCAGCTGGCTGCCGTTTTTTATTAATGACAAAAATAAATAAAATATTTAAACAGAAACACTTGCGCTCACAGAGCAAAATAAAAGGGTAAACAAAACCAATCACGAACACAAAATAAAACACAGGTCAGGCTGAGCTATAGCCTTCACTGATCCTGTTATCTTTTTAAACTCCTTTTTAAACTCCCCGTTCTCTCCACTCTTGCTCTCTCCTCTCTAACACCCACCCGGAGCTGGAGAGCTGCAGCCTTTTTATATCGTGGCCGAGGGGTTTAACTAGCTTGCAATTAATTATTCAATTACCCCTCGGCCACAATCTGCACGTGTTTATTAATTACTACTGTGGATGGGACTACCCATCCACGCTACAAAACAAATCGGCTACGCCGTCAAAATACAAAACAATAACAAAATCAATACCCCAACCCGCGGCGTTTCGCCTTCATATAAATACAATACTAAATCATAATACAAAACAAATACAAAATAACCCAGGGGCGGAGGGGGACCCCGTTCTAAAAATAAATAAACAAAACAATGTACAGGGCACCTCGCCCTGTTACACACGTATTGATACCACAGTTGGTGCTATCAATCTAAATACCTATCACTGTTTTGTGTGCTGTTTTGCATTCCCTTGTAAATTATGGTACAAAGCTGAGTTCTGAAGATTGTGGGGGCAAACACACACACACACACACACACAGAAAAAAACGTGTTTAGCTTATAGTGCTACTGTGTTCCGCTTGCTAGCAAAAAAATCTAATTTATTAAGGAAGAAAGTTCAGTTCATTGATTAAGTATGGCTGGACAATGTTATTAAACTTCAATGAAAATAAAATGAAGCCAGTATAAATGTAAATGAAATTGTAGCAATTCCTGTGAACCCCTTACCTGTGCAATCTTGACAGAGATAAAGGAGGTTCACAGCAATACCATCCATCTGTTTAAGCCAACAATATGCTATATATCCGCATCTTGTAATGTTTTCTCATAGTGTTGGATATCCTGGTCCCTTTACTTCCGAGTAAGGATATCATTTTAGAGCAAATACAGTATCACTGTTTCCATTTTACATGTACTGTGTTTCATGATTTTCCTTATGTTGGTTGTTTAAGAGGAGAGATCCTGACCACAACCAAGCACAGTTTTCTAACAAAAACACTGAATTTCAGGAAACCTCTTAATATGCATGTCAATTGATAGTTGACCGTATGTTTTTTTTTTCATTCTATCCGTAGTTAATCCTTGTCCTTGCAGCATTGTACTCAAAACTTGGCTATGCAACTTGGCATCGTAATAAAACACATTTAAAATATAAAAAAATATCCTCCGTGGTCAGACACTTCCAAAAAAACAATCATATTAATCTAACCAGGTTACCTTGCTTTTTTTTCCCCAACTAACAATGGACAGTTTCCAAAAATGCATTTTTTTTAAGCCATCAAAAAAAGTCTATTTTGACCCTAATGCTTTATGGTTTTAGAAATCCTGCTCAAGTTAGTCCAGTTAATTGATTTGAAATAACATGTCATATTAGTGTTACTCAGTGGCCTTAGTCAGTGTTTATAATGTTAACATTCACCAGCAGTGCAGCATATTTTGCTTATATAGTAGTGGTACCACAGAAAAGTATCCCAACATTTCTCATAAATAAAGCAAAACATTATAAAGCATGGCTAACATACTGTATGGTTGGCTAGTTAAATGATTAAATGGTAACACACACATAATTTATTTAGAAATGAAAATGAATAATATATCTGAAGGGAATACATTTGTTTTCAACATCAAATTGGTAAAACGCTGTTTACTTGACCTCTTTTCTAAAGTCATGTTGAAGTATGTATCTAATTAACACAGTTTAGCATTTCACTTGTACATTGGCTGGTAACATAATCTGTTATAAAAAATAATGAATCAAGGGATAATCACATTGCTCTGGCATGTTACAAGGTGAATATAGAAACTCACAAGTATTATTGAAAAGAGGCAGTTCCATTATTGTTTGTCTGAAAGTGTTAATACAGTATGTCACTGAATTGCAATGGGCATACGGATAGATTTAATAAAGGGATCCATACATTAAAGTGTGACCAGGTTGTCTGTTTGAAGATGTAACTTGCTAATGTAATAATCGATTAGTTGCATGCACACCATACAACAAAGCACTAAAAGCCATCTTGCCACTCTATAAATATCAAGTAAACACATTGCTCAATCTCCGCTATATCTACATTTTTATGATGTTGTCACAAAGAGGCAACACTTTCATGCTTGTCAAAGTAGTAACAGAGACAATTAAAGGGATTTTAATTACTATTCCACAGAACCGCTCCTTGAAGAAATGTTTAGATATGCAAAACAACACTTTGGCAGGGATTCTGGAGGGTTTTTTTGTTTGTTTTTGTTTTGCAGTCACCAAGCTGATTAATGTTGTGTTGAAATACCTGCTTTGATTTGGAAAAGGGGTCTATCTGGAAGAACACAGGTTGTCTGAAGGGGAAAGGTTGTCTGAGTTTACAAAGACAAACTCTATTTATTTTACATTGAGACATATTAAAAGTGTCCCTATTTTTTTTTTTTAAAAACCCTGCAGTGGATGGAAACCTAATAATGAAACAATGAACGTGTCTAAATTGAATGCCACCCTTGAGCGAGAAGGAGGAAAGGAAAAAAAACCCACCAACTAAACTAATAGGCTGTCTTGAGCCGACAATGAATTATCGCATGTGTAGAGGGGCATAACCTTTTCTAATTCATCCCCACTGGAACATTTTCTTTAAAGAGAGCTCCTTTGTAGTTGGAACCAATATTCTCTCTGCTGTAACAAAGACAAATCACAAGATTTAATATAGAAACTTGGAAGTGTTTGCAACATAAGCTCTCAGAGTAATCGGATGCTATTTTGACAAGAAAGATGATTGCTTACTTTATTTTTTTTTTTAGAACAAAAAAAAAAAAAAAACCCTCTTCATACCAAGATAGTGTACCCAGGAATTTGAGTGACGTACATATTTGAGATGAGCCTTTGAGATTGAAGACTGGAGGAGAGTGTACATAACAGCCACGGAAGACATTTATTTGGTAATTGTATTTCATCAAGTAAGTCATTTACAAGGAGGCCTTCACAAGACATGACAGTGGAGAGATCAGCAGACAGATACTGTACAACCACTTCCAAAGATCACATTTCAGCTGTGATAAAACAATAAAGGCAGTGAAAACATAAAAGCTAAGATATATTATTTGAAATTAAGAATTCAACAAGGAAGTGCATTTATATCTTGTCAGCAATAGAAACCTAGCAACCTACACAATTCAGGCAGATTATTATTATTCATGGTGAATGATAATTTTCCTACAGATTTTACGATATTTATAAATGGTGGTGGCACGAGATCCACGTGTATAATAAGGCTGATGACAAAACTGCAAACTTCAATTTTTGAAAACAAACTCTACCACCAGTACATGAACATAAACAGTCAACAAAACAGTCAATATCAACACAAACAACAATGGCCTGCAAATATAAAGTTTTATCTGCACAAGACAGGAAGACATTTGTGGAAGTACTCTCAGAAAAACAATGTGTGACACCATTTTAGTAAGAAAGCTGTGTGTGTGTGTGTGTGTATATATATATATATTATATTGTTGTTGACTAAATACCCTTGCTGACACATCTGCAGCACGCACATGGCATCCTGCTTGCCTGGTTTGTGCAGCAGCTATAAAAAAAACAAAAACAAAAACAAAATCAACAGCAGCGAAGACGACGCATTGCCCCCTGTGGTATTCCCTCCACCCGCTTGGGCGCACTCGTTGTCGACGCCCTAGCCCGTGTCATATAAGGCCAGCCCTGGGAGATCCCGCTTAGCCTGGATCTCATCAGTCAGGCGAGAGGCACTCTCTGGTATCCAGAACAGGGCAGGTTCCAATTATGGGTCTGGCCCCTGAACGGGACTGCTGGACAGCCCTAGGGCTATCAGACGCGTTTGGAGGTACTTTGCAGAGCGCTAGGGCAGACTCCACTAGGTCGCTGTACGCCTGTAAGAAGAAGTATTTTTGGAATTAGTGTCTGACTAGAAGTCATGACCCAGTTTCTTGCCCAATGTCGGTTATCTTGCAGTTTCTGCAAGAACTGCTTGATGCTGGTAGGTCACTTTGCACATTGAAGGTGTATTTAGCGGCTATCTCTGCGTGCCATGCCCCAATAGATTCGGTATCTCTGGGTGCACATTTTTTGGTGACCCGGTTTCTCAATGGCGCTCGGCGGTTACATCCACCTAGGAGGACTGTTCTCCCCGAGTGGAGCCTTGATGTTGTACTGGAGGCTCTCACGAAGACGATGGTTGAGCCCATATATTCCATAGAGTTGAAGCATCTGTCTATGAAGACAGCCTTCCTCTTGGTTATCACCTCCGCTAAGCAGGTCAGTGAGCTGCAGGCGCTGTCGGCTCTGGTGTTTCCCATATGTAATGTTGTTATTGGTCATCTTCGAATTGAAAGGGAATGTTAGGTTACTTACCGTAACCCTAGTTTCCTGAAAGAGAAGACGACCACCAACCGCGAGGTCGCATCGGTCGATTAAAACCGTCATGGCTTCCGTGGTATGACGGTTTTAATCCCTCGGTAGGCGGGACTGAGGGCGTGATCCCAGGAAGGGGCCTATTGACAACTCTAGTATAAAGAGCTCGGAAAATACCTACCAATAGCAGGCATATCCCATATGTAATGTTGTTGGTATTCGTCTTCTCTTTCAGGGAACCAGGGTACATTTTCATGCACCCCCCACCAAAAAAAAAAAAAAAAAAAAAAGTGTTTTTTAAATATCAGTATATATTTTCCTAACAATATGTCAATCATATTTGTCTTTACGGAAAAGATCAGAACTAAATATGGGTCTTGATAACATGATACTGTATGGCATGATAGACACCTTTTGCAATATGCAGTGTCATCACTGCATGACTTTTAAAAGTTGCCAGGTATGTGAAGTTCGATACTGCAAATCTCCAGGGCTAACTGCATCCGATTCTCTGACATTGAAACTGATGAGAGGGTTTAAGTTTCAGCCCTGTTGCTGAGTCTGGGCTTGTACAGTGGAAGTAGGTAGGCCAGTCTATACACTTAGACAAACCATCACAGGTTAATGATTGAGCAGCATGCCGAGGGGAAGTCAAGGGGAGGCTAGTGACCTTTAATAGTGTTTTGGTGTAAATGTAATAGGGGGTATTACAGGCGTGTGCTAACCAACTATTTTTCTTACGCTGACAATCGTATCGCTGCCTCCCTTTTTTCTGTTGGAAGATGAATTGGTTCTTTTATATGTATTTTTATACTTCAATTTAGAAATATGCATATGTTGCAAAGACAAAGCTATATATATATAAGTTGCTGTTGCTTTCCTGTACTTATTGCAACATGTCTTGTAGTTCACAATAAAAATATTTGAGATATTTGTATCCTGAATCAGTGAAGAACCATGAGATTGTCAGCACCATAAACTGAATGATGTGATCATATTAATAAAGCTAATAGAAGGTAAGAAAATGCACTGGTTTCATTCTTTTCAGAAGCAACACTGTGGTTAGTCAGCCTGGTAAATAGTAATCTAAGAACAAACCTCAATAGCGAATTATACAAAACACACAGGACAAGAAAAAGGGAAGAAATACAATATTCTGAAAAAGTAGATTAGTGGCTAGTTTCACAAACCCTGATTAACACTTGGTAACATAGGTAATCCAGGATTAATGTTAATCGGGGTCTGTGAAACCAGCCACTTCACCTAAAAGTGTTATCACTAATTTTAGAAAAAGTCATATGGAGTTTAAGGTGAAACACAGACCACACTGCACAGAAGGTTAATCATGATGACAAAAGAAATGAGGCTTTTTTTGCTGTTTTTTTTTTGTTTTAATAACTTGCCAGGCTACAACAAAGGACTTGACTATTATTGCGAGATTGGATAGAGAGGGGGAAAAAAACCTTTTTCATTCAGGTCAGTAATTCTATGTGTTTTGCTTGATTGATTTTAGATTAGCCATTTAATGAAAACAGAATGTGTTTGGAGAGCTGCACTACTGCTGTCAGATTATCAAAGGCCCTGTTGTCGTGAAAATGAAATCGCTGTATGGCCTTATTAGGGAAGCCAGAGATGCAGGCAAATTCACTTGGTCAGATAATGTTACAATTATGCACTTCTTTTCTATTTACGGCAATACATAGAGAAATATAAATTCATATTTATCCAGGGTCTGTTTCAGGGTGAACCTGATTAATAAAGACAGTACAGCTAACTGCAGAAGACAAAGCTTTGACATTAATGCTTAGGTGTTTTTAAGTTACTTGACTTCCCACGGTTGATTCAAGGAAATACATTACAGATGGCAGGCTTATTGGTGCACAGTATTTACATGCTGCCTTTAGTTTATAGAACATACACTGCACTGAGACCTATCAACAATAATATCATGGCTCACATCCAGCTCATGTTCATACTTTTCCTGTTTATACTCTACTTACTGTGTTTCTTTACCGTAATTTTATGGACCTTTTGTTCATGATCATTATATTTCAGATTCATTATGATTTGCTTTTTCCAAGTTAAAGGTCAGGACTGTAAGCTTATAATGGCATGGCTGTAGCAGAGGATTCAGTTGAAATCATGAACATGAGGAACTAATGACACAGATGACTTACTTTGCTTTCTCCTGCAGTCTACTTATGGTTGTGTGTGTGTGTGTTTTTTTGGTTTATATAACAATGTGATTGTTTGTGTTATTATATCTAAATGTTTTGTACCATTACCCAGCCAAAGCACTACCCTTGAACGATTTGGACTGGATCCTGTTACTTTCTGATTGAAGAGACACCGGTGATGGCCAATTAATCAGGAGTAGAAAACTCATCAATAGGACAGTGCGTTCTCTAGTATATATTTATTTTTTAAACATGGTCAGACCTAGTTCCACCATTGTGTAGATCATTAAATCCAGTGTACTTGCAGAAGAGTAATGGTCCTAACTATGTAAAGTATAAATACAGTGTTGTCCTTATCTTGAATTCTCAGGTAAACAATTCAAGTAGACAAATGTTTTGGTTAATGGCTTGATCAACGTTGTAGTTTTGTTGTAAGTATTGCCTTATGTTCTGTATAGGAGAGAAGGGGATTACTGTTGTTCATTTTAAAAAGTTGTTTTATTACTTGTGGATTTTCCTTTTAAATCAAGTTTTAAACGAAATGGTTTAAATTATTCAGTTTTAACCTGTTGGGAAAAGAGAGTAAAAGTGATTTATCTGGATTTAAAAGTGTGCAATATGGATTCCTTCAGAAAACTTAATTACTGGGTATATTTCCACTTGTTTTCAGAAAAAAAACAGTATAAATTGTGGTAGATAACATTATCCCCTGCCCGATTTTTCCTTTGAAAATAACTTCTTCATATTATATTTATACTAAATCATAGAACTTTCCAGCCACATCTAGTGTCTGTCATATTTAGTTGTTTCATGGAGTCTTTTATTCTTGCATAATCTGAAAATGTGCTGCACAGAAACTCAGAACTAAAATAAAAAAGGTGACCTGTCTTGCTTGTTGGATTTGAAGATTATTGGGGGGAAAAATCAGAAAGAAAACAAGATGTCTCATTGCAATTATGTGTTAACAGTTCCTAAAAACATGTTTAGAATGATAAAGTACAGACCTGATTAAAAATACATGGCTTAGTCTGCCTTAACTATCTTTCAACAGGCATAGATAGAGAGATCAAACACAGGATTTGATCATTATTATGAACCATTTTACTTTGCAGTCAGCTACCAATAACCATACTTTATTTGATGTCAGTCTATGGCAGTGCCATTTCATATAAGCTTTCCATTTCCATGCCTGATGTAATTTAGTCGCACAAGGAACGCTGTATCAGTGTATAAGTGTTCAGAGCACCTTCATCCTCTCCTCTTCTATTGGAATGGTATATTTACTGTAACATTATTTTGTGCTTTATGCCAGTTTGTTTTTGCTAAAAAGAAATAAAACCTACATAAAAATGACGAAAAAGTGCAACTACACTAACATTCTTTGGTGTTTCCAGGTCTGGTTGAACAAACCAAGTAAAGCACTAGACCCACAGGCAGAAAGGGGAAAAAATCAATAGCAGAAGGCTGTCAAAATAGAATGTCGTCTTTATCGCAGGGAAGAAATAAATGCTGTATAAGTCCTTACCCCAAACTTAGCCCAGATTTCTAGTTCTTTTCCATCCTGACAGTATTCCAAACCACAAAAATATTTTTCATTACATACTGGGAACGATAAACAGAACACAGCAGCAGACCTCATTGCCAAAAACTAGACTCCAATGCCTGTTCCGATTCAGCATCTGTTGTTCCAAAGTACATGAATGAGAATTCCCCAAACATGTTAAAACTAATTTGAATTCCACTGTATTAAACACGGCTATGGTTTCTATGCATACAGCATGTCTCTAAGTTCCTATATAGTTCATCTTCAGAGTTAATTAGAAAAAATTACAATTGTTTTTTCACTTTAGTAGAGGAGAAGAGGCTGTTCAGCCCATTGAGGCTTATCTCTTGCTAGCACAGTTTGGTTGTTGTTTTAATGTTCCCAGTGTTATTACAAGTTCAAGATGATCACCATGCTGGAAAGGTTCCACCTGGTCCAATCCCTATTGTGTCATTGTGTGCATCAGGCACATCTTAGAAACACGTTCACTTGGCTTATAAACAGTATAAACACATGAACACTAGTTTATAACTGGTGTATTTAGAGGCAAGCACTCAGCATTCAGATTGTGGACAAGGACATGTCTGTGGTAAATTTCAGCACAGCTAACTTCTCAACAAGAATATTTTGAATTCCTGTTTTAGTAAACCAGAGCCTTGTTCTTGTAAAAATATAACCTTTTTGTGCAAGGAACGATAAATAAGATTTTGACCTTAATGCTCATGCTCCTGCCTTTTGCCATTTGCTTATTTTGCATCTGTCATATTGTACATACACAATACTCTAAAAAGTAGAGTCTGGGCCAGAATTTCACATCCATATTTATTTAGTGCTGAATGTGTTGGCATGGTATTGAGCTAACAATACTACAACTATTACGTTTACCAAATATACAGTAGCAATAAAGATTCACTACATTATTTTGGGTAATCTATTTTAGAGGTAATGTTTGAATAACCTACTTTGCTCATATTTAAAGTAAGGTCAAAAAGTTAGATGAAGGTGAAGTGTGAACTCAAAAGCACAAACAAGAGGGTATTTTGAGGTTGGTTATATATACAGTATATCTAGCAGTTTGCTGGTTAGGGGACGAGGAGAAATGTGTTGCTGAGTTTTGGATGAGCTGCAGACAATACTTAAGATGAGTTTGGGGAGGCCAGCCAAAAGGGAAATAGACTAGTCAAATCTGTTATTTATGAAAGCAGGTCATATAACCCACTGTGTAATGTTTACTTCTGCACTCAAAAAATAAGTGTTGCTACACATTTGTTCAGCTACAGAAGAGAGACAGTTAAATCACACAACAGTGTTCTGGTAAAATTAATTTTGGAGGGATATCTGCAGAATGGCTACATGCCTGTCTGTTAGCATGAACACATCAGGGACACACATCATTCATGACATCAATATGTGTGATACAAGGCCTCAGCCATGTGTTGTTTTTAATATGATTGACTTTACCCACTCAGTTCGGGGAATTGAAAGAGCTAGTGGCGATTATGGGAACTGGGAGATCACAGGAAAAGAAACAAAAGGGGCTTTTGGGGAAATCTCATACCCATAAGTTTGATATTGAGACCGGAAGGTCTTGGTGTCTGGTTTTGCAATCTGTTGATTTTTATAGCTTTTTTGTAATCTTTCCAGTGACACAGTGTGTAACAGAGACTTTGGATGGTGAAAATCTAAAAGTACATAAGTTACAACCAGTTCTCTTTTTGGTCTGGTCATGTTAGTTATACAATATTGAAATTATTAAGGTACCAGTTTATAATATTACTATTACTGGATTACAGTCTATAGATTGCTTCCTTACCTAAAATTATATTTTAATTAAATTTATATTTCAGAAACCTTTGTAGGAAAAGTTATTTCACAGACCATTATAAAACGAAATCCCAATAAGAGCAAACAGATATTGCAATGTCTTCTTGCAGCTGGTCAGATTTTTTTTGTTTTACATGTAACAATGTTGGTTCTAGCAGAAAGGAAATATATCTTTATATTTCTCATGAGGCGATGCCTTTTGCTTGACCCTAATTGCCTATATTGCTAGGAGTCTCAGTTTTCCATTAAGTTGTGTCACTCTCTTGTGGGTATAAAGTAAAATTCATGGTAAGCAAATAAAGTAAAGGGAAATGACAGAACAGGCTGCAGAAGGCGGGTAGCAATAAATAGCACACATACTGTTCTGTAAGTGGAGAAGGTGGATTTCTGTCCCCTGAAACTGACTTGAAATATTAAAACCTGCTGCAATGAGAAATGCTCTTATTATCCTTACTACTGTACAGGGATATTAAAAGGGTTTACAATAAGCTATATGACTGGGAAAGGTCATGTAACCCCCTTTATCCCACTCACACACTTAATATTTTGGTATCCCTGAATAGATAATTGTCTCCTCTTTAAATATATACAATCATTCTATTAAACATCTATCCGGCAGGTGCAATATAATGTAATATAATGTAATATGCTGAATGTTAGCAAAGTACTACCAATGCAGAATGACTGTGTGGGACAATTGTTCTTCGTATTACATTATGGAATGGCAATTGTCAAGACTGGTTTGGAATTTGTCTTAAATCCCCTGTGTACAATAATCCTAATATATTCCGTGTAAAAATAATAACATTACATTGTATAAAAACTGTACTTTGTATACCTTGGTAAAAGCGTGGCATAACAAAGTGTAGTATGGTACTGTAAAAATGATAAAGTACAGTAGAATAATCCTAATAAGCTGCTAAATAACTGCATTTCCATGGTAAACCTTTAAATGGGCATTTGCTTTCCTTAACATATTTACAAGCAATATAAGTAAAAAAAAAACAAAAAAACCTTAAGTGCACAATATGCAAGTTTTGCTAGCTATTTCAAACACAGAAGTCTAATCTTCCTCAAAGCACTGCTTTAAAATATGCTGCTTGCCCAAACTTAGGCTGTATAGCTATGTTATTCTCCATCGGTCAAGCAAATCAGATATGAAAAAAAAAGCATTATAAACTATTTTTTTAATGTGTATTTATTTTTTTTATTATCCCTCTAGGATATTCCAAAACTTGCAGTTATACTTGACTGATTAACCTTTAATCCCCTGACATTAAGCATTTATTGAGGTTTCTACTGGAGTTACACATTGAGTATTTTAAAAGGGCTTCTGTTTCAGAAGGTGCCTGAAAGTGTAATTTGAATCCATTATGAAAGCACTCTCCTTTTAGTTATTTAATGCTAGTGTGGCATGATTAATTAATCAAACACAGAAGACTTTGATGTAAGGCTTATTTAGTTTCTATTACTTTAAGACCGCCTATTAAATTTAAACATTTAAATAACTTTATTGAGTTTCTACTTTTTACCATATAAAACCATAACACAATGAAGCAGGTACTACATGCCATAACTCACCTGTAATAATACTAATACAATCAATTGTAATGGAATTGAATTGTAAAATTAAAAGCAGCCCAAACCTTTCCCAGACCGTGGACTACCTAATGTTACCAATGTTACCTGTTGGTCTGTTAAAACAAGCCAACAGAGCAGTGTGTAAGTCAGAAGCACAGGAACTATGGGTGCTGGGGGTGCGGCAGCATTCCCTGGCATGAAGCACAGCGGTGCTGTGCACCTGCTGGTGCAATTATAAATCCTGCTAGTTTAGTGAATCAAGTGAGCTATGTATGGACTTTTTACATTACTTTGGTACACAAATAGACCAATCAGCGCTGACTGTTACAATAGGAGCGGAATACTTTATAAATTACGCGGTTGCAATCTCGTGAGAGTCGGTTAGTAGTTGGAAGGCATTTGAAGCTTGTATTCACAGTTGAATGGTTATTGAAAATGTCCTGAAAAATGATGGTGCTGCTTTGTGGAGCAGTATTAAAAACACAAGTGCACAGTGACATTCTGTACGCCCGTTTGGGGTATTGCATGGTCGCCAATTCACGCCCACCATTAGCCCTACAAAAGCACAACAAAACATTTCAGGAATAAAAATGCTAGTAATAAAACTAATTATATGTATAGTTGTGTAATTATACTGTAAAAAAAAACACAGCCTATAAAGACAGCACAGATAAATGTCTCTGGCAAAAAAAAACCCAACAAGACAAACTCTTTAATACGGCCATTAACCTCAGCTAACAAAATGTGCTGTTATCGTAAGAAATGCTATACTTTAACTAATGAGTTCTTAAGGAGTTTGATAAATCTTTTAGTCTATCATACTTGATAAATGTGCTTTCCATGACCCCTGCTGACCTGCGTGGCAAAAATAGAATGTGAACTGTATCTCACACAAGCTTTTTCCTATCTGCTGCTGTTATTAACGAACCCTTATTATCCACTAATACCACTTTCACATTGATAATGATTTCTGAATGCAATTATCTTTTTTATAATTACTAAAGGGTCTCTACATGGAACACTACATTACATTGTAAGTATATATAATTAGGAGCAATACAAAGCAATGTCCAGCTCATCTAATAACTGCAGTATATCAATAAACAGACATCATTAAGCCAGCAATAATACCCAACACAGAGAGAATTACTAGTGATTACAGATCACTTTATGTCATTCGCTGCCAAAAAGGGTATTATCGCAAATATATGGAACATGGAATCGGTATTTTGTTTATATCTGAATATAATAAAATCAACGTTGTACAGTCAGAATGCCGGCTTTTTATTTGATTTTTTTTTTCAATTCACTTTTGTCTTTCTAGGTTAAGTAATAGTTTTCTTTCTCCTTTTCTGTAGGTTGCTACACCAAGGTATCATTTTGATGGCACCACTTTGTATAACTTTATTTTGGGACAGACTCATCAACTCAGAGGAGAGATAGGCAATCCGTCACAACCCAAGAAAGCCAAATCCTGTAGGCCTTGTTATCTGGGAAGGAAGTTGGCAGAATTTGATAGAATATTCAGAAACAAAATGAAAATAAATAAGAAGAGGTTGCCCAAATGGATATTGACAACGCAACAATACAAGGTATTTCAGCATGATTATTCGTGCTGTAAGTCAAGGGGGAAAGCAGTGCATGCAGACATTAGAGTATGTCAGAGCGCTTTGAAGCACATCATTTCTGTACAAGACATATTTGATTAGTTTCCTTTTCTGCGTGTGCAAAGGGACTGGGTGGTCTCAGAGGCTATAATTCATACTTTACGTGCAGGTCCGCAGGAGAACTTGGAACATGCTCTTATCCTGAAAACAGCACATGCGTGTATAAATCATGATTATATAATCATCCAGTGTGAATCAAAAGACTGCAATCCTCTAGAAACTTGAAATAGATCTTTGAACAAATGTAAATGATAAATCTAAATGTTGTTGGTTTAATTAAACCACGTTGTAAAAGACTTATGTGGTATTTCTTTTTTTTATTGACTAGTAATGCATTATATTATGTTTTCCATATTTATATACTGTATATATATAATTATGAAATGCATTATGTTCAACAGAGCTGAAGTGATTTTTTTCTTTTTTTAGATTACTGGTAAGCACAGACATACATACATTAATACCTTTAATTAGAAAAATGTTGTGAAAAAATTTAAATTTTGCTTAAATCCCCCTTAAGCAAATAACACAGTCATTTCTACATACCATTCATATTGTGCATGCAGAACACATGATTTTTTGCAGTTAATCTTGTTTTAATTAAATCAATTGCATGAATCTTATTTTGATATATAAGTAATAGATGTATTTATATTTGCTTAAATACAAAAGGAATTGAAGATCTTGCTAGGAACTGTGTGATGAATCATTGTGTCGTCAAGAAAATGCATATCCATGACAATTATTCATTTTTTAAAACCTTCTTTCTATGCAAAAGTTTAGCTTTAAAAGTATATATATATATATATATATATATATATATATATATATATATATATATATATATATATAATGTGTGTTTCCCCTTAAATTGAGTCTTTAGTTAACCTTTCCTCATTACTTTGCTAACCTTAGTTCATGTATCTTTATAATTACTAAGATGTCACTGAAAGTCTTTAGAAAGTATTAATCTCCCAGATTGTACTTTCCTGAAAAGTTAAGCACATATAATTTTGTTACCTTTAGCATAGTCATTTACTGATAATGTGGTTTACTTTAGTAATAATTTAACCAGTTTTTGATGGTATTGTTAATGCAATGTAATGTATTACTAGTCTTTCTTTTATAATGCAATTTGTAATACATACTGATTGTCAAGATAGCACTACCTGATTGTTTTGACTCGGTGTGGGAAGGTCCCCTGTCAGTTTTTATATTGACCCTGTGATGGGACAGGTCTGCCACTGTGTGACCAGATGCAGTTCTTTAACTGTATCTCCTCTCTGTAGATCAGTGGTGCCCAAGAGGTGGAAGCTGCTGCCTCATGTTCCCAGCTTGCAGCAATCAGCATATTAAGACCTACCCCAGTTCCCTGCAGAAGGCTGTTCAACCTGGCGCTTTGGACTGGATGGAGTGCCTATTGGTTCCGTCTGGAGTGCCGGGCTGCATTTCTGTCTGCACTGCCACTGGTTGCTGTCCAGACTGCTGGTCCTCCTGAAAGAACCCCTGATGGGATGCCACACTACCAAGGTTACAGCTTGTATCTAACACTCGGTGCCTGACTCTCAGCAAGGACTTGTAAATTGTAAATATAACAATATAGCGGTGGTTGCAAAGAGTTTTTAACCCTTGCCTTAAATGCAGTTTCTTTCCGGTACCTCTTGCCAACACTCTTACTCACCCTCTTACTGGCCCAATACATATGCAGCCTGATCTCAATTCCACTTCCCTGTTTTGGCTACAGTACCTTTCTGTATTTATTGTTTTATTACAGATTTATTTGTGCATATAACTAAACCAATTATGTTATAAGAGCATCATGTAAAAATATAAAAACAACCCCTGATTGGTTTGTATATTTTTTTTCCCTAAGTACATAAAGTTGAAACCATTCACAATTGTGAATCTTATCTCCCCCAGTGGATATCACCCCCCAGTGGAAATACTGCTTAATAGTTATAAGGCTAAATGAATCTTTGCATTTAGTACTATGAACAGGCTATTGGGAGTTTGAGTGGACTTACTTCCAGATTTGAAGATGTACTTGTTTTAATACTTTTACCAGGAAACATGAAACTGAAACTCAAAAGAATAACATGATCAGGACAAGGCAATACTATATAAAAGAATAACTTATGGGAGAGCGTATTAAAACTAGTTTGGAGAACACAGACTTCATTTATGCCAGCAGCTGTTTTTGAAACTCCACTTCCACTGTTGCTCCCAGTGAATCCACATGCATTGTATATACTGTATACATAGACTGGACGATGCAGTGAAGAATGAGGTAAACAGTGGAAATGAAACTTGTAAACACTACAAACCTCAGCTCAAATATCAATCTGGAAAATCCATCACATGGCATAGCAACATGGCAGATGACCACAGAACATCCAGGTAAGATGTCCAACTGTAATGATGTTTAGCACTTACTAATAAGCGTACATTAGGTTTTAGAGATGTTTGGTTTCCCATGGGGGAAATCCAATGCAGACATGACCAAGTTAATGTTGTGTTAACTGGCTATGTATGGTGTTGGCTACTAGGCTTGCTATTCAAGTCATTGGCATGTACAAAAGAAAATCTTACCACAAAATGTCCCATGAAAGGTACATTAGCGATGTTAAAGATGTCTGATTTTTGACATTCGCAAATGCACTAGAAACATGAAAAAACAAGCAAAAACAGAACTGTGCAGTGCTTGTTTAGCAGCGCAGCATACTTACCTAGTCCAGCTGTCAATTCTGACATCTAGAGGACCACAGTACCATTTGTCTCCAAGGTAAATGTAAATGTGCACATACAATAGTTTAGCCCCAATTGTGTCATGGCTGCAATATTTATTTTTGGAAAGGGGCATGTCAACAGCGGTAATCTTTTTAGATCCTGACATTAATATCATTTGGATTTCTCTCTCTTTTTTTCTTTTATTTGTGCTGCATCGTTTAACTGAACTAACTATTTAAGCATCTTCTGTCCTGCCAGAAAGAACATTGTGAAGGCATTAAAGCAAACCATGATCAAATCAAGTCATAAAATGCCCACCAAGCAAATAATGTTGATTTGCTTATTGAATGTGAAAATAGACAGTAATGTTGTTGGTATTATAGACTCACTGTTTTTATAGTCCTGAGCCAAACCAGACCAACTGCCCACCTCACAGCCATCCCTGGCAGTGTATATATATGTGTATATATATAGTTATCCATCAGTAAATTCAAGCACAGAGTAATATTTAGTATGTTTTCATATTTTCCAATACTTCTGCACAACATAAACATATTGAAAGTATCTGTAATCGATCCTCACATACCGAGTTGTGCACTCACTCCAGTGGCACAATTCTTGCATTGATAAATAAAATAAGTAAACACATAGGGTCTTGAAATAACATAATGTAACATTATAGATATTCACTTTGTGACATGTATCACATGTCTGGAACACTTGAACTAAATAGAATCTAATTGAATGCCTGGATACACAATGCAAATGCTTCTAACATTTTCTGATAATAATGAGTTTAGAACCAGCTGTCACTTGAGATTCGCTGTGATGAAATGTCAATTCTAATGACACATCTTTGTGAAATAAATAAATTAATCCTTATTATAACTAATACAACTACTGCACCAGTCTTTTACCCAGGTATACAGTCATTACCTTATTTAAAGCCCTAAAATCTTAAACCTTCATCCACCCATTGTTTTGCCATGATCCCTGAAGACTGCTTTGATAAATGCCTCTGACCTTGAGTCTGCATCATCTGACATTGTGTCTACATCAGGCACCTCAAATACAACCATGGTCATTTTGGTTCGATCATTAACCACCAATGGTGGTAGGAATTGAATTTGACATCCAATTAGATTTAATTAGGACACAGGCCACAGTAATAGGCTGTTGAATGACAATAAGGAGAACAATTACACAAACCAGTTGTAATTATATTTCAGTTTAATTTTTTTTTCCTTACCAACAGAGTTTAGTAACATTTTCTAAAGATGTTTTAAAAGCAATGAAAGGTTATTAATTACCAGTCACTGCATGCAGAATTACCTGTTAATCAGGAAAATCACCTAGTGCTCTTTGCAATACAACATCCTTTAAGGAAAGAAGTATGTCTCTGGTAAAAATCCCTGCATTAATTTATTTGCTAATTTTATTTTCATCTTAAACCTGTCAACTACAATATTGGTAAGTGTTCGCAAAAAAAACCAAAAAAACAAAAAAAACATTTTTTATTTGATCAGCAATAATCTCAAGTAACGGCTAATGAGGGGGGTCATGGGGGAAGGAAACTTGCATACTTTTAGCTAAAAACATGCAAAAAGCAGTGAAAAAGGTTTCCATTCTAATATCATTGAATGCACAGGAGATTAAGCTATGGAAGGCTATACTGTAGGAGATGGAATTGAATTTGTACATTTCAAGAGGTATGCAGGATAAAGCACTTAAATATCCAGCAGAATCGCAATGCAACATGTTGGACGCCCACTACTTTGGTAGTGGGGATAGTGTATTTAAGTGCAGTGCTTAACTGGGGCATCCAGTGCTCTATAGCATAAACTCAAATAGTCTTGTGCTAATATTTTCTAATGCAGCTTATCATATTAAATGGTTAGCCTTGAGCAGTTACATGTGAATTACATTTCCAGTTCTTGGGGCCATTTTTCCTTCTGATTCCTGCAGTTTTGGATTGTGGTTATCACTCCTTAGCAAAATGGTCCTTTAAGGCATTCTTAATTGTTGATAAGCAACCATTGCCTTGGGAGTCAAGACCCATTAAAATGCCACAGCCTCCATTTCCAAATGGCAAGGTAATTTAATGTTGCTTGGCCCATACCATAAACCTTGGAAGCCATTTCACAGATTTTTACACATTATTCCAGTATTTATCAGTTTCAGACAAAATGTTTCACTATTAAAAAAGGGTCGCAAAGCAGAACTACTAAAAGCGTCTTAAAGCTTGATATGTTAAAAACAAATGATGAAAATGGTCAATTTTTGTAAATACACATCAGGTCAACCAGATATTTAACTTTTTATTTATTTTTAAATCAGAGATTGAACAGTAGTTCCCTTTCAATTCAAAGACGACCGCCAACAACATTAGGTATGGGATATGCCTGCCTATTGGTATTTTCTGAGCTCTCTATACCAGAGCTGCCTATAGGCCCCATCCTGGGATGACGCCCTCGGTCCTGCCTACCAAGGGGTTAAAACAGTCATACTGAGGAAGCCATTTCTCTTTTTGCATCTCAAGACGGAAGGTAAGATCCTCTGTGTTGGTATCTGAGCGTATGGTTAAAAAGAGCTTTGAGTCAACTGCAGTTCCCTTGCCTTTCAGGCTGAAAGCTGGCCTGCTGCTTTCACTGAATCAGTGACTCCTGATTTAGGCTTTTTCTTTTTTTCTTCCTCAGCAACCTGCGCACCTGGAATGTGATTCGACTGCCTGTGCAGTATTAATTTAAAGGAGTGAGTGTTGTCATCTTTCACAGCCTTTCACTCGTATGGGAGCACATCCTCCACCGGGGCTAGGTTCTGCCTTACCCCTGCTGTCGAGCTACTCAGCGGCTGCCAAGTGGCAATTTTATATATATATATATATATATATATATATATATATATATATATATATATATATATATATATATATATATATACACTGTATATATATATATTGTTATTGTTGTTGACTAAATACCTTTGCTGGCACATCTGCAGTGCACATGTGGCATCCCGCTTGCCTGTGTTGTGCAGCAGCTAGGTTTTAAAAAAAAATAAAACTGCAGGCCTTATCCTCCGTGGGCTGCAACAACAACAACAGCAGTGTGCTCCCCTGTAATATTGTTGTAATTGTATATATTGCATCGTCCACAGATTCACCCGCCGTGGCTAGGGTGACTACACACGGTTAGGGTAGGCACCGCTGCTTCAGCTGCTCCGGAACCTTGGTGCACGCTCAGCCCTAGGTACTTCGGTGCCTTGGTGCGCACAGTGCTCTGTGCACTCGGTATACGCAGTGCACATGTTGCCCAGTGCACTTGGTCCGGCTTTTTTTTCTTCGAATAGCCTTCATATTTATATTTATGTTTTGTGGCTTTATGTGGCCTTATCCAGGGCGACTTCCAATTCTTATAAGATATTATTAACATTATTTTACATACAATTACCCATTTATACAGTTTGGTTTTAACTGGAGCAATCTACAGGGTGTCTGTTAATATGCGATAATGACATCTATGGGTTTTGAAGCATGACTCTCCCCTAGGTGTGCCATTATCTCATGTTAACATGTTTAGGGTTGTGTTGCCATGGGTCACCACAGTGCTGGCCATTCAAGCCATAGTGAACAGCCCCATCTTGTGCCACATGATCAGGGTGCCTGGGATGAATAATTTTCTTTTTCTTTTTTTTTTTCTTTTGCACATTTTTAATTAATCGTTTTTTTTGGTTGCTTTTGATTCCTTTTGTATATATGGCCATAATTTCTTTATTTATTATCCAATTTGTTCAAAAAATTCCATGTTCCCTACATGTTTCATTGTACACTGTCAGATTTGAGCGTCTTTCTTTTTCTGTGTTTTTTGTTATCTGCATTGAACAGGGTGAGTTTCAGAGCCATTTCATTCACATTCATTTTAGATATTTTTGGGATATTACTTTGCATTTTAGTGTGAATTACATAATACCACAGTTTTACTGGTTGTGATTCATCACAAAAATGTATAGCATAAACCGACTGCAGCTAGTTCAGAATACCCCTGCCAGGATCCTTACCAGATGTAAAAAATGTGAACACATCACCCCCGTCTTGCCCAGCTGCACTGGCTACCTGTGAAGTTCAGTATTACTTTCAAAACTCTCCTGCTCACCAACAATGCCCTTCATCACACAGGTCCCAAGTACCTCCTCAACCTGCTGACCCGTTATGTCCCTGTCCGCAAGCTGAGGTCCTCCTACTCTGGCCTGCTTGTTATTCCCAAGCAAAAGTGCACCACACTTGCACACTTGGAGAACGCTTGTTTAGCTTCATGGCTCTGACTCTTTGGAACTCTTTCCCAGCTTTGGTGCATGATGCTCCCACCGTCGTTCGCTTTAAATCAACTCTCAAGAGCCACCTGTTCTCTCTTGCTTTCCATGCTCTTTAAGCCTGATATCTGCTATTAGCTTCTGTGTTGTTGCTACTATATCATGTATTATGCATTTTTCACAGCATTTAATGTATTATGCATTGTTTTTTACTGCATCTTGTAAAGTACTTTGTGATGGTGGTCCACTATGAAAGGCGCTATATAAAATAAAGATTGATTGATTGATTGATAGTGTCTTGCTAAAATTGCAAAAACT
Source organism: Acipenser ruthenus (assembly GCF_902713425.1). Taxonomy (NCBI): domain Eukaryota; kingdom Metazoa; phylum Chordata; class Actinopteri; order Acipenseriformes; family Acipenseridae; genus Acipenser; species Acipenser ruthenus. The sequence goes on from NC_081207.1 coordinate 27,853,141, forward strand.
TAAGCTGACTATATAAAGGGGTTTACAAGTCCATGGCCGCATAACTCCACTTAGAACAAAAAGCAAATATACTTGATGACAGTGTGTCAACAATTTAGGTTTGGATAACACATCAGCAAAATTAGCTAGCAAGTCTGTAAACAGAAAATTAAACTAGCAAAAAAGTAATTATCATAATGCTTATCGTAATGCTTTTGCATGCTCAAATGGCCTAATGTGCTGCCTTGCAACCAAAAAAAACCCTTCCGTTTCAATTTGCCTGAAGTAGATCAAATATGTATTTGGTTCATAAACTGGAGTGCACAAAAGAAAAGTTGGAATTGCTATCCCTGATGACCAAGGTAAATTATTAGCACCGCAGTGCTCAAAACTACAATTTCAGGCTGTCAGGAGTCCAGCGCACATTGTATACAGTATCGCTTCTTATTTATTTATTTTCACAAAAAGCCAAGTATCTTGCGTTTCCTCATTTTTAATTTATTTAGAAAATGACAAAAGTCATTAAATTTATTATTATTATTATTATTATTATTATTATTATTATTATTGACTGCACACTCGCATGAGACTGCTCACTCCAGGTTTGTGAATGCAGAGTGGAGATTACAATACGTCATATCCCCAGTGGCATGTTTTCCTGCTTGCTGAAGATTAGTTGTATGTTAGAATTACATATGCTGTATGATTACTTTAGCGGCCTGAGAGGTTTTCAAATCAAAACCGCCTTCCGGCAATACAAAGGTACGGTAATTTGAAAACTAAGCACTGGAAAGCTACCAAATAAGGTTCTGAAACTGTGGGATATATACTTTTGTTTGTTTGTTTTCCCACATCGTACTGTTCTAATTCTAAATAAGTCCCATTCTTAATTTCAGTAGTTTTCGGTTCCTTTCTCTTTTTTTTTTTTTTTTTTTTTTTTTGGTTTGTTTGTTTCAAATGCACCTCATTGTAACATATAGGGAAATGATAATGAAAATTTTTCATTGTGATTGTGCACAATGCCAGTGCACAATGCAAACAAGATAAAGTATTGTCAATTACTGGGAGACAGATTCCTCTTCCATTGCATAATTCACCTCACTTCACCTCAATTCAACTCCTTGATGGCATCAGCTATTTATTCGTAGCTCCCATATTTCTCTGAAGACAAATGTGACAACTGCGAGCTGTAGTAATCATGGTATTTCATTCTTTCTATAAGTGAATCTACCACACCCCCTTCTGAAATAGCAAAAGCCTCAGAAACGTATGCCATATTTTCATGATTTCCTTTCTTTTGGATGTTAAATGCAATGACGTATTTGGATGTTTTATAAATGGCATGAAGCACAGTGCTGTGGGGGGATGATATGATGTTCTCAAGGTTATGCATGTTACAGAAGCTGACAAGACTGTTGGGAAAATAAACTCTGCTTCATCTTATGCAAAGTCATTCACAAGCACCTCTTCATTTCATTATGTACCCCCACTAGGAATGGATTTACTTTAGAACTAATTTCCTGTCAAGAAAACAATAAGTACCAGAAAGCATGTTTAGTAATATCTAATGAGTCGGTTTTCATTGATTTGACAGGAAGAGTAAATACAAATAATGAAAGTAAAGCAGTATGCCGGGGACTAGCATGAGCAAATCAGATTATTTCATAAAGAAACAGATAAGGATGTCCTCTGCTACCTGTATTCAGTTCCAGTAATCTGTATCCACAGTGTTAAATGGAAGAATGGTTGCCTGACTATTTGCCAAGGGTTTCTGCATAGTTTTTTGTTTCTCATTTGCAGGGATTGCTGCAAGCAGATAACGTATTGTACATTTCCAACAGTTACTGAAATGATCCCTGTTTAAATTATATTCAGTAAAACAAATATTAGAGCTTCTCTTTTCTATTTGTATTAGATGGTCTTGTTGAACACATAAAGAATAACAATATAGATTTGGGTTAAAATCTCAAAAGCTATGGATGAGGCATGCTTATACACTTGGATAGGGCTATTTCACAAAAAAAAATCTGTAAAATTTCGATTAATGATTTCATTAATTCATTAGTTTGATTAATTACATAGGAGATAAAATAACTACTGTAATGTGATACAGTTAATACTGTAATGTATAGGTTTTTTTGTACAATACATTCCAGTTTGTACAGATAAGATATACACAGTTTCTCCTATTATTATTTATTTCTTAGCAGACGCCCTTATCCAGAGCGACTTACAATCGTAAGCAATTACATTTCCTAGTACAGTACTACATAATTCAGAAACAAGTAACAATTAACCAGCAAACTGTTTATTGCAAAACTTTACTTAGAGTACCTGTTCATTTTTTTTATTTTTGTTTTAGAGGACAACCCCTTTACCTGTCCATTTTGTTTAATGTGGTAAATATTTTTCCTCTCACCTGCTCCCCTGTCACACATAAGCAGGACCTGTGTAGCAGTGGAAACTGCTTTCATATAGGATTTTCTTTTATAGTGGGATTTCTTCTTTGCACAATCTCTCTTACGTTGTTTTATTAATCTTTCTGTTGGGTCTCGGTTCTCTCAGTAACTAACAAAAACTGAGCCGAAAAGAGTCACTGCTGCAGACTGCTGCACTGCTTCAAAACTCTGGAGAACAACTTGCTGCAGCCCTCGGTGAAAGTAACAATTAATAAGGCGTTTTAAAACACTATATAAGGTAATTGTGATTATTATCGGAATCATTAGCCGATAATCGATCATTGAAAATGTCCTTATCATCCAATCCTACAACAGGTAACAATTTGTAAGCTTTCTATTGTACAGTCCATGCAACATGATACCATAATTAGAGTACATTACCATATAACTATCTGCCATTACCAGTTAACCAGACGTGATGTTTTATGCAGAATTTAAGATGCTAAAAGGTAAGGAGATTTTAGTTTTTCAATCAAACTATATCTGCACACACATTCACAGTGCATTGACTGAACTTGCTTGTCATATTTCAATTGATACAATATTTTTTATTATTATTTAAACTATGGACCAACCCACTTCTCCAACTTATCATCAATAACTTCAAACACTCAAGCATCACATCTTTATTCATACCTGCATTTAGGTTTAGGCAAACCAATTACATAAATTACTAGCATCAGATGGCGGCAGCCATTGTGTTCTATGTACTCTTGAAAACATGAATTTGCATTTTGGCGATTTTGGAACCTGATATCAAAGGAATTCCTGCTGTGCATGAATATGGAAACAGTTACTTAAATGCTACATAGAAAAATGAGAAACATCAAAGCCCATGTTTTTTTTTTCTTTTTTTTACTTATGTATTTATTTTTTTATTTATTAATGTAATTATTATTTATTTATTTTGCACGGTAATAAGATTTTGATAAAGGTACCATACAAATCAAAACAGGAAGACTCTAAAATTGGGTTAAACTTTTTCCCTTTTTGTGTTATAATACTTTACAGTATCTTTAATTACTGTGTATTTACACTTACACTTACACATAATTACAGTGTTATTATACATAGTTATAATGTACTAAAAATTGGACAACATATTCAAGTACACAATTGCAAAAACGGTGTAACTGTGCATAATAATGTTGTAATTATGTATAAGTACCCATGTATTTTGTAAGTAACTACTATGTAAATGCATAGTAATTAGAGACACTTAATGCAAAACGTTACCAAATACTCTTTAGTAGGATATAGATTGACAATGCCATCCAGATTAGAGTTTATAAAAGAGTCTTCCAAACTACAATACTGCATTAATGATCCTGATAGGGTGTCACTGCATGTTTTGCTTGCAGCATGATAAATTGAGTCCTTTCATTTTACTCTTACTTCCCTCTGACTGCCCTGATTGTAAGACATGCCATTTGGGAGGGAAACAATAATAATAAAAATAGATGAAGAAATAAATAAATGAAGAAATAAATGGAAATCTAATCTTCCAAGCTGTGTTCCCATGGATTTTGTTGCATACGGTTAAGCTGTGTCATGCATATAAAATAGAATGGAAGTTAATTACTGCAACATCTGCCCAGACATTGACAATGTCAATAATCTTGTAGAAAGCAAGTGGGGATTGCCATACCCTCATTACCTAGCGACAGGATTAAACATGCTCTGCAAAAGTGTCTGTGTCTGGTGGAGCGAAGTGGAAAGGTAGGCTGTCATGGTTATTAACAACAGTACAGTTGTCAGTTTTACTGGTGAAAGTGGATGTATCAAATGGCCAAGAGCCAACATAGAGCATTAAGTAGAAATGACTTATAAGGTAACTGTTCCTTTAATAGGGTTCAGTACTGCGCTGATCAGTTATTATTATAACACAGACTGCACAACTAATTTTTCAATACCTACGGTAAATTTAGTTAAAGCCATTATTAGTTAAAGCACTGAATTGGAAGACAGGCAATATGTTTTTACATTAAACAAGAAATGATACGCCCTTAGGTAGCCTAATGTTGAAACTAGAAGCACTTCTAGGGTTCGTAAAGAATTTGGAAAAAAAGGCATTTCTTCCTTGGTCTTGAAATAAACTTTAGGAAGAACTGAAACATACTGTCTTGATATCGTTAAAGGAGTTTAAACAAAAAAAATGACATTTATGTAGCTGAGACATGTTTTTGTTTTGAACGGTGTGCCTAAATTGTTTCTTGTAATCTGATGAACTTGGTTGTGCTTATTTGAATTTGTGGGTGGGTGGGTGGGTGGTTGTGTGACTTGTATTATATGCCACCTTCTTGACCAGGTCTCCCTCAAAAAAATAGATTTTAATCTTAACAGGACTTTTCTGGTTAAATAAAGGTTAAATAAAATAGATTAGTTACTAAATAAAAGTAACATTCTGGTATGTATAATTATTTCTTCATCATCTTCTTCTTCTTTGTAAGCCCTACAACCACTTAGTGTTATTGCTGCATCTGGTGCATAAATAATAAAGATGCTTTATCAGCTAGGACATGCTCAACAGTACAGTAAAACTTTGACACAAAACAATAATAATAATAATAATAATAATAATAATAATAATAATAATAATAATAATAATAATTATAATAAGGCTGTACTTCCATCAAGGGTTTCTGGTGACATGATAAACCACAAAGGAAAAGCCCTTTACATGGCTTTTACCATCTCATCATTCTTTAGTATGCTTCTAACTTACTTGGATATGCTGAAGTTGTTATTGTACTCAATATTTTACCATGAACTAGAATGGTAAAATGTTGCATTGAAAAAGGGCAGTTTTATGACTCTCTTGCTCAGCTTTGTAACTCTGTTAACTGCAAGCCCGGGCAGATTTTTTATTTGAGCTCAATGCAAGTCCAACAATGCAAGATTGAAAAATTATGTGGAAATCATATCAAAATCATGCAGTCAAACACATAAGTAAGGAATGACAGATGCATTTTCAGTGCAGACTATTTACTATCAGGAACCGAGTGCTGCCATCTGTCTTCTGGGAGATGAAGAGGAAACATAAGTAATTGATATTGGCTGTAGGAATTGGGTAATACCTGGCACCTGCCTGAATCGTTCAGGAATATAGAAAAGGTCATGTCTCTGCTACTGCTTTCTTTCACCTATCTCTTAGAAGAAACTTTAGCAGTATTTAATTCAGAGGAAAGTCTTCACCATTCATGTTGTGCTACATATCCAGCTGGTTACCCCATTAGACAACACTAAACAGAATGCAGCCAAAATAATACTTGGATTAATAACACCATACTTAAAAAATCCAAAAGTTTGGGGAGTTCTGTTCATGGATATTGTTGTGACTAACTTATACTGTTAACGAACATAGAACTGAAGGAACAGCCCACAAATGTCAAGAGCCTCAAATCTTATATCTCTTAACATAACCCTTGAAACAAGAACAACAGTTATCTACTGTATACCAGCCTCCCCCTCTTTGTGCTACTGAAAGAATACATATACAGAATATATAATACTGTATTATTTTACTCTCACACACGTTTTTAATTCTTATGGCGTAGCAATAGCAATTCATCTGAATATTTTTTTTTTTTTACTAGTGCCTTGTAACTACGAAGGATTTATATACCTTTAATGAGATATCTTAATGAATGTAACTTTTTGGGAAACTGTAACTAAATTGTGTTTGCACTCAACACTTCTATAGGATGCAGTGATTCATTTTAGTAACAAAAGACAACAAGATGACAAATATGATAATGTGGTGCTGATGAAATGTTTATTATTTCATTTACAACAAACAAGACTATCCAAATTATAAAAACACTGATACAATGTTTTTGTTTTTTTGGACAGATGGGTATACAGTGCTCTCTCGCTATAAGGCTCTCGATTATAACGCGCCTCGGATATAACGCTCCTACAGCATGTCCCCCAATTCCCTATACCAGTGATTCATGCAATATTTCTACAGTAAATACAGTACCGGTGTTGTTCAAACTATAAACAACTTTTCAGTCTAATTGAACTGAACTGAAGAAAAGCTGCACTTTATAACACAGACATCTTATTCAGCATTCGTTTCATAAATAAATATTAGGCCTATTACGTGGTTATCTTTCCTAATGTATTTACTTTTTTGCTTTGAGAGGAGTTGCAGCTTTCTCTGGGAGACGAGACACTTCAGCTTCGCTTCAGCCCCGCTCCGGCAGCCAAACCTGGGGCGAGCCCATTCCCTCTTCCCCTCTCCCGACCCGCTCTCCTTCTCGCACTTGGTTTGCTTGTCTGTCACGTCGAATCTCCCGACTGCCATTTAGCCAGGCTATTTATAGTTTAAAAACTGTTAATTAAAATGAACCACGAGTGGGAATGTTACCTTTTTTTTTTTTTTTTTTTGGTAAAAAATATAGCGTTGATTACATGATGCTTATGCATGGTTTATTCACGGAAAGTTACATTTTTGCTTCACTATATGTGAATTATAAAGAGGGAGTTATTTTATTTTGTATTTTAGTCAGATGTGTGTTATGTGTCCCGCAGCACCCCTCACCCCCTCCCCCGGTTATAACGCTCTTCAGTTATAACGCTCATATTGTGTGTCCCCTGAGACCCGCGTTATAGCGAGGGAGCACTGTATTATATTTATTTGGTTCACAAAGGTTTCTTCAAATTGGGTGAAATTGAATTATTAAAACTGGCAAAACAAGAGCCCCATCAACATCTGTTTAAAAATGTCAAAGACAAGCATCAAATCTGGACACATCAATTATTTAGACAGTTGGTATATTTAGCATCAAGCCAATTTAATCCAAATTAAGCCTGGGTCACTGATTACTGTATTAAAATATTACATGACAGGATTAATGCCCTTCTCTAATACAAGCAAGCTGCATAAACAAAAGGGTAAACATTTTGATTTGAAAAATGGCTTTAGTTTTGTAGCAGTGATTAATACAAGACTAATTGTAAATCATAGCACAACAGCAATCAAAAACAGTAGACTCAAATTGGGAACTTAATATTTCAAGTAAGACATACTGTATTCTTTGCTTCAAAGTCATTTTCATTTCAGTTTAATTTTACTTACAGTCATTAGTTTTCCACATGCACTTCCTGTAAACAACTCTTTCTAAAACACCATACTTAAGGGTACAATTTTGTCACGGTAAAAAATATATAAAAATCATGTCACAGTCATGGCTACAAATATACAATTTCATGAAAGGATCCCGGATACAAAGAAAGATATTTATTAATGTAATATATTGTAATATTTTTATATTTGTTCTGCCTCTTTTTAGTGATTAAGACGCTTGCTTGCGGTGTGTGAGATCTCTGCCCAGCCTCTGCCCTGTTACACGTGCATATTTGTGTATAGCACACCTTGTGTATAACACACATCCGAAATGTATGTATATAATGCATACATATGTAAAACAGTGTAAAAGGGTGCATGTTATACTTAGAAAATAGTGGTATTCCCTTTGTAACAGTCCAACTGTGCACAACACCTCAAAGGTGTTCTGTCAGTAATTAGCTGTAGAGCAGTTAATTACTCTGTAAAGAGAAGGACACCATCCAGGGCTTTTGCACATCACAGATGGGTTTGGGAAGGCTTGCTCTGGACTTATGAATAATCTAATAGAGTGTACATTTGAAGTGCGTGGAGATGCAATGACAAGCTGTGGAGGAGTGGATCTGCAAATGGGCACTGAAGCCTCCTGCTGTCTGAAAACAAATCACAAATCAGGTGTGGATTTTTTAAAAAGAAAACAACTCCCATCTGTTCAGAACATGAGTGATGTAGAGCTATGGCCAAACAGTCTGCATCACTTAGAATTTTAGGATTGAGACAAAAAAAACTATATGAACATAGTTTAGATACTTTATTTAAAATCATGTAATTAAAAAAAAAACAATGTTATTGCAAGTGTCTACCAGAAGCCATAATAGTTCACTATTGCATGTCAGATTTCAAAAATGTCACAAGCGGTATGTAATTAAATATGTTAACGTAACATTATTAAGCAGATTTAATTTGACTTTATGAAGCAAAATTAGTTAATTCTATAGCTTTTGACCACAGCTGTATATCATTCAGCTGTAAACCCTCCACCCCTCGCCATTGAACATCTGTAATATTCTTCATATGACCGCCCCAAAGCAGAGACATGAATCAACCTAACACCCCTTCAGGAGATACACTGTAAATTACCTGATCAACCAATGTCCCCATGAAGAAAAACTACGGATAAATTGATGACCCTATCCTCAAACCTATTTACTCCAAATTGTCATTAGCACAATGCTTTTCTGAAAAAAACAAAACACTATTTACATTTCAAAAATGAATAATACACAGCTTTAGACTTCTCACAAGACCCTAAAGTCTGAGTTGTTTATTTCTGGATATTTGGAGGGAAATATCAGAAGTATAGTTGCAATAAAGTACATTCTAAATGTTATTTGTGTGTGTGTGTGTGTGTGTGTGTGTGTGTGTGTGTGTGTGTGTGTGTGTGTGTGTGTGTGTATGTGTGTGTGTGTGTGTCTGTGTTTTAACATTTTGGAGCATTTTTAATAGTTTCAGGTTTCAGTTTCCAGTTTACATTTGCACACTATAGGAAACTTGACTGAAATTCCAAAATGGAAACAGATAGAAAGACTGACATCAGTCACCCTCCATAATCCCCAACACAGCATTTAGAGGCTCTGATGGGGTTTAATAACACTGTATAGCTTGTCAAAGTCAGACTTCCTCTCATGGAGCACTCTCTGAAATGAAAGTGTAAGATAAAGCTAAGCAGGCAGGAGGCAGCAAAGCTGGGACAGAGGTACTGATGGGATTAGTCAGTGGCAGTCTGGGCTGGGCTCGAATTGAGAGAGTAATCAACCCAAATGCCAGGGCTTATTAATGCACCACACATCAAAGCTGTCAGAGGCCAGCTCCATAAATCAGCTGCTCAAAATCAGAAAAGAAGTATTGATTGAAATAAACTGTGGTGTGAGTTTCAGCATCCTAGCTCAATGCATATTATATAGCTTCATATTCTGTTACAAATCTCTGAGGGATGGCGAACTCCGTAAAGTGCTTATGGAAATGTCAGATCGTGATCTTCACTTGATGAACACTATGTCTTTCTGATTCCTTCTATTTAGTGCTAGGGCTTCAGGGAATGATAGGCACAAATGGAAAAAAATAGTTTCAGATTTGCTGTTCTGCATTATCACCTCCTCTGTAATTATACCAAAGAACAATGGAGATCATAGTTAAGCAAGACAGTTCTATTTGGGTAGTTTGTGCCTGTAGCAGGGCAGCGCCCTGCCTGTAAATAATATGGTTGTGTGGTGATTTGGTGGTGGTTGGCAGGGATGGGGTTAATTTCCTATCCCTGCCAAAATACATGTGAGAATGTGGATGGAGCTAATTGAATCATTGATTTTGTTTAGGGGAGGTGTTTTGGGTGAGTGTTTGTTTGGTCTCTGTGTATGTTTTTGGAAAAAAAAGAAGTGTAGTGAAGGCTAATGCCCAGCCTACCTTTTTTGTATTTTGTTTAAACCTTTTGTTTTGGCCCTTGCGCCAGTTATTTTGTGATTTGTTTTATTGTGAAAGTTCTGTTTTGTTTAACTGTTTTATTTTTGCTCTGTGAGCAGTGTTTTGTTTGACTTTTTGATTTCTTTTTGTGATTAAACAGCGCAGAAGCGCGTTAACTGCAGTTCCTTGTCTCTGAGTCTCTTTGCCTGCCGAATAACATTTGGGCCCACGACGCTACCCTGTCACAGTGCCCTATTCAAAAAGCCTTAACTTTTTTTTAAAGAATGTTAAGTGAATAAAATTAAGTTTTATATTCTTTAAACTTGTTAATAAAGAAGCTAACGCTAATCTATATTACTGTGTATTGTCCACTTACCTGATTGCTTGTATCACACAGAAAGTCTTTCAGAAATTGCCAGGATTTAATGTTTAATGGAAAACTGGGTATGGATTTGTGTGTTTTAAAAGCATGTCTATACAATGCCATATAAGCAATATTTTTTGGCAGATTTAATAAAGACATTCTTAAAACATTTGAACAATATAATATGACCTACTTTTTTCTATTTAATGTTCTGAATTGATATATTCTTTTAAATAGACTTCACAACAAGGACTTGTTTTTTTTTGCTCTTGAAAACCAATATAAGACCCTGCTTAGACTGACTATTATAGATTTAGAGCTTTAGGTATTATGTTGTAGAGTTAAGTCACTATTGATGAAGCCTGGGGATATTTTTTTCTAATCTCTATTTTAATTAAATGGATTATGATTTAAAATATTTATGAATGGATGTGTAATTTCATACCAATGAGGGATTAGTAAATATTTGCTTTGAGTGTCACATCTACTTGAGATTACTCTGAAAAGGATTAGCTACTTATTATAATCTGTAACTGGCCAAGGATTCTCTGCTTCTTTGACATCTCCCCCGCGGGTCTTTGATGAGAAATGTCATAATCTCCTAAGTGGAATGAGGACCAAATACCCTCAGTGTCTTATTAGAATTTCCCAAATGTTTAAACAGAAACAGATATGTACAAGATACATGTGAAGTACTGCATTGCCACCATCTACTACAATTGGGGGTTAACTTTCTACAAATCTGCATCTACACCATTGCAGTTACAAACGTAAATAATAGTACTATACATACACATAGGACTTAAACTTTTTCAAACCAATGCTTAAATAGTAATCATTGCGTAACTGCAGTTTATGGTTAAATACACAAGTCAAAAATAGATAGATTAGAAATGACATTGGCCATCTGGGATTATGTAATCATTGCCTTTAATTTACCAATAACCATCGTCAAAATGAATAATTGCATTAAAAAGCATAATATTACTCACACAATATGTGGTATTTGCAGGGTCATCTTACTAGAAATACTCCATAACTGCTGGCATGCTGGTGAGCATCAGTCTTAGTGCACTGAAGCATAATGGTTACATGATGGGTATTAAAACCCAGAACAATTGAATACAATTTATGTAACAGTAAATGTCCCTGTAGACCACAGTTTGTGAATTTTTTTAATGGAAGGAAAGGGCTTTGGAGAATATATAACTAGTTCTTGAACTAGGTGAAGGCCTATACTTAAACCAGTCCTAGTTGTTGCTGGGATTATTTACAGAGTAGAGCTATTGTCAAGTTTTGCCTGAAACGACAGACAGACAGACAGACATCATAATTTACACAGGGACACCTGTAGTCATTTTTCATTTTGAGACAGAATATATCAGCTGAATATCTAATTGCTTACAATGTATAATGTCACATTGCTTGAAAGATTTCAAATATCTTGACTCTAGTTTGTGATTAACTGGAAGCTTTTTTTTGTTGCCATTCCACGTATAAGCAGAACGTGTTTTAATTTCCTCCCTGGTGCAGTGACTCTGCCAATAACTTACTAATTGGAAAAAAGGTAGACGTGTTGACATTAATTACATTAAGCTGAAGATGGCAATACATCTTGTCCAATAGGCCATTAAGTCACTTTTGTGCCATGTTCAATGCAAATTTGTCATCATTTTCAGCAGCGCACATGGTGCCAAGATCTTTTTCACTGCAAAAGCTAAGAATGGCCAATTAAACTTTTACTTAACATCAGAAATGTAGCAGTATGCTAAATTGTGTTCACGTCAATGAATATATTTGCTGTATTTTGTATTGTATAAGAGCAGACGGATGACATTACAAAAACAAAGAGTTTATATAAAAAGAAAACTACTTAACCAAATATAGAATGTTTGTCTTATTAGCAACATATTGCACAAGTCTGCACAGGCGCTGCTCAGCAGCAGTTGTACTGTACTGATTCATTGTAATCTGTATGCCAGAGGTATCTTTGGAACTCAAGGTTTATTTAAGCTTTTCTCATGCATATAATAAGTACATTTGAAATGCTCCGATAATACAATTAGGGCTGTTTTTAAGGCAACCGTAGATCAGTCAATCCAACATTCTAATATTGTGTAGCATGAGATTTTACATTTCACAATCCATTTCTGTTGGGGGAAATGTGATTCTGAATGGGGAAATGCAATTCTACCAGGCTTCTTTGGAACCTTTCCTTAAAGATCTCAAATCCTTTTGGTCTCAGACATAGAGCTATTTGAAATAGACAACAAAACTCGTAACTATATTGCCATATCTGTGTTACTGCGGTGTAATTACAGTGTAGTGAGAGAACGTAATGTTAACTGTTACCAAATAATACATACTGATGCACGCAACACTCAGGTCTAATGGATTTAATCACATATTTTAAATATAGATATCAAACAAAATCACAGAAAATGTGAACAAAAATACAGATCAAAGAATCATGATAAGATTTCAGTATGAAACGCTGTCAAAATTAAAACATTACAACGTTAGTATTGGGTATGACCTCCCTGAGCATTAACACAATCCTGGCAGCGTTGATGCATAGACCTGATCAGCCTCTGGATAGACTGCTGTGAGATAGTCTGCCACTCTTCTTGTGCAGATGGCGAAGGTTGGCTGGTCGTGGTTGTCTCCTGTGGATGGCACTGGCGATTTGGTCCCACAGACTCAGGGCAGGAGAAAAAGCTAGTCATGGGAAGACCTCGACATTGTTTTCTTGAAGTCATGCAATTGTAATCCTAGCATTGTGTGGTCTTGCATTGTCCTGCTGGAAAATCGACACTTCCAGATTGGCTTGCAGGATTGGAAAAACTGTTGCCTCAAGGACTTTGTCAATGTATGTGGTAGTGGTTTCAGAAGCTCACTGTAGCCTCACATGTACAGAAATTACAAATGAAATCCAAAGGTTCTTAATATTTATTTAAAGTATTCTTGTAAGAGCAGAACAATAATAGGAAGACACTGTCAGAGTGTTCAATCTTCACCCAGCTATTTCCACTTTGGACAGGGCATAGCCAAGATGGTTTATTCTTTCTCTACTAGGTCTTGTTTTTATTTCATACTGCTATGGTGTGTTATTGTACAACTATTATAATAAACCATTACTTTTACCAACCACATTCAATTATTTTCCTTTTTTTCAGACATATTCTATATAGATAAATGTTACCTCTTCTCTTTGAAATAGGCACTCACAAAATGGATTTCCTAACAACTGCTCTGCTTCTCTGTAATGCGGAGACCAATATGTACCTAGAGGTAGGTTTAATAAAGAGTGACGTCTAGAATGGCTCAAACAGACACAGAGTTCTGAGGTAATCATTTTTGTGTGCCTCTCCCTCGTGACTCAGTGTGTACCCAGAGAGTCTAAACAGTCAGAGGTGTATCACCTGTTCCAAAGGTAAGGCTTAGATAATGAATGTCTTTCATTCCATTTTAGAATAAGAATATATTAAGAATAAACCAGGTATGGAAAAGGCCAAATAAAAGCCATATTAGGAACAGAGGTTCTGTGCAAACCTTTAGCTCAAGGATTAAAAAACGATTTATACTAGGAAATCTTTAAAATCTCTAGCAACCGAGCAAGTATTATCTAGGACAAGCCTCTGGATAACATGGAGGACAAAAATCATACAGGGGAAGAATGACTCCGAGCAGTAAATACCACAAGGACATATGGACTAGACAACTTGCAAATTACGTTTTGTTTGTGTGTGGTTACTTAAGTGGAAGTATTGACTCGGAAGGATTTTTGCATAACAGATAACTAAACAATCTTTATATATATATATATATATATATATATATATATATATATATATATATATATATTACCTCAAGGTGATTATCTGCTACTGTTTATATATATATTATATTGGCCTTCAATTTAATAAGACATGTTCTTATGTAAATAAGCCAACTTTCCAACGTTTCCGTATTTGTAACATACCTTTGTCAAGGGAAAGTGTGTTTGAAAACAAACATTGGAGGTATTTATAGGCTTTTTGATGCCATGGTAACCACACATTTATTTCTCTTTAAATCTAGTCTTTGTAGCCAATGATGTAACAATCTACTGTTATATATAATAAAGTTTTATATGGATGTGATATTTCCGTGGCGTCAGATGACTCTGTGTGCCATAACTGTAACGCTAATTAACGTCTTTTTGATTGCATTTTTTAATAGATCACATTTTAACTTTGAAAAGCATTCTCTCTATTTACAAGAATCTAAATTGCATTGATCATTAATTATCTGGAAAAAAGCATTCTTTCACAGATAATGAGCAGTCTGATAACTCTGGTTCCCCTTTTGAACTGTTGTTTTATAGCTCATTGATCTTCTTGATCTTATGACATGACATTTAAAAAGATTTGATGGGTCTAGTGAGCTTCAATCAGTCCATATTAGACTAAAATTTGTTATTGCATGCAAGCAAAGGAAAATGGGGGTACATAAGGGTTTCTTACTTAGTGTATCGCATTCAGTTTAAATTAATCCTAACTACGAGTTATTATTCATTGTTAAATGATATACAACGGAAACACATACTGTATATAATGCTCTTCCAGTCTTGAAATGTCCCAAGGTGCTTTACGGAGGTAAAATAAATAATAATCATTATAAATATTCAAAGTATGATTAGGTTTTTATTTAGGGAAGTATATGATATGGTGTAGCCGAGGATCTCACATTTTGTTCTGAAAGGAACCGCCTTCTTATGAGGAGAGACCTCTGATGGATAATTGATTAACCTTCTAATATGTAATTCTGAAATCTTTATTTATTTATTTTTTTAACTAGTGTTAAAAGATTTTCTATTGAGGGTGTAAAAATGCCTAAACAGCTATTTGTAAAGTTTATTATACTTGAGTCATTCTGATAAATCCTATCTTAATTAGACTGGTTAAAAACAAGTTTAGCCCTCTCTAAGCGCCTTATCCTATCAGAAGAAATGGGATTTGCCTTCCATTCATATTAACGTAGAGGAAGAAGACATATTGAGAACGTTTCTGGCTGTTATTGCATTGACCATCCATACATACAATGTGTGGTGGCTAAGGAAGGGGTATATTTTCAGTATACTCATATATCTACATTTTAAATTGAACCCAAGACCACTATGGACAAAGTCCCTCCATTTAAGCTCCAAAAATTACATAATTAATAGGTTATATTAACATGATTATACATTATATTAGAACATTTACCTTCTAGTTTAAGACAAATTTAATAATAATAATAAAAGGTGGTGATATGTCAATCAGGTGAATCAAGGCTTTATGATTTAATACAGGGTTATTTCTTTAAATATGGTTCTGTTATCTTTATAAAGAAACTTATATTAAGAACCATGGCAACTGTGTGCAATTATCTACTGCCATCTTGACTTTATCAAAGTCGTTTTTTTTCTTTTTAAAGCAATTATTTTTTTAAAACTACACACAAAGATAAGTGCCTGACATTTGACCAATCAGAATAATTGATGATAATTATCAATACCTAACACAATTTAAAAACACTGTACCTGATAAAGAAAGCTAGGGGATTCCTGGTGACATGTTTCCTCATTGCAAACAAGATATTCTCTTATTCTGTTAATATTCAGCTCAACAGATTCCATCTATCTGCTGTCCAGTTATCATGGCTTTTGGCACAATACCTTCCCCCAGAGCTGTGCTCTTTATTGCATATTTGAGAGAACTCAAAGACAAGGAACTGGGAGGAAGATGATCTGTCAGATATGTCACTTTTAACAGCGAGTATCAAAGTGAGCTATACTCAAATGGGATGTCTTTGTTTATATTTCCTACTCAGTGTAGTTGAGCTTTTTTGTTATTCTTCATGGTGATCGCTGGCCGTGGTTCTGATCCTCTCTGCAACTGCTCTTCAGGTCCGCTGTCCGCGGTGCTGAACCGCTAGTTTCCTTTAGCATAACAGACCCTTTACTTGCTGCACATAACTTATGTCAGAACTTTGAAAAAAATAAGAATTATCTGATATTATGTTGGCAGTAATGTTACTGAGCCACCAGGATTCGCACTGCTTCTCATTTTTTAAAGCCCTCCATGGTGTATTTAATATCCCCAAAGCTGACAGTGGATGTGGATGTCGCTTGTTTTACGTCATGCTCATGAGGAGATTTACCCTATCCCTTTCTGATCCTCTCCAGCTGTTCTCCCAAACGTGCATGTGCATTGCCACTTCACGTGTAAATAACCACACATGGAAACTCCCCCATTGATTCACATTATTGGCTGGACAAAATATTCCCTTTACCAAATTATTTTCTGCCATAGAGTTTCTCCAGAGGGAATCGAAACCACTAAACCATGTTTCTAAAGCTGTATCCTTCCTAAATGAAATTTTAAAACATCTCGCTATATATATATATATATATATATATATATATATATATATATATATATATATATATATATATATATATATATAGCGAGATGTATGATGTATGATGACAAATTCCAATCAACCTTCCAGAACTACTGTACTTGTTACGTTACCAGCATCTCTTTGTGGTGTCATGTACTGTACATAACACGAACAACAAAAATAATAGAACAATTTCCAACATGTCATAATGGATATTTCTGTTAAATGTAATTTGTTAAAACATAACACATACACACACACACTGAAAAGGGCACTGTGGAAAAGTAAAATAATAATTTGATTATATTCAAATCACACTTTGTAGGTGTCTGTGTTCAGATAATAGGAGCTTTGTGTTTTAACCTATATTACTGTAAATAGATAAGGAAATTACCTACATTGTATATTGTTCAACGAAGCTATGGCAAGATACAATGCATATCACAAGCTCATATACTCTGGTGGGGGTACTAAATTGTTTGAAAGCTCTAAAACTACACAATGTATCTTTCATGGTTGATAATTATACTTATGCCAACAAATGTGAGAGTTTATGCAAGGTAAATGTAGATTTATGCTACACAGTGGCGTGCTGGATTTAATCAAACCTGCAGTAGAAATGAAATGAACACTGTTTGGCTTATGTTACTTTTTTTCCATATGTGAGTCAAGTGCTTACTGAAATGCATTAGATCTGATCTTACACCAGACATGGCATGTGAAAAGCTTTCCATTTTGTTGTTGGCATTTTTATTGCAGGATAATTCCAAGCACAGTATCCAAACCTGATTACATCCAAACAACACAGGAAATTGAAACAGTAATGCAATTTTGTGGAAAACAGAGCCTTTAGTTATTGTTGCTTGTGTATGTGAGCTTGAATAGAGCAGTGCATGCATGTTCTTTTTGGTGAGAGATGTACTAGTCAATACAAGTAAAATTAAGTTACTGAAAAACTTTCCATTAATTTCTTTGTAAAGTAGAAATCATTCTTTGTTTTCCATAACCTTGAAGAATGTATGGATTTGCTGGTGGCCACATCTTGTTATTTTGGGGGTTTCATTTTACAACCGATCTTTTAATTTTCAGATTCCAAAAGCAGTTGAATAATAAAAGCTTCTCCATGTTTTACAAATTGGTTTAAACTTGGGTTTATAGGGGAGCAATGGTATGCTGTGCAGAAGTATTAGGAGTACAACCTGACATCTTGGTTTTTCATTGGATATTTTCAAAAAAACAATAGGAAAGTTGGAGCCAGTGTTAATGAGCAGCTGAAGGAGTTCGGGATTGCAGTTTTCCAGAAATATTACCACATTACACACCGTGATGTTAACCATACCAAAACATGGCTGGGAAGTATAAATGACAGAGAAAACACAACATGTATACTCCCATACTCAAGGTCAAAGGCAGAGTTCCACATAGAGCATGGCTATTTCAAAGTGTGCATCGTCCCAATGTCGAATTCCGGTTCAATCTCTTTACTAGAGCAGTGAGCAGTCAGATAGTTCTTCTAATGAGTTGATTTGGTGTCAGAAGTGAAATTCAGCTTTTTTGTGCATCTCCAATAACGAGTCAAATAACGATTCAATATGTCAGCTTCTCACTCACCGTTGGTAGCCTGTTGAAATCTTACGTTGGTCCTTATTATAAAATGTAACTTGCCGCATAGCAATACAAGAACAAGCAATGTAATTTTATCCAGTAAATGCTGTCACCATTACCTAGTTTGCTTTCCATGCTCAAAGTAAATCTCCAATCGACTGTGAGAACCACAAAACATCTAATTATGATTTATTTATTTATTTGTTTTTAAATCATGGAGTGTTTTGAGACACTAATCAATAGCCTGCTTGCCAGCCAAAACTTTCATTAGAGAGCCAGTTGTAAATGTTGTCTTCTTGAAATTAAAAAAAAGTTCATTATTCTTGCAATAAATTAGATGAGATAATACTAAAAATAATTACTTTTTGATCAGTTGTATTTCAAATATATATATATATATATATATATATAGGGGTGTAGCAGGGCTGACTATCTGACGCACGCGTGTTCCTGCAGGGGGAGTCGACAGCCCAGTTGGACCCACCTGCCAATCATGGCGATGACACAGAGGGGTTGGGTGAGGGTGTGTCGTCTGACTCTCTCTGAGTGGTCGGGAGGCAGGTTGTGGGGGGAACGATCAGCCAATAAAATAAATATAATATAATATAAAAAAATATATAAACACGAGAAATTTTCAATCCACTAAAATAAAAGGTTTTACATAATCTCTGCAATTAAGAAATTGCAGTGTCCAGTGTGAAAACACAACACAAAATAATAAATTAACATCCATGGTAGCACTATAGCATTAAAATGTTCAATACAAAAAATGGTGCCTGAGTTACAAGCTCTTACAGTGTCCTGCATAACAACAATAAAGCATAATCAAATCATACTGTGGAGTCTGTATCATCTGATCATGGGAGACATATATTTAGCATTTGTGACGGCATTAGGGACATAGCGCCAAGTTTATGCCAGCATTTAAATTGCCCTGTATGTATCATGACACTTTTAAGGCCGTGTTAGCACCGACAAAATGTGCTCTGTCATGTAATGCGCTCCACCGCTCATTAGCCATGTATTTTAAGGCGTGTGAAGCCTTAATTATATGCATGGGCAAACTGAAGGTGGGGCTCATTTGTAAATTAAATCTGTGATATCAAAATTTGATTTATGAAGTGCCAGAACACAGATTTCAAATTGAGTCGGACCGTGTACAGCTACACCAGTGCTGCTTCTACTTGATAAAAGTATGAAATTAACATGTGAGGTGAAGAGTACAGTAATGTAAAATACTGTAATGAAAATAAAATGCATATCTTTCACAGTAGGCAGTCAAATACATGATTTTTGTGAAATTCGTTATATTGTGAATTTTCAGGGGCATTTCTTACGATGGATAGTGCAGACTCCTAACCTTCCTGAATAACCCAGGAACACAGGGAGAGTACTGAGAAGAAGGGAGAGTATTTAGGGTCAGCATTACCCTTTCTGATCTCCCTGAGGATGAAATTATAGCTTGATACCGGCTATGTACAATTGTTTGTATTCATTGTATAATAAACTTGGTTCACTATATCCTTTTCATTATGTACATTTGGTGTTATCCATTGTATAATAATAATATAATATAAAGTCAAGACACTTAGTTAACATGGGTCATTGACTCTCCAAATGACCTACCTATTGTTCAATTGAGGTAGCCCATTTGGAGGGAAGGCGCTATTTTTCAGATTAGTCTGTTAATCTGTTCCACCGGTAGCCCATTTTGAAGGATTCAGAATACCAACGCAGAGGAATTTTTGCTTTTAAATGTGCCATCTTACGCTGTGCCTCATTAATTTTAGGCCAGTTAATACATTCGGGAAAGGGTAAAATTTGTGCTGCGGCAGAGCGCTACTTTACACTCTGTCAATTTAGGGCTGCATCGGTCGATCTTGATACATCATCGTTATCTGAACCGAAGATAACAACTGACCCTAACACTGAATCACTCAATGCACAGAGCAACTACTTCCACGCAGTTTTGTCTATTCATGTGAGTTGCAATATTTCCCCTGAGGCATTATTTGCACATGGTTATTAAAATTCAGAAATTAATGGTGAAGATTTGACTTTCATCTAAGTTGGGGTGGGGCGATCGTTCAAACCAGTGTGTTGACTTAGCAGAATCCGGTATATATAGGAAATCAATTGGGAATTCAATCATATCAGTTAGAAAATGGTCTGGATCAGGAATAATAATAGCAATGATATTGAATGTAAAGTACTGCGAGTCAAGAATAATCACATGTTCAGATGTTAGAAGTGCTTTGTAAAAACAATATAAACAACAATAATTCTTTGTATCTGTAAGGCATGAGTACACTACGCTAATGCTGTCTTAAAATTCTGTTTTTGTCAGTGTCTAAGACTTCAAGCACAAGAGACTTTAATATGTTCAAGGGAAATAAAGGCCATATTACCTTAGTGACAGCTCCTACGTGCAGAATATTGCTCTGAGTGAAGAAAATCCACAAGACTTCATGCGGAATGTATCCACACGTCTATCATCGTTCATGCCATTGGGGAACAAACAAGAGAAATAGTACACTTAATAAGATGAAATGTCAAGAACAGACAGTCATCAGCTGAAATTACAGGCTGTGAAAAAGTAGGGCAATATAACTGCTACTATGACTAGAAAATGTATGATACTGGGAGACGTTACCCGAATAATTTTGTTGTCAAAGACTTCATGCTGCATATAATACTTTATATGTAAGTAATTATTAGAGAACTTAATCATTAACATCAAAGAGTTCTTATCAAAGACACTTTATACTTTATTATTATATTTGTATTATTACTACAGAACGGTTTTGTTATGAAGATGAATATCAATATTAAATCAAAGAGATCGATGTGGAAAAATGAGCCAAAAGTGTATTTCTTTACACAGATATTAAATTACTGTATTGTATTTTTTTTCGTGTGACTCTAAAAAAAACAGTTTAAAGGAATTCAAACCAAACCAATAGGCCTTTACAGAACTTCTGGTTTCCCTACCCATTTCTGTTGACATATTTCCTAAAGCTCCCTGTGGTAAGCAGTGTAGTGAAAAAAATTAGCTGACAAATGGTTTTTGATTCAAAAACACTTTATATACAAGAAAGGTATACCTCCAATACAATCATATAAGCACGAGTTTCAAACTGACTTTGGACAAGGCCTCAGTACAGCTCAGTGCATATGTTTGTATCAGAAAGCACGGATATCCATGGAGTCAATTAGAAAGAGATGAAAAGACTAACAAACTTTTACAAGATTTGATATTTATACCTTTGTAAACAATTGTTGACTCCCCTTCAACCCAACTGGTTTCTGTCCAATAATCGAGGTAGTCGTTCTTTTATTACACCACATACTTCCTCTGTGGGAAAGGGGGCAGTGCTCTCTGACCTTATGGTCTGCCATGTGCTACATTCAGCAGGGTGCATCTATCTTGTCTTTTAAAATACCTCCCTTCGTCTCAAGGTAAGCCACGTGTAATGTGGCATGGTGCGTCCATTTTGTCTTTTAATGTATATTCCCCCCATCTCAGGGTCACCCATGTGTAATGAGAGCATTCTAAACTTGGAAAATACTGCACTAAAACGACTAAAATCACATTCACACACAACTTAAACATAATGATTAAAAACAACTTTACTGTATAAAAGACACGCACATACACATAATGTAAAACTTATAATTAGTAACATAATTAATACCTCATGCAGAAAGCCATCACTACAAGCAGTATCTGACATTTTGTCAGGAAAATTGAGATGATTGCTGCATCCAATGGCTTTCCCAGAGCCTTCACTATTTCCCTGTTTCTAAACACACACCAAAAACTGACACGTTATGACAAGTGAAAAATGATACTGATTTAATTGGTGATATAGGTCAGTGGGTGCCACTATTTTCATTAGACTGTGCCCATTGTTTATTGCTTTTATGATGAAGTTTACAAATGGATACCAACAATAACATATATATACCTGTTATATTAGGATTTCCAGGGACTATCAGCGCTGACCATATTTTAACATAGCTTAAAATACAATATGCTTAAACAGTACACAGCAAAACCTTCAATAACAAGACGATACCTTTTTAACAACAGTATCAGAATATGTAACTAAAGCATTGAAAGAATCCTTATAATTACACGATAACATGACATGTAATTTGCCATTCACATTTTTTTTTAATAAACTGGTATGCTTTATACAAACTATGCCACAGGAAAATGACAGAAAAATTAATATGAAAATCAATCAACCAAAACTGTTTCTAATGCAAGAACTACACAAACAACTGCAGAGATGTTTAAAGTGCTGTATGTAGTGTATAGGACTACTAGTGCAATATTAACTCCAAAACAGAACTGAATGCAAATTCTGATATCATAGTAAATCAACAGAAATAGTACTAGAAAGTATTTACCAAAGTTAAAACAGTTATTTTTTTTATAGCATCTTAAAACCAAATATTCTGTTTTTTAATTTTACAACAGAGAGACAGAGAGGGTCACAGAAAAGCTATGTGGAATGTTCTAAAAAAATAAATAAAAAAAAATAGCCACCCACACAGTTGGAACATATATTTTACAGAATTATACTATACCATAGCAAAATATGAAAATTAATACATTTACAGTAGCTTTTATTTATTATTTAGAAGATAGTCTAAATTGTACCAAATACAAAGCTACTGTACTGTAAACCAATCTGAAAAAACAATTTCAAACCCAGTCAAACTAGTTCGTGGAGAACAGACATAAGCCAGTTTGCATGCTTTGGCTTTATTGTGGATGTTTTCAGGTCCACATCAATATCGGTAATGGCGGCTACTTACGCCCTCTAGCGGTCGGATGAATTTCATATGAGTCAACCATTGGAAGCATTTATATATGTGCCAGAAATGTTTGCAATTTTTTTTTGATACGTGAAAATATTTCTGGATTTACATTAGGATATTGTGTTTGTACCTTATTTCTATAACATGTTATTATTACAAATAACTGGCTATTACTGTTTATAATTGCTTATATTTGGATTACTTGTTTCTTATAACAGATCCCTAAACTATAATATATATAGTTTTCCTGTTCCCTAATTACCAACTGGTCATCAATGTGTTTGACATATTCCACAATCAAGGATGCTATGCAGTGCCACAGCTTCATTTAATGTCCAAACTAATGCTTTTCTACATTCATCACTAGGAAACCTATTTTAACCCTCAATTATATGGGCTTTACTCAAGTCAGGAGTCAATGAAGTAATTATTGGATAAGTTGGTTCATTTATACCCATTATTTTATTTATTGTAAAAACAATCTAGCTTGGTAAATAAGTAATGAATAAACCTTGGAAGAATAAAACAGGTTGTCAGTATCCTATGTTTAACAATTACTAGAAGCATTAGTACAAAGAAAACAATCTGATTATAACAACCATGAGAAATTCACAAAATTACCCAGCCTAGATTTGAGGGTGAAGAGCACTTTCTATTTATTTATATTTAGTACCTTTCATTTAAAGAAAGCATTTTCAACCATACAATAGATCATTTTCAGGTAGTTGAAAAAGTAACACAGTAAATTGTATTCTGAATATGGGGATTTGGAAAGTACTATATAGCATTCAGTATTTGTCACTGTTTAATGCTTTAGGTGTTAAAAAATAATAGAGACACATTTCCATGGAATAGCAGCTGGGCTGAAACTTTTTTTTTTATCTAAATTAATGGATTCGGTCTCATGTGTTCTACAAAACCCCTTCTTTTTGTCCCTTCAATGCTCACGGCTATCAATATGTTTTCATAATGGAACACAATGTGGTGCCTAACAGAAACAGCAATGAAATAGGACTATTGATTAAAATATCAATACTGTGGTACAGAACATGTTGATAAAAAAATAGTCATTTTAAAAGAAACTAGAATTCAACAACAAATGTTTTGACCAAAAGTCTTTCTCAGTGTCTTCAAAAAAAAGAGGACTGGTCAAAACATTTTTCATTGAATTTTAGTATTTCTAGATATAGCACTATTACGTGTTTAATAGTTATGGATGATATGATAAAACACAACTGTGTCAGGGTGTTTATATTGCTGTTTAAAAGCTCATTTCAGCCGATAGTTCAATCAGTGTTGATGTGAACCGGGGGCAGCTATATTGCACCTCAATTCAGCAGGTTACATGAGTGAGTATTGCAAAAATGAAATTCAGATCTGACCATTGATTTCAGCCCATTTGTTTGCGCAACGACTCAGTCAGGATCCAATGTTAATTATTTTTAGCCATAAAGCTATAACGCCTTTTCTCTAGCTGAGCATATAGCTCAAAGGACTCTTAGTTTGTTAAACATTGGTTCATAATCCATTACTCTACTTCTTATTAGCTGTCCCTAGCCCCATTACATTCCCCTCCCGGTTGTTGCTGAGCTTCCATTTTAATGTGGATATTAAGGTTTTACGATGATCTGTTGGTAATAAAATGAATAATTAATTCATAATTAAAATAGATATTCTTATTCTAAAACTAACAATATGCTTCCTTAACACAAACAAGCAGCCATGAGAAAAGCCATTAGATGATTAATAGGGCACTAAAGGGCACTAAAAGGCCTGGGGTACCATACAAACTATTTAACAACACTGGCCTTTCCGCCTCTGATCTTATTATGTGTATAGGGCAGCTATTAAACCCGACGCAGCAGCTGCATATTAGTCTATCAAAAATGTAATTCATTCACTGGATCTTTTAGAATCCTAAACTAAAAGACAACTCATATTTTGAGGTAGTTTTGCAATATTACACTGGGGCAATGCTTTGCTTGGCATTCTTGCAAAGAGGTGTGTCTTATTTCAGATCTACTTCAGCTGGAGGAGACAGACAAATACAGAATTTACACCCATCTGCAAGAGCCAAAACATATGTGAGACCATCAGACTTAGTACTCATATGGTACAGTAAAAGCAGTACACCAAAGCAGCCTGACTAATTTGCCAATGCCCATTGGGAGTATAGAGTGGGCTCCAAAATATCAGGACATAACTTCTACATACGCATTTTAGCCAGCCAGTTTGCATGAGCTACAACATTTATGTTTATTAGCAAGCAGTTGCACACCATGCCATGCTAAATCACACATTTATCTCTGCATGATCTTGACAGATTGTTTGGAAAATAATTTAAGGCTGTGCTGTTTGCCTGTGGCAACCATCCGCTGGTTAGCAGCTAAATGGAGTCTTAAAGGAAAAGTGGCATTTGGTAGATGCTGGCTGCCTCCGAATTGCAATCATGCAGAGTCTTTGACAAATTAGAACTCTCATGTTTTAAAAGGCCCTGTGAGCAACAGGGTTCGAGAGTCTGCATGCTGAGCCATATTTGCATAGACTGGTTGATTCATCAAGCCTAAAACCACAGGTTGGGATAAGTCAAAAATGATTTCACATCAAAATGCATAATTTGCAAATAGAATACATTTCCCAAGATAACAAGTGCTAATACACATTATGAGAACACAGCTTCCTGCTACCTCTAGTGCCATTCTAATGTGTAAGGATTGGTGGTCAATTATTCTCTCTCTCAAATGCTGTAGTATTTATTTATTTATTTATTTATTTATTGTCTTTTAAATCCCTGTCAGTGTAGCATTAACCCAATATCATGTACAGTATATAGGCCTTTTGGGATACTGATTCAATAGCCTCCCCTGGAAATAAATCCTTGTTATGGCTTGTGGATAAAGCATTTCCAGAGAGCTGCAACTTAGGGATGGGTCAGACTGCTAAGTCTTGCTGGGTGCCTGACTAGAAAGGGTTGCTGAAGTCCAATGTGGCGAACTATCCCCAGACCATTTCCCTATGGGCTCTCAACCATGATTTGAACCAGGACTCATTTTGCTCTCCAAGATGAGTCTCTGGGGATCCCATCAAATTTATTTTTCATTATTATGGTGAAGCTTAACCAAAAGATCTCTGATCTTGCCACAGCATTTCCATAATTCATCACTAGTGTATATCAAACACTGTGTTTTATTATTGTATTAATACTACAAGCTTTATTATATTATGGGGGAGGGTACATTGTTTTGCCCTGAGCATCACAGTCATTCTTTGCTTTGTATTCAAACAGAAACCCATGGACACGCTGGGTGAAGAAAATCAAACACGTGTCGCCCCACTAATAAAAAAGGACTTTACATTGACATAAAAGATTAGAAATATATATATATATATATATATATATATATATATCCAATCCAATTGCATCATAATCCTTAAGGAAATATAGAGGACTTTTTTTTCTTTACAGAAACAATGCAAACACCAAATTGCTCTGGGAAATGTCAGGCTCTGGGTTTTGCAACAGTACCTTCGTAAAAAAGCAATTTTAGCATCTTAATTATCCAGATTGCACAAGGAATTTAAAACAATTTGTTTTGTCTGATAAAATCTTAAGCCGGCTCCTGTACAGCACTTAAGGAAGCTATCTTATGAAAGCTTTAAAGTAAATGAGGTGTTGATGAGAATGTGCAAACTAAAGCAATCCTAATGTGTGAATTTCTAGACAGTAATGGAAATTATGTAAATCTGTTCTGATAGGACCGATTTTTGGTTATATGTTTGTTACAGACAGGAAGAGGGAAGTCGAAATGCATGGTACTTTGTCCATGTAACAACCATTTAAATAGGATTAGTCATGTTTTACAGAATGAAATGTAAAGGGTTATTAACCCTAATGATTCACTTTTTTTTTTTTTTTTTTTTGTAATTCATATTCAAATATCCTAAATGACATTCTAATGTATCACACATGCCCTCACAATGTATTCATATTTGCTAATCAGGCAGTCAGACATTAACACAAGGTCACTTTCAACCAAACCCTTTAAATGCTAAATTGACAATTGAACCTGTTAGATCCTCCAACATCCTGCACATCTGTATTCAGACATCTGTTTTACTCTCCCTTGCATCCTAGTACTGTACATGTTGGTCTTCTCATCTACAGCAGCAGACATTTTTCCATGCCCAAAATGGAACTTTAGAATAACTACATGATGGCTTTGCCATATGCAAAGGACTGTGAGAGCTGCTGATGTCCCTAATAACAGAGCACTAGATCATTGTGCTTCAGCATGTCATTGTTGTTTCTTAGCAGCATGGAGGTGGGATTATATTGCTATCCTACTTGATCAACAAGCTGTCACGTCGTCTTTGTACTCTCATTCTTTCTCAAATTAAAAGGGCTTCTCCACTTCAGCATCCGAATTTGAGCACACAGGTCTCAAATAAATAGACCAAAAAAACTACTGGTGCTACTACAATTGCTCAGAGACTCCTTTCATCAAATTATGTGCATTTTATCAACTAATTCCCCAGTATGGCAGGGG
Organism: Acipenser ruthenus; assembly: GCF_902713425.1. NCBI lineage: Eukaryota > Metazoa > Chordata > Actinopteri > Acipenseriformes > Acipenseridae > Acipenser > Acipenser ruthenus. The sequence goes on from NC_081207.1 coordinate 27,880,879, forward strand.
TTTGACGTAGGAGAGGTAGATAAAGAATGCTGTAACTAGAGTATTTACACAAGCCAAATCTACCAATCACATCTCTCCATTTCTAAGGGCACTGCACAGGTTTCTAGTATCGTAGAGAGTTCAAAGCCTACTTCTCACACACTGTATGACTGTCCATGTTTTCTGTCTATTTGGTTAAAGTACTTTGACATCCCAGTCTGTACTGTGACACTAGTCACTGAATATCTGTTGTTTATCCAAATTAAAAAGTCCTGGTGCATGTTACATTTTGTAATTGATTTCCAGATTCCATTTGAGTACTTCTGATATTTCTAATTCTAATTACACTATGTAACACAATTTTTGTTCCTGGGTAGTAAGTGTTATTTCCTAATTGCTTATGCCTCAAAAGTATAGAAAATGGCTATTATTCCCCACAAACTTTGCTTTTGTGACCTGGACAGTGATATTTTGAAATTTACCTATTTCCAATGAGAAAACAGGCGAATTTGTGTCTTTTCGTTCACATAAAGTCAGAAAAAAACAACATATGAATCCAAATTAACATGTATTTATACTAAAGTAATATAAAAATGACTACAAAAGATTTAGAAGTGAGTAGTTTTTCGAGATTTATGATTATACTGTAAATCACTTTCAAGAATCAGCCCCCAAATGTAGTCTCCCATCATGGTCTCGTTATACTGTCCTTGATAGCGGCGTTCAAAGTCCAGTATATCCTGGTGGAAGCGCTCGCCTTGCTCCTCCGAGTACGCTCCCATGTTCTCCTTGAATTTATCAAGATGAGCATCAAGGATATGGACTTTGAGGGACATCCTACAGCCCATTGTGCCGTAGTACTTCACCAGAGTCTCAACAAGCTCCACATAGTTTTCGGCCTTGTGATTGCCCAGGAAGCCCCGAACCACTGTGACAAAGCTGTTCCAAGCCGCTTTCTCCTTACTGGTGAGCTTCTTGGGGAATTCATTGCACTCCAGGATCTTCTTTATCTGTGGTCCGACGAAGACACCGGCTTTGACCTTTGCCTCAGACAGCTTAGGGAAGAAGTCTTGAAGGTACTTGAAGGCTGCCGACTCCTTATCTAGAGCTCTAACAAATTGTTTCATAAGGCCCAATTTGATGTGCAGTGGTGGCATCAGCACCTTCCGGGGGTCCACCAGTGGCTCCCACTTGACGTTGTTCCTCCCCACAGAGAACTCGGTCCGCTGTTGCCAGTCCCGCCTGTGGTAGTGCGCCTTGGTGTCCCTGCTGTCCCAAAGGCAAAGATAGCAGGGAAACTTGGTAAAACCACTTTGGAGACCCATCAGGAATGCCACCATTTTGAAGTCTCCTATGACCTTGATGCCATCTCAGAAAAATGCAGATATGTATCCACTTAGGCAGCTGGAACTAAACGGAACTGGTGGGCTTAAGGCCCCTGTATTTATACTACTATTTATATTACTGGAAAGTTCTAGAAAGTTCTAGAAGTTACTCCAAGTTTACTCAGCACTGAATCTATCTGGAATGTTCTGGAAAATAGGTAAATTTCAAAATATCAATGTCCTGGTCACAAAAGCAAAGTTTGTGGGGAATAATTGCCATTTTCTATACTTTTGAGGCATAAGCAATTAGGAAATAACACTTAATACCCAGGAACCAAAAAAAAAAAAAAAAAATGTGTTACACGGTGTTATTATTATTTTTTTTACCTTTTGCTTTGTTAGACGTGTAGTTCTGCTCTTCTGCTGTAAAGTGCCCTGGAAAGATAGTACTTGAAGGACACTATATAAACGAATTTGGCACGGCCCTCTTGTATGAAATCTCTTTAAGGTTTCTGCAGTTAAACTGCACCCCGGATCCCTTTACTTCCAATATACGTCTGTTTATGACAAGCTCCACAAATTGAGTTGCAGAGAGTTGGTGTCTTTTGATTTAGACACATTGCTCTCTCTATAATCCACCTTTTAAAATCACCTGTAGAACTCATTTAAAATGTATTGCAAAATAAAAACACATCAAATGTATTAATCCCAAGCTTCAGTCAACCACTTTCAAAGATACACAGAATTGACAGATCTGCTAACAAGATATGCTTCTTCCATCAAAACTATACTGGCTATTCAATCAAGGTCAGCATACAAACATTTTCATCTGCACAACCCAATACAACTTTTATACCTGTTATATTCACTCTGTGTTGACTGATGAAAAGCCGTCAATTTGTTCCCTTCTTTTTCCATGTCATGTCCCTCCCCAGCCCCCCTATATTATATTTTATTATATTCTGTCATACTTGCTTATATTTCTCTGTTTATCTATTTATATATGGGACATAAAATGGTAATTTCCAGCTATTAGACTTGAGGGATTATGCAAAATTGTTCTAAAGCACAGGAATGTTCATTATGCCCCTACAGACTATTTTTCTTATGTGAACTGCACTCAGAAGCTTGTTAGCTTTTTTTAAAACACAAGATTATACAATAGAACACAAGTCCTGATGTGTAATTAAACACACATATAACGTACATTGCAAGGCTTTTATTACAACCAGCTTGTCACATTCATCAGATTTTGTGCTGAAATTAATGCAAAGATAAGATAAAGCAGCATGTCTGTCATATTATTGAATTATTATAACTGTCAGACTTAAAAATAAATTTTTGAATCGCATTCCCGTGTTTTTGTAGTGCTTTGACATTGTATCTTTTCCTACTACTGTTGCTGTCCTGGACTTCACTGGAACTCTGTGACTGTTATTCACAAAAGTACTAAAAACATTGAAAACCTGGGGACAGCCCAACCTTAAAGAGATCATTGTTATAAAGCTTGCAGTGTTTCAGGCAGGAAATCTATAGTACCATTAATAAAAGTTCCTAGTACAGCACATTTATTCATTGGTCAAACTACAAGTCAATTACTGGCAAGTTCCCATCAACCTACGAGGTATATAAACCTACTTTACAAACTCAGTATTTCCGTGCTTTCGAATTACCATTGGGAGTTCAAGTGCGGCTGCAGTGCTAGTTCGCTATGGTCATCAGGCACTTTTACCATAAGGTACTCAATTATGTATCAATTTTAATGAGAATGTATGCCCTTATTCTGACTGCCGTTTTCTACATGTTTATCGTTACCACGGAGACGGTCACCCGAAATCTGAATGTGTTCGCTGGATGTATTAATAAGGTGGTCGACTGAAATAAGTGAAAGCATGCAAAATTCTCTGTATTCACAAATGCACTCAGCATATAAAGTTGAAGAGGGAAGAGAGAGGCTTACATTTTTAAAAGGTGACTGTTTCCCCCAGTGCAATGCTTTCTTTGTTGAGTTATTTATTTTTATAAAAAACAATTACAATTACAAATCTGGTTCACTAGATGGCATTATACATATGTTCAATATAATATCTTAAAGGGAACGTGAGGACAGTTAGAATTATAATGGAAACAGACTTAGGACAGAGGGTGCATGTAGGAGTGTACGGGTTACCTAGCTATGTTATTGATGCTGAATCATTGGGATCCATTAGCTACTAGGAACTGGATGAGTATTAATAAGCAGAATGGCATACTAGTGTTATAAATTGCCTTAATCCAATGTTCGGGAGATATTTGCCACAGTATGCTTTTTCTTCACAAAGTCAGTAAGTTATCTAGAAACACCCAATAATAAATTGTGGGTCCAAGAATACTACATTTTTTGCCTCAGTCTTTCAGTGTAATGCATTAATCAGCGTTAATAAGTCCAATGCAAACATACAGTACATACAACACCTTGTATAGTGCTACATTTTACATTTTAAATGAAAATAGAGCCGCCCCTCAAACAACTCATCTTGCTTGCTTGAACCTTCTTACTGAAATCACTAGAGGCAAGGCACTAGAATAATTTATATTAAAAAAAAAACATTACTTTTGAAAAAACTTCAATTATAAAGCACAACATTACTTGCATTGACCCCAAGGCAGAACAAAATACATTCGCTGAATTTTTTATTTGATTGCTTTTGACTAAAAGTTGGCAGTGCAGGTGATTATCAACCTTTGCAAGACCTGTCCTGCAAAAATGTTCAGGAACCAGATAGCTAAATGTACCTCTTTAAATAGGTCTTCATTATCTCTTAAATAATCTCCATCTGAGCCACAACAAGCAAAGCCATTCAGGCTAAATTACTTTGAAGACAAAAAGGCCTTTAAGAAAAGGTTAATTTAGTCCTGAGAGTCAGTGGTCAGTATTAAAATAATGGCATTATAAAATGAAAACCAGCATTTGATTTAATTGCTGCATATGTACTTGAAATTCCAGATGGAGAACATCATCATCATCATATTTCTAATGGTGCATTTTCATGAGACATTCCGTGCATATTTAATTAGCTGCTGTGAGATGTAATACGAGCTTCAATTGAAAGTGAAAGTTTTTGTTAAATGAACGATGAGAGTATTTATTTAATTACAATGTGTCGATATCAACAAAAAGGTGACATTTTTTGTCAGGGTGCCTTTACACACCAGGCTTCAAATAATGAATAAACAGCATGTTGAATGCATGTAATATTAAATACTATGCAGCACATACAATTGCATTTGAATCTGGTTTTAAATTGACTTGATCTTGTCATATATTGTTACATGATTTTAATGGAATTTTGGAAGCTGGCACTTATTATATTAGAGAAAAAACAATAATTACTCAATATTAAAGCAACCAAACCCAGAACCAATGATTACATCAGTATTTAGTTAGCTCTTTTTTTAAGAGAACAATCTTTGGTAACTTAAAAAAAAGGGAAACATGCTTAAAAAGTTACTTAAAGGCAGATGGAAGTGCTTTAAAAATATACACAATAGTAAAAACAACGGAACTGGACTTTTCAAACAACAAATATGATGGGTAAATAATTTGAAGATACTATGAAGATAATAAATTTGGTGTTACAGTTAATTAAAAAATAATAATAATAAAATTACCCACATCCTCAGGTGATGAAACTGCAAAAGAGCCATGCAATAAAGTTTGTGTACTTTCGATGTCACTTGATTTGAATTAATACATGTCCTTTTTGTCATTGAAACACCGCTGCTCACTGAACGCAGATTTCTAAATTGATAAACCCTTATCCTTGCAGGAATGTCCCTGAATGTGTTGATTAGCACTTTAATGCACATTAATTATCATTGGATATTGAATCACTTGGTAATCATTTGATAATTGAAACAGAAAACAAGTGGGCATGCAGTGTCAGAACATGCTCCCTTGTTTTTTTGCTATCTGACTAGCACATCAAAAATTGTGAAATAGCCTACTGAAAAAAAGTAAATTAGCAAAGGTCACTTATACAGCACGGTATGGTATAATTTACTGAATCCGTAAATGGGTCATGAAATAAGATCTGTACTGTTTGTGGGACAGGCTTAAATTGGTATGTTCTTACCGTATGTTTGGAGTATATCCACTAATGTCATGTTGAATTTATAGGTAATTAAGACTGAGCAAGTGCTCAGTATCCTCCTAAATACCTGGTATAAATTGAAGCCATCTTACAGTCCCACTACCCATTTTTTTTTTTTTTTTTACCAATGCTTGATTCAGGTTATCTAGAGGACCTGTAATAAGACTCACTTAACCTACAAATCCTACAGGTCAGTGCTACTTGACTGTCCAGACCCAATGTTCCCCACATTGTTCCTAACAGCTGCCTACTGAAGTCCTTTGGCTGTGCTAATTTCTAAAATAAGTGAGAAACACTTTGTCAGAATAGTAACTGAAATAACTGTGTTGAAGCTCTAAACATGGAAGCAGTGTAAAAACAGTAAAAACCCAACTGATAAATGGGTAATTGTATGTAAAAAAGAATGTGATATCTTGTAACAATTGTAAGTCGCCCTGGATAAGGGTGTCTGCTAAGAAATAAATAATAATAATAAACAGGGTACTTTTTTAAAAAAAAAAGTAGCTAGAAATGCCCAAAATAAAATACTTTGCTGTTTTTGGTAGCTAGCAGAGCATTTCTTTTTGTTTTCAACTGTTCATGGACACATCCTAACTCTCACATTTACCCAGTGGCGTAGCTAGCTGGTTTTAGGGTGGTTTGACCCCCCTCCCCCCAAAATGAATTATTGAGCTACGTGGGGCAATAAAAAATATCAGCCATGTACAAAAATCTCGATCCGCCACCCCCCCCCCCCCGAATGAAATCCTTGCTACACCAGTGTTATTACCCATCAGCAAAAAATCTCTATCCACCCCCGAAACAAAATCCTGGCTACGCCGCTGTATTCACCTATATTTATACTGGGGGTGGCAAGGTAATTGATTCTTTGAAGATCCAATTCTTAACCAAATTCCAAACACTCTCATATGGGGATTTATCTGCCAAACCCTGTGCAGGGTTTTTTCACCCTTTCACACACCTATTTTTATTTTATTGTATTTTATTTTATTGAAGCTTTTCTGCCCATTTTCTTTGATTGAAGCTCATTAAGATTTTAATATACTCTACAGAAATGCCAGCTGTGCTGTACATTATGTCTCTAGATTTCCACAGCTATTGTAAATTTGTATTATTTTTTTTTTTTTTTTAAATCAGACTCTCTACAGTACATCCCCATACCTAATGGAACTTTATTTATTTTTCTAAAATAGGATTTTAAATTAGGCTATAAAACAAATGTACAAAGATATTGCAAAACCAGACTCATACATTCGTCCTCATTAAACACACGACCCACTTTTTAACCTTTAGGTTTGACTGTTTAAGGTCGCCCTCCCCTGTACCTTAACGTTGATTACCGGAAAGAAGAAAGGTGGGAAGGGTAATAATTCAGGATCATATGAGACAGAATCACCATACTGTACCTGGTGTAGCTCTACTATGCTTGTAACATGATGCAATCACTTTTTATATACTTAATTTAACACTAAATAATTTAACTAAGATAACACTAGATAATTTAACTATAATGGAAAGTCTGCTTCATTTCCTATTCAAAGCTTTCTCTTCAAATCAGTTGAATTTTTTTAGCAAGATTCACCTGGATTTGTTTAGAGGCACCCCTCCTTAACACAAACGTGTTATTATTTCTACGATCAATGTATTCACTTGACCTGTCGAGCTCTTTATCGCCGAAATTGCCGACTCTCATGAATATTCATAAGCAGACAAGACGGGGGCGTGGTTTGGCTGTCAAGGGGTTGGTATATATATGGGATGCAGATATATATGGGGTGTATAGTATTTGACAAATGTAGCTATTCCAATTCTAGGAATTTCACTCTTGCTGTTTTTGTACAGATATACAGATTCAATCAAGAATTACAGTTCATGTTATTTCCCTGCTCTATGGCACTATTCAGTCAAACTCCCAAATACAGGAGGACACCCCCTGAATACACTAGAAAAAAGAGTAATACATTCTAGCAAATGTGAAAGTGCTATAAATAACAGAAGACCTTCATTTAATGATTTTATGTCTCCGTATAGTAGACACATGCAAAAATAAACTGTTATTGTGATATATTAAGCGAAATAGGCACTCTATTGAGAACAGAAGGAACATGCACAAGAAATTACACACTACAGTATACTGTACTCTAAGAGAAACGCATGTTGTAATTAATTTGTGCTTATACATAACTTTCATTAATGTTTAATGAGTTGGCAGGATTGGTTAATGATTTAATAGCAATGTCCTGCAGCGGAAAGACAGCGTTTTGGTTTTTTTTGTCCTATAAATTGTATTGAAGTTGACAGATTGATTGACTAGATATAAACAAAACCCCAGTGGGATTTTACTGAGTTTTACCACTTCCTAAGAAACAGGGTTAAAAAGCAATATTATCCCGAGGGTAATAACTTATGTATACAACACTCATTGCATATTTTAATTATTCCTTTGGAGGCTAAAAAGCAAGCGTCAACATCAAATAAACAGCCTTTGTTAACCATACAATCCAGTTTCCTTTTTCTAAGCTATAAGGTCTATGTGGAGACAACAGATTGTTACTCATGCTGTGGTTATCAGCTGGAGCATCCTTTAATTTTTAACCACTTTTACCATTTTAAGTCTAACCTTTTGTATACAATCGATCTGGAATTAGGCAAATATTTGACTTTGGGTGAACATACAGTATTGAAGTTTTAAATTGCATATTACAGGGTTATAGGATGTCAAACGTCTGTCTAGGGCAGGGTAAGGGTTAGGGTTCTGTTTAAGGGCGGATAAAACCCATATACAGACGGACCTAAAACTTTATTATTAATATACAAGTTTAATGAAATCTAGTTATATTTGTTTCCTAATCATTGCCAACCTTTATTTATTACATTGTCATTTTCATTAATAAGTAGCAATTTACACAAGGAAAAAAAGCATGGTTTAATATTTATTTCTACAATATATCTCAGGAAATTTCTGTTTAAATCTCACCCTCTGTGATGCAAGGAAACTTTCTCTTGTGAATCAGGCCAGATTCAAACCTATGAAGGCTTAAGGTCTCCACACACCGGACGTGATGCGATTTGTCCTGCGATAAAATGGTACTTTCGCTGCGACACTGCCTTTCACAGCAGTGATAGGAGACTTTCCTCCGATTGTATCATCAGCTGGAATCACATGTATAAAAATGAAGAGTACATAATAGCTTTTCAGAAAACTTGTTTTAGTAATGTTAAACAAATCATACACATCAGCTATATCCAGTTTCCTGGAAATGGACTGCAGGATGTTCTCCCTCATTGCCGTATCTTTATAATTTTCATGTCCTTTATTGTACAGCATCGCATTTGGTGTGTAGAGGCCTTTACAGATGGGGAAAAGTGCGAAAAGCCCACTGCAGATTAAAATACCATTATGGTAGGTAATTCAAACAGCACCTGTAGAACTCCTCTGTTTGTATCCTGGGACACTATCACCCTTCATGTAAATGTGCTTTATTTTGCTCTTATCTGCCCCCTATTTTACTGCATTTAATCCTGTACTTCAGAATACTGTAATCTGCCAAGTGTTTAACCTGTAGTACTTTGTATTTAATCATATCCTGATGTAACTATCACTATTTAATCATATCCTGATGTCACTATCACTATTATCTGCTGTATTATTGAATTGTAGTTTGTCACACTTGTACTTTGCTTGAACAAAAGTTATTGTATTTCTTTCTCTTATTGTATTACTTGTATTGTAACACTTGAAATGTATTTGCTTATGATTGTAAGTCGCCCTGGATAAGGGCGTCTGCTAAGAAATAAATAATAATAATAATAATAATAATAATAGGTATTTCCTGGAAAACATTATCAGTAAAACAGTACAGTATGAACAAAAAAAAAGAGGTTCATTGTTTCTGTTTCCCTGGGTAACAGCTTACTTGCAGGACACCTTTGCCTGCAGATTCAAACCTCTGTTTTCGGATGTAGTGCACATTCAGATCTGTTTTCGGATGTAGTGCACATTAGGGAATAGCATGAAAAAATATGCACGTTATAAACACATGTTAGGAAACAGTCAACATGATTGTGTTGCACTGCAGCTTTTAAAATGTGCAGCATGGTCATTTATTACTTTTTTTTTTAAAAAGCTTCAATTTATTTAAATATGTTGGCATATTTAAAAGTTGCCGTACTGTTCCTACGCATGCATTAGGCATTGTTTTTTACGCAATAATGAGAATGACACATTTTGTTTTATGACGTGCATAAAATAATATCATGCGTGGAAATGGTTGAACCTTTTTTTTATTATTATTTGTTTATTTAGCAGACACCTTTATCCAAGGCGACTTACATAGACTAGGGTGTGTGAACTATGCATCAGCTGCAGAGTCACTTACAATTATGTCTCACCCGAAAGACAGAGCACAAGGAGGTTAAGTGACTTGCTCAGGGTCACACAATGCGTCAGTGGCTGAGGTGGGATTTTAACCACTGGACCTCCTGGTTACAAGCCCTTTTCTTTAACCACTGGACCACCCGGATAAGTTAAATACATATGATCTCTCTGGAGGATACACAAAGGGGTATTTGCAGAGAGAATAGCCTTAATAAATTATGAAGAATGCCAGTGTTTTTTTTTCCAATAAGTACATAGCGTGACATGTGGTAACTTTATCTGCTACCTACAAGGTACCATGCAGTGACTTTACAATCACAAAGCGATGTAGGCTATAATGGTGCGCACCACGGAACATTCAGGGAAAAAGGAAACCTCATGGGACAGATGCTTCTATGCCTGCTGGGGCGATTACAAATTCCATATAAGACTCAGGGGGAGTTGCTCATAAAATGAAGGTAAGAACACATTACCTCCCTCCACAGTCTGCTGCATTTATCTGAGCTAGCAGTTCATGAGGTGAAAAACTGCAGGATTCTCCTGACCTTTCCAAGTGATATTCACAGCAAGCACTGACTGTCACCAGCACACAATCTCTTCCACTGTGCCATCCATTCCTCTAGATTATTACTTCATTACTTTTTAAAGGCTTCTTGCAACAAGGACCATTGTCCTTGGGCAAGCCAAAACAATATTAGGGAAAAAAAAGCATTCCGTTGCAGACTTGTTGTTTTCATTCTTCTTAAAAAAAAAATACTGCATAATGGCTGTCTCTATTCCATTATCGAAAACACTATGTTATATTCCCTTAGGTTACATTCTTTTTCTGTACCTCCACAGCTGACACACTTCATTAATACTTTATAAAGTCATTCTCTAGGAGAATACTATGTCAAAGTCATAAGGTGTAACTGCTTCTGTGGCTCCCAGATGCAGTCTAATTCATTTGACTACGTCTTGGATTGTAAGTTTTTTGTAGGGGTTTTAATAATCAGGGATGCTTCCACAGTCAATCATATTTTAATCGTCTGGTGACTGAGTGAAGCTTTGAGTCTGCTTTTCTTCAAAAACAATGTTGATGGAGAACAGCCATACAGTGGCAGGGGAAATAAGGCAGGGCAGACATGTAAACACATGGGCAACACTTCATATGAAATGTTGTTAATAAGATTTATGACAGGTTTGCACCATAACCAAAACAAATGGGTGTCTGCGTAACTATGTGCTTTCATTTTAAACAAACAGTGGTGTACTCCCAAGCAGCAAATCTAATTATGTTATTTAATTAACATCTTACTTGGTGCCTTGATATGATACTCAGATTAATTATTGATTGTATCTAATACCTTTTACAATATCACTGTACGGAAGCTATTCTTTTTGATAGATTAATTTAGTTTTATGTTCTGCATTACTTTTTGTAACATTATCATAGGGAATTAACTATTTACTTTTTATAATGAGCTAAAATTCAAATATGGTTTAGTGTGACTCTGAGCCAAGCTTAAATATCATTAGGCAGAACCTGTGTAAAATGCCTACCGGGTGGAGTGAATTACTGTTAAAAGTATAGTCATGACTTTTTAATCAGTACATTGTACCGTAATATGTTTATATAAACATAACTTACTGTAAATTATGTAGTTGTGCTCTTAATACACTGGCACACACCTACAGTAGTGACTACAGTGTATAATTGTCTCAGCCATCCTTTTTGTTGAATATATTATGAAATATATTGAATTAGTACATCACATTACATCAGGTCTTTTACATTATCCATTTAGAATGTAAACACAGATAGGAACACAGAATACATGGCATGTGTAAAATGTCTGTTTATTAATGAAACATCACCAAGCAGTAATTCCATCTATTGTATTACTTTTACAAATTGCATAACCCTGCAACCCTGTAGTATTTGATAGTGTTTAATGATCATTTTATTTAGCTTGATAAAACCAGTTTTTATGTGACAATTTAACATGAAAAGATCTTCCTTCATTTAAATAAAAGAGAAGCCGTTCAGATCAGTATGGGATTATGATCAATTTGTCAATTTAGGTGTGAAAATGTGGAGAATTAGAATTCTGTTTCAACAAGAAGACCACGGATACTCTAGCACACCTGATAAAGTAATTAGTCCAATTAATAGGGATCCTGGGGCTCTTTGAATTAATTTCTTAAAAAAGGTAACAATGGGGTATATTTCAAACAGTGGGTCCCTCCAACTGTAATAAAAAGAACAAAGAGAGGCAAGTTATAATCAACTTGCTCCTGTTCCAGACAATTACAGGATATTCAGATATGTGTATATTGAGTATTATTTATCCCACAATCCTCTGTTGAAATAATGGCCAACACCCTTCTAGGGTTGATTTAATGCAAAACAGGTATGTGGTGAAGTGTCAATTGAAGTTACTATGGTAATATTCAACATTACAGTCTGGGAATAAGAGTCCTAATCCACACTCCATGCCTTCTGGTGTGATAACCTCGGATACTAACACAGGCCTAACATTGCAATATGTGTCTGTAATGCACACACTTAATACACACAGTTCTCCATGTTTGTTTATTGTTTGGAGCACTATGTTGTACATTGGGCCTAATACTTTTTAATGTATTGTGAGGACGTCCCTAAAGAAAAGGAGAATAATGAAATATAGAGGTAACAGCTGGCTGAGTTAATTCTTGCTGAGAGAATACTGAAATGCTGGCCGTGGTCATAGTTGACTTGACATGGCATTCATGGATAGCAGTAAGGGTGAGGTGAAGTAAGGACAGGACGAGAACAGATTCGATATTCTTGGAAGTTATTTAGAGTTTAATCCATCCTTCAAAGTACTTAACCATCTCATTGCTGTTGTTGGGTTCACCCTGTCCTATCCCAGACAGTTGTTTTTCTAGTTTTACAAATCCTTCACATTAATCAGGGGTTTCTGAAGTAAGAGTTTACATGCTGATAACTTGTACTAAAGAGCTGGCATATTAGTCACTTGGCAAGACTATATCTGTGTGAAGGATTGCTTTGGTAAGGTATGATTTCCCCTTAACCCTGATGGAGGTGGTATATAAAAAGGGTAATAAATAGGAGGACTGATTAGAGGTTAATTGGGTACGTATTGCACCATCTCCTGAAGCATTCATGGCTAGCATTCATGGTTCATATATTGAACCATCTTTTATGAATGATAAGTAGTAAAAAAGTGTTTTATATTTTTAGAGGAATTCCCATTAATATGTAGACATTCCTGAGGTTAAATGCAATTTATAATAATGTTGCCTTCAGTAATATGCAAACTTACGTTTCACATTATCTCAGTTACTGATTGCGGACGGCATAATAAGTAAGGCTTGAGATGCATGCAATGTTCAAATGATAGAAATACACAATGTTTTATGCAGTGAAACATAATATTACAATCCACTGTAGTTAAGATCAATTTCAAGGGACCCACAAGAGCATTTGTCTTATCTGGAATTCTTATTATCAGGATTGTATGTCAAATAGTTATACCAACTGCAATACATTGATGATTACTGCGTGTGAAGGCAATAAGTGCAATGAAACAGATATGTGTATTGCACATGCTTCTTGGTTTCTACTGTAGTATTTGTACTCAAATAAATATAGACATGCAGCCATTAATGTATGTATCTATGTATTTATGTATGCAAGTATTTTAATTTTTTTCCAGCCATTGAGTTCTGAAATAATTCCCTATTGTAAAGGCCACAAGGACAGTTTAGGTATGTATTAACAGGTTACAATTTCGTAAGCAAAAGGATTTTGTATGTGAAAACAGTCTAAATTATATATTTAACCCAGAACCCAAAACAGTGGATACTTCATTAGTTGTCTTATAGATGAATCTGAAACTCAAGCCATACAGAATGTAAGCATTGTATATTGGCTTTTAAGAGGGCAGATTGTGCTTCATATCATTCTGGAAACTTTATGAAGTATATATGAACTACATTTTCTCTACACCAACCTCCACTCTTGAGTCCAGATAAAGAAACAAGGAAGATGTTCTGCTTCGTATTGCTTCTACGCCTAGGAGGTACAAAGTATCCTCAGGAGAGCACTTCCTTTAGAGGAACCTTTCTCTGCAATGCAGCTTGCAGGCTTGAGGATACCTAGCAAGGGAGGACTCAGAGTAAAGGAGCTTGTCAGGGATATTTTTTTTTTTACTGAGACCTCCCTCAAGGCACACACAAGCTCTCCCACAGTCACAATGTAATTTAATTTGATAGTTTACTAAACATGCATTCGGTGTGTGAGTGTTTAGAAGAGCTGAACTGGAAACCAGTCAATTCCCAGTGGTTTCTTCTCAGCATTAGAAAAGAGATTGTACCCCAGTGTGTTTGAAGCTAGTAATACAGAAGTGAATCATTCCTTAAAGACTAGTCTACTTTTTATGATTACACCAGAGCCTGATTTTAAATACTTGGGCTTTCCTGGACCATTACAAAGCACACCCCTATTAAATGCAGAATGATGGTCCAGGAGGAAATACAATTATACATTCAGAAGAATTTAATAAGAATGAGGAGGATTGTTAAAAGTGGATACTGAAATATATCATGTTCATCCATGAGATTCCTTTAGCAGCTACATAATGTTAGTTCAGAAAAAAAAGAAAAAAAAAAAACACTTCACCACCCATCTTAATTTTTCATTCACAATAGGCTGAGTACATACCATGAAAATCTGTTTGCCATTTATTGATTAGGTTTTCCTTCTTGTTTCCAGCCTTTCTTGTTTTAAGTGGTTCAAGATGAGTGCTGGCTATCTTGACAAAGACACTTAATTAAAAGAATGATTCAGCCTCCTTGTAAATCATTGCACCATGTTGTTTATTACTTGTTTTGCTTTAACAAAGAATACTTGTATAAAATGCAACCCAAGTTTGCTGGTAACTCTCTGGGTAGGGTCGTTTAAAAATAATTTTAAAACATACTACCATTCTTATAACATATTCTTGCAAAATATTAAATGGTCAGTGAAGTGGAAAACCAACAGACTCTGCACAATAAAAACGGAACCATTCACGTAAACAAAGCTAATATTAGGCTAGAAAATATATTTTGAAGCAAGGGTTAGTCCACGTTTTATGGATTATTTGTTTAAGCAATTGTTTTTAGTTTTTTACTGGTTAGTGCTCAGACTTTGTTCATGATGTCAGGCTGCATTTGCTTTTGCATGTATTGTATGTTCTCTAATACATCTCTGCAGATTTTCTTTGTCACGTTTTAGTGCCTAGGAAATGATGTTTGTGTCATATTTCATCACTTCTAAGTAACAAAGTAAAGCACTTTGTCTCTCATTGTCATGCATTATTATATCAAAATGAAATACTAATCCCTTGCATAAATAATTCATTATGGTAAAAACAACAAAGCTGCTAAAAATGACAGTCATAAATTATGCATTGTGTTTGCTTTTCAGACATGACACTCACTCAACTGATTAGTACAGATTTAACATAACATTTTCAGGATATTATCACTGGATAGTTTTACTGAGTTCTTGCACTGCTTCAACACTGCAAACACAGGCAAACCCCGGTATGTATCACAGACGGTAAATGCATTTGATGGTGTTCTAGTACAGGTATCTGTTATTAATAACTAATAATTCATCGATAAATATGTTATTCACAGTATTAAATATTACTACTACTACTACGGCTACTACTACTAATAATAATAATAAAGACAATTTTCCCTTTTTAAAAAGTAATTCAAATTGAACTGCAAGATCTTGTTACTCCTGAACATCTTTAAAACATGTTTATGTGTGATTAAAGAAATACAAAATTAAGCTGTTTTGTAATAAACTGATTTGCTGTTTTTTCCTTATTAGGTGATATATCTTTCCATGTTATACCAGATATTAGTGAGTTACTAGGGTTTAGGGAGATACTTTCCTGTTTTCACTACCACAAACCACCATGGACACCATTCTTGATGAATTCTGCTCCAAAAATTGCCCTCCCTTTTCTTTGCAAGCATGTTCGGTAACACTTTACATTAAGTGCCTCTAATTACTGTGTATTTACATATGAATTAGTTAGTAAATACATGTATACTTACACATAATCACAATGTTATTATACACAGTTACAATTTACTTAATGTGTACATTGTTTTGCATGACATAACCCTAATTTTAAACCTAACCCTAACCCTTTTCTGATACAATTGTGTACATACTGTACATATTACACCCCAGGGAATTATGCACAGAAAAAATCAAAATTATGCAGAATTATGCGGTATCTCTGTACAAGTATGTATAAAGCAACAACAGTATTGTGCAGTTGTATTGAGTTATTCTCTCATACTGGATATAAAAAAAACTAGCATAAGTAAAAAAAATTAAAAAAAAGTAGAAACCAATTTTTTTTAACACAAAGTATTTCTAAATTCCAAGATCGAAGTAAAGGAACACCAGCTCTTTTAATTTGTCTTCTGAAAGAGAATGCCTCTGATCTGACAGGACAAGATTATATAGTGATCAACTGTATTTGTTACTGCATTTATGTATCTGAAAGCTAATGTTTTCAAATTAGGAAGATGGTCAGCTGTCGATGACCAAAACAAGTCAATGTCAATTTCCCCTGGCGGTAGAGCACTCTGGATCGCATCGGGTGCCACCTTCGCAGTGTACAAAGCAAAGCAAAGAACATCTTTTACTCTCTCTTTTGCTGATATATTTGCAACGTGGGACCTTTGTCGTGGCATTTTTTGGCAGAATCGATCAATGTTCCCTTTATCTTCAGTGTGATCCAACATTTTTCTCTATCCTTCTCTGTTAACGGCGATATTATTTAATATAACACGCCTATGCTTGGTGATACGTTTTATGCATAAAATTACATGGGCATGTAATTGCGTAATTCCCCAGGGTTAACATATATTGTGCAAAAATATTTACATGTTAAGTACATTGTAACTACGCATAATAACATTGCAATTATCTGTAAGTACACATTTATTTAACTACTATGTAAATCCACAGTGATTAGAGTCACTTAATGTAAAGGGTTACCACAGATTCATTCTAAATTGCTGACTTATCTGTGTCACACATATTTCCAGTTTTGATCCCAGGTTCCTAATTATTACAAGTCTTCTCCTTACAGCCAGTGGGAACTATTCTTCTTCATTAGTCAGTATGCTCAAAAGCACCGCACTCAACATGAACACACCAGAGTATCTCTCCAACCTGCTGACCCGCTATGTCCTGCATGCACGGTGAGGTCCTCTGACTCAGGCCTGCTTGTTATACCCAAGTAAAAGTGTGCCACACTCGGAGAGCGCTCTTTTAGCTTCATGGCCCCGACTCTCTGGAACTCTCTCCCAGCTTTAGTGTGTGCAGCTCCAACAATCGCTCGCTTCAAATCAACTCAAGACCCACTTGTTCTCTCTTGCCTTTAATGGTCTCTAAGCCTGGTATCTGTTATTAGCTGTTGTCTAAGTTGCTATTTCAGGTTTTTCACTCCATCTTATTTGTATGATTCTGCTTGGCACACGCATCCACAATGTTTAGAATTCACATCCTAGCCTTTTATTTAATGTATTATGCCTATTTTTAATGTATTATACATTGTTCCTCACTATCTTGTAAAGCGCTTTGTGATGGTGGTGGTCCACTATGAAAGTCGCTATATAAAATAAATATTGATTGATATTGATTATTGAGCACTATATGCTTTTTGAAACCCAGCTTCAATAGGCTTGTTGAATTTGCTTGGCTTGTATGGATTTGTCCTCACATTTTTATATGTTCAGTTTCAAACGGGGTTTCACCTTAATCCTATATTACACTGCACTATTTTGAATGAAACATGTAGCACAAAACTAATACAAAAATAAACCTGAAACGATGAAATCCATTACATTTCTAAGCATCTGTGGCTTCAGTGAGAAACTAATATCAACTTCATGGGACCTTGACACCTACAGACTTGTTTTGTCCATGTTTAACTGAAAGCTGAAAACACCTTTAAGGTCAGCTAGGTCAAATATTTCTAAATCAAAGGAGTTGTCTTGATTCATAGATAGTAAAAACAAAACCTGTATAGCCTTCTGAATATATTTAATCATTACACCTCTTCTAATGTTGGATTGTGTCTATTTGGCTGTTGACTCGTTTTTTTTTTGTATTTTTGTATTTATACAACACAATCATTTTTGCTTTCTAGATTGAACAATTTCAATGTCATTGTGGGCTGTCCCCAAAAAAAGATTCAGTGGCGGGTATTACATCTTCTTTTCATATTCTGAACTAGAATCTTACTGCAGTGAGGTGAATGATTCCTGCATTGAGGCAAATGATTTTAACATCTGCACCTTTTCCTCTGTAATGGATTGGGGGTGGGCCCCAAGCTGATCCCAAAGGAGTTCAGTGGGTGAGTGGGCTTGCCCATCAACATTATATTGCGTAACTCTAGCTGTGTGGGGGTGTGCATTACCATGTAGTCTGGACCTCGTTAGGTGAGAAAAGGAACCACTTTTTCCTGTAGAATCTCATTAATATGTCTCTGGGCTGTCAGGTCGCTTTGAAATCTTGTAACTGTGCCCAAGGTACAAATATAATTTCTTCCCTTTAGATTGGCAACTGTCATTTGTAACTGACAAATGAGATAATTCAATTCTAATTCCACTGATATACATAGCACAGGAATTTAATTCCACTTTATTAGCAAAAAAAAAAAGTAGTCATGGCGCTGTGTCCCAATACTAGTTTAAAATACAGTCTAAAATAACCAAGAAAAGCTTTAAATACTTTATCAATACTGTTTTGTGGTGCATTTCCCTCAGTATATGGAAGAAAGCAAACAAACAGACAAACAAAAAAAAAACACACTACATCAACAAAGACAAAAATGACCTTGTCTAAGCAAATGGAAACCCTTTATTCATGCATAGCTGCATTCATGCATACTTCATATATCTCAATATAAAGGTATTTGTGATGTTTTTTTCCTTAGGTGTCCTTTCCTTGTTTTGGATGAAATTAAAGGTTGCTGCTTCTTAATCATATTCCTTTTGTGTACCATACTCATTAACCCGCACATTATCGGTCTATCAGCTCCCTCTAGCCTGTGTGATCTCTAAATGGAATATGTGTTTGTGGTGACACAAAGGGGCAATAGGAAGCACTGAAACATAATTGGAAGAAATTAAAGCAGTGTGTGTTCTAGAAGATTGTTATAATTGTTGGCTCCTGTCCTTCAGAGGTCAAGGTTGGCTGTGATGTTTGGAGATGTGGAAAGTGTGGCTGCAGCATAGCAGCTAAAGGAATTGGGGAGTAAAAAATAAAATAATTGTGTCTTTCATTTGCAAACCATTTTCTTAGTTTGTTTTATCCTTTTGAAATCTGACTTCTAAAGTTCTATAAGATGTGTAACCTGTAAAAGACAACATACTTGAAATGAAAAAAAAATATGGATAACCAAGAACACAGAACCACTTGTAACAGCAATTGTGTTCTTAATGAATATAATGCTTTTAATTTTAGTAAGGTGCTCATATTTGATATAAATTATAATTTACTGTTCAACAGGATATGCATTATTTATTGTATTATGTATTGGCAAATTCAATATGATTTATTGAAATGCACTTTTGCAACCTTAGGCTTTTAAAATTAAAATGTGCTGTATAATATCCTATTAACTTGACCAACAAAACCGATGCAGTACATTGAAAAAGTAATGTATAAGGCAGTAGCCCTTTAATTAGAAATAACTACATTTGATTTCTGTTATCTTATAGCAGTGTGGTGCTGACTTTTGTGACAGATTAAAGACAATGCCATGAAGCACCTGATGAGTAGGTGTGCTCCTTATCAGTGAGAATGCTGATGTGGATTTAGCAGCACCTGCACAGGCACAGTGTGCATTCTGTTACATTCACTCCTCACTTCTACACAGTCAGTTCACACCCAAAGCCTACTGAATGTGCAGGGAATCAGCCTGTAACTCAAATAGAGCATGACATAATACAACTTTACATAATAAAAAAGGCTTTTGGAGATTGAATTAAAAGTGTGCTAAATTTGTGATGAAGCTAACCATGGAAATTTTCAATATCATTTTGCAGTTTATCGTGCTTTCTCCCTAGCCTTTAAATGTACAGTAGGATCTCAAGTCAAATACATTAGGCATTGCCAACACACTTTAATTTAAATGTTAAAATATATTTACAATACTGTAGACACAAACAATATATATATATGTATATATATATATATATATATATATATATATATATATATATATATATATATAGTAACATAATTCAATAACAATGTCAATTAACACTTAAACAGGCAGTTGAGTGTTGATTACTAACCTTTCAAATGTACACTTTTTACAGAATGTGTACTATCTACTATATATTTTTTTTTACCATTGTACAACTTAGGAGGAGCCTGGTTTTTCCACTGCAGAGTGTGAGCTGTGCAAATGACGTCATGTGCAATGAACGTGTCGAGTCGCATGTTGATGATGCGATATTAAGAGATTTGAGTTGAGAATGGCGGATCCAGAGGTTATGGTTGTGTTTTCCTTTGTTTTCATTCTTCATATATTACTGAATACAACTGAAATGCAGTTGCACGCCATGTTGTTTGTCTTCCTTGAGTGTACTGAATGACGCACCGTAAGAACGAAAATCAGTGACCCCTGTCCCTAGCCCTGCTCACCTCTGAGCCAGATTCAGGTGTGTTGTGAGGCCAGAGTTTCACGGTTTATTTTTCGTTCGGCTCGACAAATAACCAGTGGAAAACCACCTGTACCATGAGGGCCTGGGGCTGTCGTGGCTTGGATGTGCCAGGCGAAAAGGAGTACTAAAGACTCAACATCATTCAATAATTGTTTTAAACAGTGTGGGTACAACTTTTACCATAATTGAAAATAATTTGGAAAACCTGGAAATAAGCAAAGAAACAAGCAAAGAAGAAATAGAAGCTACTAAAACAAGCAGTCTTGGTGCTAATAGTGTACATGTTTACAACCGAGAGCTTTGTTTATTTTAAGTATTCAAGTTGCTTTTTAAGTAAGTGTCCTTCCCAAGTCCTCAAATGTGTGGAGAGAAGAAGCAGTGTCTTAATTTTCAGAGGTTCCAAAGGTGATACATTACGTGCTTTTGCATCTTTACCTGTTCATTAACTTTTATTAGTATGGATATTATCACAGCAGTCTAGAGGTGATAATGCATAAGACAGTCCATAAATTTCTCATTTGTTGAAATGCATAAACGAGTACAGGGTCAAGAAGAAGCTATCTGTGCAAAAGCACGTAAGTGCTACAATGATTGTGCCAAATGGTGTATTTATTGGATATAGAGGATTAAAAAAAAAGAAATTACAGTAATGTAAGTCATCCATCCACCAGATTAATAATAATAATAATAATAATAATAATAATAATAATAATAATAATAATAATAATAATACAGCTTTGTCCAGTGAATGCATACAAAAGTTAACAAAATAATTAACATACCAAATACCAAATTCATGTATGTATATTAAAAACAGGTTCATTTGAAATATTCAATTATTTCTGCTACATTATTTCTATATAAACTCCCTCCATTTATTTTCTCAGGGTTTCATGTAAGATTGTAAGAGAAATGTATCCTGAGGCAAGTTCTGGATAGAACTAAAAGTCTTTGAAATAATGTGTGTTGTACTTTTCCATCCTGAGCAAATAAATCTGACAGTTTCAAATGCTCCAGTCTATATTAAAATGCCCTCCTTTAAAGCTTGTCTCAAACACGAAAAAATCACATATTTAATCTACAATGGTAGGGGATGGAGGCAAGATTCACTTGTGTATATAAAAACCACTATAGTGTTCAAGGGTATTTTGCATAATGTAAAAAAAAAAAAACATCACCAATAAGTTTGCTCAAAAGAACTAGCTTCTCAACATTTCAGTATGCTTAACCTGTCACAGTGGGCATGGTAATGTAGCATAGACTGAATTTGTTTTTTGAGTTTATCAACATGGAATGGCCCTAGTCAAGTGGGTTATGCTATATTCACACTTTAAAAAATAAATGTAGTGTCCAATTATTTTACCCCCGATTTTCTTCACGATATAGAATGTCCAATATTGTTTTTCCTCTCACCGCAGCAATTCCCCACATAGCTCAGGAGAACTGAAGGTTCAGTGGCTGTCCTCCAATCCCACTAACAAGCCCATTTCTTTTACACCCAGGAACTCGAGAGCAAATGTCAGTGAGCTACCAGCCTCTGGAGGACAAAGGCCAGCTCTGTAGCTGTCCACCTGAGCTCACTAGGCACCTGTCCATTATGGTCTGCGGTAGCGCGATGAGGAGCAACAGTCCCCGCTGGTTTTGCCTCCCCTGATGGTATGACTTACCCTGCACACCTCAAGGCCATGCTTTTACCAGGTGAGCCACTCGAGGACCCCTGATTCTCACTTTATTTTATGTAAATGGACATACCATATTTGGGTCAGTAATTTTGATAAAATTCTATGAATAACTATGTGATTACTCATAATCTACCTTATGATTTCCTACTAAAAGCTTCAATTCATATTGCATTCATATGAAGAAGTCAATAATTAATCCAACACTAAAATATCAGTGACTGTTTATAATAATGCTTTCCTAAAATTATTTAAATCATTATTACTAAGCGGTTACTATGTAATTGCATTGCTAATAACGGAATGTAAAATAATTCCTTACCGGTACTGCATTACTGTATATCTTAGGTAAGGTCTGTGAAACCAGCTGTCAGTAAATAACATATTTGATACTATATAGTACATGATAAATCTTTCATTGCCGTGCCGTCAGATATGCATACCATTCTCTCAGCAATATATGAGTAAACTTATGTCATGTTAGCTTTTTCTTATTTGAAAAAACAATGTATGCATATAATGAAGAAAAATAATATCAGTTGAATGTGCTTTTTAATTACAGGCTGTAAATTAGATTTTGTAAATGCTGTAGTGCTAGATACAAAAACTGTCCTGGTGTCACCTTCTCCAATAATTGAGAAAATATGGATCTAGATATTCTTAAAATTTAATAAACTTCAAGAAATCATATTTGCGTGATTTAAACTCTCCTTTGCATGGATATAAACTAGATTTAATGAATATTTTACAAATTGGGCATAATTCCAAGAGTTTTGAGGCTCTGAAACATAACGTGTTAAAAGACAAAATATCGATAAAAAGGTCAAGTATCTAAAGTTACAACATGGATTAGTCTTCAATAGAAGTTGATTCTGCTACTCTAATGCCCGGGCGTGCCCATACTCTCTTTCCCAATACTTAGAGTGGCTGTGTGCATGGGCTTTAGGCCCCTTCACTCTATATGTTACCATAGGAATTATTGTTAAACTTCTCTCCTGTAGCAAGAAGGTTAGAGAATTAGACTATGTCATTTTAGAATGTCTTAATAAAGTTGGAGCCAGGCCTAGTGGATGAATGGCTTATCTCTGCCAGCTTAAGTGAGAATCCGGCTTAGTAAACAGCATATGATCATAGCATAATTTATATCTCTAGATACAGGTATGCAGAGATGATTTAGAAGTGCTGCCAATCCAACATCGTGGATTTCATGAAGAGCAAAAGTAAAAAAATAAAAAATAAAAACAGTACAACAAAAATGCACCTGATGCCTACCACAACTGACCCAGGTATGAACTGATACCTGGTAAAGAATGATGAACATGTGGATACAGAAAAGAAGTGTAAGGTTATGTAAGCCACATAAACATTTGATACACTGCTGCTTGCCTGCGCAGACCAGGAAAATAAATTGGAGACTCTGGAACTGGCCTCGTTGATACAGTATTGTTATCTCCCCATTAGTTTATTTCTTAATCTTAATGAATATCAAAATCCACATGCATTAACACAATTTAAGATATAAAAAGGACAGATCATCACGTTTGAACAGTTCACATTTATTTGTACCGCAAGGTACTTTGAGGTTATAACCATTAATAATACATACACAGCCCATTCCAAGTCTATAACCTCTGGAAGGCAAACACATTCCCAAAGAATTAGCTGAAAAGATATAAAAAAGAAGTACCTTTTAATTCAAGGTTTAGGTAACTGTTTCTGCTTTAAATTATTCACGGATTGACTCTCAAGAGTCCAGATGGTTAAGTTATTATCTGTGGGTTCATTATCGTGCACCATTTAGTAAATAGGAAAGCGGCTAATCAAGCAGCCAATCGTTCCATCCTTATATGCCGCATTACTTTGTATTAATACTACGAACTGACACAGTGGGAAAGACAATAATATTAAAAAAAGAAAAAAGATCATCAAATATATAGTATTTAAATGTGAATGGAACATAAATCAATTAAGGAATGTGTAATAATGTGTGGTCCAGTGAATTCAATTATCTTATTTTAATTGTTGCAGCTCCCCTTCAGAGATCTGAACATGCATGAGGACACCACTGTTTTTATTCATCTGTAAGAAAGTTCCATGGGGATAATAATAGAACTGTGTTTTCTGTCATGTCATCTAGTTCATATACAGTATTATGTAGCTCTTTAATTTAAGGAAACCTCCATATTGTTGGGTCCAGTAAACTGAAAAGCTTGCAGTGTGTACATTGCACAGAGAAATAATACTGGGTTTCAGTCCCAAAACAATAATAAACAAAGGCAATGTCCAGGCACAGCTCCACATCCTTTCGTGGTGCTCCCGTGCTGGTGGTGAATACACAGTTATAAACACAATCAAAATACAGCACTCACAGTTATCTTATCTCTGTACACTTTTTACAGGTCCATCCGTAACCATAACAAAGGAACTTATCGCTCGGCCACACACCCTGCTATACTTTTAATCACATCTCCTTCAATCCATAGCTGACACATCGCCTACCGCAGTAAGGCGCTGACTTCTAGTATTGTGGCTTCGTCCCCATTTTGGATGGCCAACTTCCGACTGACCCTGGAATGAACTGTCAAACCATCCAGGGGCACACTGTTCCTGTTACACAGCACCCTCACAGGTCAGGAGGGAGATTGTTGACTCAGATTAATTCGCTCTCTGTCACAGTGATCTACTGTACTGCAGGCACCCGTGTTGTTTAGAGATACTCTCCTGCCACCCCTTGCATTTTGCAGGTCAATCATGGATCTCTAACAGAAAGGCAATATATTTTTCATAGTTTTTGGCAACTCATAATGCAGTCTCCACAGGACGTTGCCATTCAACACATGTTTCTAAACTCCTACACAGAAACATCGACCCCAGAATCAGGCAAAGCTAGCAATTGCTTTGCTTGAAGTGTGGCATGATATTCTGCAAAGGTTCTTCCAATGACTGGTTTGTTCCACCGCGGACCAGATAGTTACTCTTTTATTAGTTTGTGTTTGAAGGGGTGCCCTCCAATTAAATGAGTTATGTTTTCTGTCCTAATTCTTTGTGCGTTTAATTATTATTTCTTGTCAGACTGTGTCGCCCCTCTGGGTGAATGAAAATAAAACGCTGGTTAAGCCACAGCATGTGAAGTGGCATTCCTGAAGGTGCGGCTGGTTTGGCTTCACAGATGGGCTGTGTGGCTGGGGAAGCTCTGAAAAACCTGTGTGGCAGATGGGGTGCAAGGTGTTGTGTTAATGGTTTCAACTGGGGCTTGTGTATTCAAGGTCTAAAAGCTCATGACTGGGACAACAGTGGCATAAGGAACAGGAAAAGCGTCCTCTGTTCTGCTGGTTTCTGGTGTGATAGTAGATGAGTAACCCAAAGGTGCTAGTTGATCCTTCAGAGACTTGGCCAGCAGACTAAATACGTGACAAATTCTGTCTACCAAGGGAGAGATTAAAAAGCTTTTCACAGACGTATAGAATTAAGAGATACCAGTGGTTAAAATGACCCATCTGCCTCTATTTAAGCACCGCCATAAAAGCAAATAACAATTTTGCTAATTATTGTTTTAATGTCAGACAGGCTCATATTCAAATTGCAAGCTCATAACCCACCAACTACTACATTGAAGATAAGAGGGTTGACAGGGCCTATTTTTGTGATCCAAAGATCGGTGGATCCAAATAAACAAACTGACCCACTCTAACGCAGTTAAAGGACAGCGATGTTTAAATCTGTCACTGATGAGAATGGGTGAATACATTTTGGATTGTGTTATCTGAAACTTCAATATCTGACACAAATAAATGATAACATGCATTAATACTACAGTATGAGTCAGTTGTGAAGTGGTTCGGGACAGACCTTTAGTATGTCCTATGTACATTGAACACAGCCTGCACATTAATACAATACTATCACTATCACTTCACTAAGGTGGCACTAAGTAGAGTAATGTATGGATCTAGTGTCATTTGGCCAAAACACGACTTTTACAGCTGTCACTAACCACAGACTTTTCTGTCTTGCTAATCCTTCTTAAACTCTTTCAATACTGCAGACCTGTATACAGGCCTAGGAACTATATCTCGAATATATATTTTACACTTCACACATCTAAAGTCATCTAACAATAGTAAAAATGTACAGCAACAATGTCATTTGTATAGTGAAAACAAAACAAGTGTTACACTGCAGTGCATGCATACACAAAGCAAAACACTAACCAATAATTGTCTTCTGGTGAAAATACAATATAATGGACAGCCCTTTCAGCATGTGGTCTACACCCACTGTATAATACAGTAATTCTGCTGAAAACACCAACATAATATAATGCAAAAGGCATCACCACACTGTCACTCCACTTGTCATTACATTCATGGAGTTTCTGATTTCCAATCTGTCAGTGTCAAAATAATTAAAATCAGAGGTTTTTAGTGAGAGTCAATGCTCCATTTCTTTTCTAGAATGCATTATGTAATACAACATAACTATCCATCAAGCTATGTGTATAATTGCATTATAAATAATGTCACTTAGGATGTTTTCCATATTGGATATGTTACCTGATTGAAATGGTCAAGAAAAAAAAGTATCATAGATGGGTTAAGTGAAAGGCATGGGAATCACAAACCATCCCCCAAAGGTTTCCAAAACAAATATGCTGTAACATTCACAGTATATCTGATTTTGGTAAAGTAAAACATTCAACAGAAAGCAAAGCTCTTCCATTGATTCAAACACCATTTTATTCAGTGATTAATCAATTTCATGTTCATGCCTCAATAGTGGATTATCTGCTTAACTTTTCTTTTGATCTTTCCACTATTTTTTATGTAAGTAAATGAGGTTGAGTAATCCACTGACTCAAATATTGAGAGCTATCTTAGTTCTTCTCTTGAGTGAGTACAGTGCAAGTTATTCTTGAACTGCAATGTTGAAATACCAAACAGTGCTATGCACCAAATATCATATTTCTCACAATTTAGCCTTATGTCTTTAACAGCTGTATTGTATTAATAATAACTTTAAAAAACTAATCTGAGTTTAAATGACTCATGAATTAATTTTATATAAAGGGGTGTGCAATTCCTTCTCTATGTCAGTAACAGTAAGCATTTGTTTTGTTAGCAACATTCCAAAGAAGACATCCTTGAACCCAACATTTGTAACACAACGTGGTACATATGAAGTGCTCAGTAATAAACTTTTTGGAGATATTGATATTTAAGCAATCATTTGATGGATGATTAATGAGGAAATACTGTAAATGACTCTCAAGTGGATAAATGCCAGAGACTTTTATTTTTGGGGTGCCAGTGAACAGCAGAATCTGTGATTGAACTTGCAGTAAAAGTTGGTCACTATAGTGGGTTTTGAGTTTTGAGTTCCCAGACAGGAGACCAATGAAATTGGATAATATTTTTATTTATTATGCAAGGTACATTATCCAGATATGATCAAATAAGATAAGTTAATCTTTTTTTTATTTCAAAATTATTTATACAGGCCTTTTGAAAGTACTGGTCAGTATCAGTTGCATTCAATGAAGGCTGGAGTCTAAAAAGTGAGCTGGTTTTAAAAAGTGTGGCCTTTATGATGCTGGGTATATCACAGTCTGTACTGAGTTTGTATATTATACAATATAACAAATTGGAATCCCATGGGGAAGTAAGCGGACTAGTAAATTTGAATATTGTATACTCCTTGATTCATTTTATTTTGTATGAATTAATGCTGCTTTTATCTTGATGAGGTTTTGTCTTTGCCAAACATATTGTGACTCACTGTAACTTGAGTCAAGTACCGTACCCATTCTCTTCTGTTGGTGAAAATTTATATTCTGGGTTAAAAGTGATAACATATGAATCAGATCTCAACAACTGTTAACTAGTTTGGTGTAATGGGGCCAGCGCTGTTGTGACTACTGTCATGCTATATGTGAGTGCTACTAAGATATTAAAGACACTGACAATTTTCTTTTTTTTCACATCCTATTTCTCAAGAGGCTATGCATATGATATCTCTGCTCAAAATGTATATCCTACTTTTTATTTTATTTTCTTAGCAGTCTGTGCATCAGTAAACAGCAGTTGGTTACAATAGAATAATAAAACACTACACTATTAATATTTAAGTTTTAATGGACATATTCACGCACCATTGGAAATAGCCCACTGCATTAGCAGATTAGGCAGATTGGTGTTCCTATGGAAACCTAGTCCATGTGATGACACCAGCATACTTTGAAATACACATTTGGTTTTGATAACTAATCCTTTCCTCATATAAAAAAAATAATTATTCACATATGTGTGTTTTCATTTTAAAATAGGTAATTGTGTCTCTGTGAAGCCTTCATGCAACCACAGCATTGACAAAAGTATACCTAGCTTGTTTAATAGTTACAGAATATGATAACACCATTCCACCTTCTTTTTCTTATCCCGCCTGTTCAGTCTAACAGTCCAGTCAGCAAGATAAGCAGATCCTAACATGCAGGTATCCCATAGGTACTTCAGCTTCTCCATATTCTAATATTAGAAATATAATAAACAATTTGTACTAGGAAAATACAATAAACATAGACTTGAATTACAACTTGCATTCTTAATTTACTGTATAATCTATTTCTATTGATATATTTCAACCCTTATTGTTTGTATTATATTATGCTTTTAAATAATTGTAATAATAATGCTATGTATTCATATTATTCATGTAGTATTGTTGATTATACAACAGTGCCCCACTTACCTCTATAAAGATTATAAGTCAATATATGAGTTGTCATTATTTATGGTACTATAGTTAACTGCCAAGACTCTGCAATTTCAGAAAAAAACTGCAATTTACAGTACATTAAATGCTCTGTGTAATCTGAATACAATCGGTTCAATATCTTGTAATCTTCAACTCATGTTTGAGTGTTTTTAAATCAGATGCTAAATTTGCTTTTCAAATGTGGGATGTATCCAGGGAATATTAAACGGTGAACTGTTCAATGGTTTCTCATTCTGTGCACCAAAATGTCCCATATTTCAGCTTCAAGAAGCATACATGTACATTCTCCATATTAATATTTTAAATAAATGAATAATTTAGTGATTGACCAAGCCTGATGATGAATACACACTAACACATAAAGAAACTAATGCAGCAGTGTGGAGTAGTGGTTAGGGCTCTGGACTCTTGACCGGAGGGTCATGGGTTCAATCCCAGGTGGGAGACACTGCTGCTGTACCCTTAAGCAAGGTACTTTACCTAGATTGCTCCAGTAAAAACCCAACTGTATAAATGGGTAATTGTATGTAAAAATAATGTGTAAAAAAAAAAAAAAAAAAGTAATTGTACAGTATGTAAAAATAATGTGATGTAACAATTGTAAGTCGCCCTGGATAAGGGCATCTGCTAAGAAATAAATAATAATAACTAATGCCACCCCCTTGCCCTGCCCCCCCCCCCCCCCCCAAGCTTTACAATAATAAATGGTGATATATATTGTATAAATATCAGTTTGACTGATTTTTAATGTTGATTTTATAATTAACAACGTTGCACTGCCATGCTTCTCAAACCATAATGGTGAAGAAATTTAAATACAAAAATCAGTGTGACAGATGCCACAAAGTACTTCTGTAGATATTAACTTTCCCCAGCTTGTCAACTGAATTATTTTTTGGTATGAAACATATTTCCACATGCACAATTGTCAAGCTGATCTTATTTGCACTCACTTTACTTTCAACTATATAAATTCCATTTTTCATTTCACTTTATTGTCCAACCAATATTCTCAGCTGTGTCCTGTTGTGCTTTAGTGTTCCATAGAATATACAAGTAGGCTTTCCTTGTGAAGGGGGCATTATTAGTAAATCCCTTTACCTAACTTTGGGAAAATCTAGTTTTGTCTTATTAAACCCACTCTTGGTGGCCTGTGTCTATTGCATGCGTGCATGCCCTTTGTTTATAGCTTCAGATGGCATGCTGTCAAAAAAACTTTACACCACAACCTGTTAAATTCACATCTCACCCAAGCAATCTCACTGTTAACTCCCCAATGCACTGAGCCACAGCAAGGATATTTAACCAGCAGTCTTAACATAAACCCTAGTTATTGCATCTGCCATTCCTGAACTCAGGTTATATAATGTGTAGGAGGGGCATAACTCTCATCTGTGATTTATGAAGCTACACACTCAAGACCCAAAAGTAGCGAGGCAGACAGCTTGTGTCAGCCTAATGCTAAATTCAATGCTTAAGTGGTTCCCAATGAAAAATGAACCCTTGTTCTCCGGATATAACAGCCTGTACAATTACAATTGTAATCCTTCCTACATAAGAGCTACCAGCCCCTGCTGTGCAAAGCACATAGTCCCAGTGTGATAAATGTGTTTGTGATGTGTGGGCCTAGACCATACAGTGCATATATACCCCCTCACAGACTGTCATCAGCAATGGCAGGTATTGTGTGTGGATTTGCAGGCTGCCTGTTATGTGGGAGACATGTTGGCAGAACATAATTCAGTGTTCAGGGAGATGGTTTCTGTTTGGACTGCTAATGCTGGATCAATGGATTTGAATTACATTATCTAGTACTTGAGCTGTGTGGAAAGTTTGGTAATAAGCAACTGCAGCCACATTAATTCAACTAAATTACATTGCTTCTCCTTTATCATTTCTCATCAAAGAGAACAATGCAGTATTTCCCCTATTGAAAAGTCAGCGCATTGCAGAACCGTTTTGCATGGTTTACTTGAGGCAGGGGGCATGTAAATGGCATACTTTGTGCCCACTCTGAGATTTTAGTTGGTGACCTCAAATGCCATCCTGATTAACTTATTTAGTCTGTGCTATACTGTGAAAATTTCTAAAATATTTTTTTTTTAATGAGAATAGTAAAATGTATTCACTCTTGAGTAAGATAACGTCTTTTCTCTTCAACTGGGCATGGCATTTAAGCCATAATGACTCATGTTCTGGTAATTTATGCCTGTAGTTTCCATGTGACACATTAAGACATGCATGTCTGCTTCCGTCATGTATGCATAGACCACTCAAGGGGAAACACATGAGCTCCAAAGGATCACATTTAAATGTGGGTTGCACATGAAAAAAGATCAGAAGAATGTGTATCATCAAGCTCAGCCACTGACTCATTGTGTGACCCTGAGCAAGTCACTTAACCTCCTTGTGCTCCGTTCTTTCGGGTGAGACGTTGTTGTGAGTGACTCTGCAGCTGATGCATAGTTCACACACCCTAGTCTCATATCTTGTAAAGCACTTTGTGATGGTGGTCCACTATGAAAGGCACTATATAAAAATGTCATTTCCACAGCAGTTAATATCAAAACCTCTTTTTATGATTTTGTTTTTCTTCGACTGTAAAGAATACCATTTATATATTTTTAAACATATATCTTTTCTTTTTTCAAGTTTTATTTTACAGCAGCTACAGTAGTTCATAAAAACACATGCATGCATGTATGTACAGTATTTCATGCAGAAAATACTTTTGCTGTAACACTGCTTTAATTGTTTATTCACTGGAAAAATGTTGGCCCTTTAAAAATGTGCTTCAGATGTCTTGATTAATCTGGTGGCTGTGCTGCAGTATAGACCACAAAGAGTCATTGTGGTGTGTTGTATATTACATAACATTGCTCCTAAATGAACCACATGCTCATAATATTGAGTTTATTTGCTTCCCACACAATAATAAATCTTCATTCTGGTTAGAAATATTTCATGATAATAATAGATATTGAAATAGTTACCATTTAGATGCAAATGCATGTTTAAACACACGCTGGACAGGAGCAATATCTGTGAAAAGTCAGATAGGATTGTGCTTGAGTAGGTTTCTACTAGAGTGGTTGATATGGATTTGGCCGGAGGTGCCCTCTGTATCACTGAGCGACGTCTTCGAGGAGGTGAGGACCAGCACTGCCGAGGCTCCACGGGGGTGTGCTTCGTTTGCCCCCCAGAGGGGGATACAGCTGCTGAGGTGGTGATGGGGAAGAATGGTGGGGTGAAAATCAGAAAAAAGATAGGATGCTTGACTTGCACATTAAATAACAAGCTGACTGAATAAATACAATAAATAATGCTGCACTCGTTACTTTATAATACATTCCATGTTTCTTTAATACAGTATTATAAGAATTGTTTAAAGTAAATCTTACGCACCCACTGAAAGCCCTTCATCCAGAGCATAAATAACGCGTAAACTACATGAGACTAGGGCCCTAAAAGAATTAAACGAATTGATCCCAAAACTAAGATGTATTGTAAACTGTTACCTAACATCAATATTTGCAGATATTCATGGGTTTTAATAAAGCCAATAAATCTCTGAAATTGATACAAATATACATTTGCCAGTACTGTGTATGTTCACTTTACTTAATGCTAATGTCATGAGTTTTAGACACCAAAAAAAAGTAATTCAACCACAAGCCACTCTTACAGTATGTTGTTTAATTTTCCTATTTTCTTTTCCCTAGGTGCAAATATGAAATGAATTTTCCATGCCCTAAATATTTCTTTGGTAGCCCGTTTATCTTGTATTCTGGTACACATGCACAGCATAGAAAGAAAATAAATTAGATTCAATATTTTTTCAGTGATTGCATCTCCAGGCGCCAGGACCCCCACTGGGTTCTAACATGGTGATTAAAACGGTGTCATTAGAAACTACTAATTATGTTTTCACAGGTTTAATTGCACAAGTGTTGAATGTATGCTATATATGTGTGTGTGTGTGTGTCTGTGTGTGTGTGTGTGTGTGTATGTAGAGCATACATTCAACACAGCATATAACAGCAATAGAATAACTGCTAGCAGCAGTATATATAATTTTAGCTACTTTTCATTTATTTGCTTCCTGCTGTGCTTATTATAAATCAAGATGCCACTCTCAGATAATCATAACTACTGATTGTGCACAAAAATCGATAAAGGCATTAATTTTTTTTTTTAATTAATTAATTAAAACATAATTTCTAATAAGTTAAAATGTACAGTTGCCCCTATCTCTTAGGGTATAAGAGTGTTGTCTCACTTTGCTTTAGAGGACTGTGATGGGGTGCTAGCTCGCCCCTATAAATTTGTGTTTATTATTGTTATTTTTACTGTTTTCATTATGTTTTTGTGATTCTTGGTTTGTTTTGGATTGGCAGGGAGGGGGTTAAATTCCTCCCTGTAAAATGCATGTGAGAATGTGGCTGGAGCCTTAAGTGTTTAATTGTTAATTATTAGTTAATTGGGCTCCAGCCACAGACTATAAAAGGGCAGGTGCAACACTTTGTGTGAGAGAGTTTTTTGGGGTGAGTTTTGTTTGTTGGTGTTCTGTGCTGTTTAGTTTTGAAAAAGAAACTGTAGTGAAGGCGAATGCCCAGCCTACATTTCTGTATTTTGTTTGAACCTTTTTGTTGGCCCTTGTGCCTATTTATTAGATTATTTTTCTGTTTAATAAAGATAATTATTTTGCCCCTTCCACTGTCTCTGAGCCTCAAACCTCTGTCATCCTGCCACAAGGACCTCTTGCCCATTCAAGAAAGATGCTCTTATATCATAAGAGGCAGGGTCAACTCTACATAAAAACTTATAAACTGCAACGTACAGCACGGTATTGCTGTCCTAGGAATTATCCATGACTGGTATGCTAATACTCAGCTTGAATAAGATTGCTACATGAAAGAGTCAAATGCAACTTTCAGGCTTCATAATTAACATTAGCAAGATGTTTAAAATGCTGATGTCCATTTTTCCTCTTTTTTTTTGCAACTAGATTTTTGCTTTCAGTGTTTTAGCTGGGTTACCTTCTGCCGTTTCCAGATAGGTGATTTTCAGTAGGAATCTGACAGAGACAAGTCACAGGAGGAAGTTGTGAAGTTGGAAAGGGCAGTGGAAAGAAAGACATTTAAATGTCTTAGAGTTTTCAACCAGGTCAACTTGCTTTTGAAAATAAGGATTACCAACCAAGTTAACCTAATGCACCATTAAGCATGTAGATGTTAGCGATCTAAAAAATGTAATGTGCTGTACTGTAGCAACTTGTCCCTCCAAAAGGACATCTTGAGAAACAAAAGTGTTACTTACTGAGCAAACAAATGTAATTATTTGAATTGTTTCATTTGACTTTCCACTTGCTTTAAAAGTGCCCACAATCTGTATAGCTGCTCTCCGCCACCCAGGACCGTGAAAGGTTGTAATGAATAAATACATGATTGCATGTATACCACGCAGGCAAGCTTTATGAAAATGGCACTAGTAGACTATATATATATATATATATATATATATCTGCCTTGAAGGTAATCTGAGGCTGAGCTTCCCCATTCTATCACTGATCTCACAATGTACTTTTGCTTATTAGTATCCTGAATTAAGTATTATGATTATGGATTTTCTTTTACTTATTTTAATTAAAATGAGGTCCACCCCCACCCTCCTTTCCAGATCAATGCGATGTATGACATCCAGCTTCATAGTTCAAAGGCATTTGCTATTTAATCTAAATAGCAGTAGGTTTCTACTTGTGCAAGCAATCAGGTTCAGCTTCCATGCAGGTTTAGCTGTTTTCTCAAATAAGCACATTATTAAACACTGTGAAGCACGTCTGGCTTTTACCTTACTATGAAAACAGCACATGTTTTACGAAGCGCCGGCTCCATCCAAGCATTTGAATGCAAATAAGAATGAAAAATACCCATCCCTTACAGAAGGCGGAGTTAACAGAGATTTATGAGCTGTTTGAAAAGCAATTGGTGCAGACAATGTTAATTACGCTGGATAAATAGCTTGGAACAATTTTAAAGTTTGCACGTTAGAAAATGCTTGCCGTAGCTTACAGGTTTAGCCTTTTTTAACTACTGTATTTCAGGAATTCAGCTTTTGGTAAAGCAGGATGATTTACTTGCATACAAAACTAAAGGAATGTAAGTCTTTAGACATATTCCTAAATGTCTTAAGTTATGTAATAACTGCCTGGATGTTCAACTAACGCCTACTAGGACCTTCATATAAATTTGGATTATATATTGAAGAGCACAAGTTTGTATTGTGTTTAAAAAAAAATTAAAAAAAAATAAGATATTAATTACAGACTTGCATTATAAGTCCATTAATATTTGTTTCCTAAAATGTTCTCTCATGTAATATTTACAGATCTTATTATCTGGTTTCCCTGAGGTTTATTGAATGCATCACTGGGTATTGAGGTATGTTGATCACAAACCAACGCTCTGGTCAGGTCTGATTAATAAACGTAGTTGAAATGCAATGGATCTATGGTAGATGTGAATTATTACTTCAGTGTATAGCCTTGCAAGGGGATTTACCAAGTAGATTTGGAGAAACTGCCC
Organism: Acipenser ruthenus; assembly: GCF_902713425.1. Classification (NCBI taxonomy): domain Eukaryota; kingdom Metazoa; phylum Chordata; class Actinopteri; order Acipenseriformes; family Acipenseridae; genus Acipenser; species Acipenser ruthenus. The sequence continues at coordinate 27,916,471 of NC_081207.1, forward strand.
TCTTTGGTACCAAATGAGATTTTCACCTAAAGTGGTTATAGATAATTAAAACAATTCATTTAAACACGATATCAGGTTGTACACCAGATTATACAGCAGTGTCTTCTCAGGCATGTTACTGGCAGCAAAGCATGTCTGTCAATAGGGGAAGCAGTTGGTTAGCCAGTGACAGGTCTGGAAGTGTTAAAGGGGTGGGAACAATTTTACCTTTCAGGTGAAATAACCAAGAAAGTGCAACATCTGACAGCAAGGCTTGCAATCAGAGATATTTCTAACCTAGTGTATTACCATATATACAGTGTGTTAAAATACAGTACGTGTTTGCTATGCCATGGGTTTCTTTTAAAACTGACCAGTAGAGACCTCTATAATTAATGCAAATGCACAGCAAGTAATATTTATGAAATTATGTTGTTAGCCTTCAGAAAATACATTTTGATGTTAAGAACCATGTTTTCCAAAAGCATATTGGAATTATTTTATGAGAATATTGTTCCAAGTCATAGAAAAACAGAAAAGTGCAACTTTCAGAAAACTACTATACTGTAGTCCCATTTAGTTTTCCGACAACTTTTTAAAAAAAAAAATGGCCCTAAGTTTTTTTAACAGTATTTATCTAAAAGACCAATTAAGTAATGCCATTTGTTACGCTTAAACACCTCTTTGTCCTCCATTGTGTTTGTTTTCTTGTTTTCTATTTCTGTTTGCTTAATTACTTGTTTATATTATCTATCTACATCAGATTATAACCCTTGAGGTACACAGGTATTCCAAAAGTCTAATAATGATTTCATCCATTGAGGGATTAAAGAACTGTGGCCTGTGTGATTAATGCAACTACTGTAGATTATTAAATAGGATTGTGTTAATATGTTATAACTAGTACAAGAAAAATAGACGCCTCACATCCCTGTCTCCCCCCACGTCTCTGTGCTGCTACAATATAATGTATTACTCTGGGCAAATTACTTTACATATACAGTACCCTAATACATGGCATTGGAGTCTACAGGGAAGCAGACCCAGACCAGTGCTTCATATTCACTATGAAATATTTAACATTCAAGATATCACTTTGAAAATGCTTAGGCAAGTAGAGCTATGAACTTTGCTTCCAACACATTAAGGCAGTGATTTAATAGAGTTTTTATTAGAGCATATTTACTGGGCAATAATCAATTACTTCCAGTAAATTAAAATATAAATTAGATAACAGCACTGTGACTCTTTTAATCAATTTGATTTGGACACTGTATAGTTGTACATGTATTTTTATCAGCTGTTTTATCTAGAAAGTCCTCAAAGAAATTGGAGATTAAATATTTAGCTTCAATTGTCATTGAATAGGCAATTTAGCTCCCGTTAAATTGCCAGTAGGAAAAGGCAAATATTATATTTCTCCAATATGGGTGCAAGATGAAGACCAGTAATTGCTAAGTCTAGAGTTCAATCCACTCTCCTTGTGGTTCTGTTATTCATATGTATATTTTAAATAGCATTCTTATGCCTTATTTTACTTTTATGATCTGTTGAACAGATCTGTGATTGCGTATTACTTTTTACTTTGCTGCTCATGCCTGAGTAATGATTTCTGGAATCACTGTGAGCACCTGAACCCGCAATCTTCTGTATGCTAAAGGTCATTACTGTGGAGATGCATTTTAAACAACACAGTGATAACATCTGAAGTAAAAAAAAAAAAATAGTAAAATAAATGAAAAGGTTTCAACCCATCTGTTGTTTTTCAGGGATTTTACAATGAAGCCAAGACATATCATAAAATGAAGCTTTTAAAGGCTTAGTTTATATATATATATATATATATATATATATATATATATATATATTTTTTTAGATACTAAAGAGGAATTTCTTCATAAGCATAATGCATCTGTATGTTGTGATCATAATAATTACTTTACATTGAGTGTCATTGGGTGTCTGCAATTATTGCGTATTTACATTGAAGTTACTTAGTAAATACATGCGTACTTACACGTAATTACGATGTTATTATGCATAGCTACAATGTACTTAATGTGAGCTTTGTGCCCCATTGTGGCTACCAATCAGAATAGAACCTTATTAGTCAATTTGATCACAAATCCCCAAACTCTGAACAGTTTAATAGAGGGACAAAGTGTTTTTGTATGTACTGCCATCAGGTTGAGGGAAAAGCTAAATTTCAGCGATTTCCTAGACATTTTTAGGTTCAGCAGCTGTGTCATAAAAATGTAAATAGGACAACTTAAAATCACATCCTCTCATAAAAAACCCTGGAGCTAAACTTGAAAGTCTCTGTCTTTGGAGAGCTGGATACAATTGTACTGGGGGTCTGATAAGGCCTTTGGCTTTGTGTTTTACAAGTTTTTTTTTTTTTTAAGAGCGGCTTTGGAAGTTGCACTCTGGTCCCCTAATATCTTTAACAACTAACTTGGAACTCTTTAAAATATTCAGACCCTCCGCTATTATTAGAGATAATCTACGTTGCACTGCTGAAATCTTCCTGGCACTCATTGTGTTGTGCCTGTAGCTTTTTGGGGGTTAAAACTCAATAAGACAGAAGCCTTTGCAAAATCTCCGGGATGTACCAGGGATTTTTTGTTGTGTTGCTGCCAGAGTATCTGACCCCCGACTGTACACAACGGTACTGAGACAGATCAGAGAAGGGATTTGAACTTGTAGCTTTTTGATGCAGAAGTTTAGCACAATGAAATTTGTGGAGCTGATGTACCAGCTTGTGGCATTAATGAAAGCACCGTGCAACTCCTTATTTGCATTTATGTAAATTAGCTTACCAAAATCTGTGCAAATTAGGGTACTGTTTTGCTTTCATGCATTAATGTTTTCATGGTTCCTACAGATTTATTTGAAGATGTATTCTGGTCTAATGTTTTAGGAAAGATATGGCATTAAATACAACTAAAAATTAATCTGATACTTGCTCCCCCAGTGGAGTAATAAACACATCACATACTCATGTATAGTAATTACAAATTACATTATTACATTTGGATAAAATAAATGACTTTTTTGTTGCTTGTGCTATATTTGTGTCATTTTAGTTTATCTTAAATGTATGCAATTGCATATTTGTTCTATGTGGTATTTCCTACTGAGATGTAAAAAAAAAAAAAAAAAAAATCACCAGGATGTGACGTCTGAAACTGAAAATGATATACAAAGTAAATCTAAACAAGAAGAATGCACTATTTAAGATCACTCAGATTTTTCACACTCATGAGTAATAGAGTGGCTGTGCACGAAATAGCGACCATGCACATTGAAAGTTAGTGTCTTAACCACTATGCAAAAAAGCAAGGCTCATCTTCATTCATGGTTAAGAGTTTTTAATTTTATTTCATCTCACCGATAAGGGAAAATAATCCATAACGGTAGTGCCTCACACAACACTGCCCGATACATGCCAAGTTGCTCTTTCAGGGTTGCAGTTAAGTAAACCCCAAAACAGTTATCTGCTGTGCAATCAATGCAAACATTTATAAGTGATTATCATGATTGTAAAAAAACTAAATCAATAAAATATATTATAAATGTTGACATATATGTCCACTGTTATGATATTTGTCAAACATTTTTGCAATCTTTTTTTTTCCTATTTGGCATGTTGCATACACTAAGATGACCCTTGACAATTGCATGCCAGAGGCTGTCGTGGGTGGTTCATGCTCTGCTGAACTCAAATGCACATTTATAAAAATCCAATAAGATGCCGTACACTTCTATTTATATCAGCAGATTGTCCTCAGCCTAAAGTAACTTTTAAAATGCCTCTGAAAAGAAGTCAGCTTCATGATGTTATCAAGTAAGCAGGAAAGATGTAAGCTAACCAGTCACTTTGAAGCTTTTTTAATATGAAAATTGGATGCAACTATTGCAGCAACTGAAGACCAGCTCACTCCATCCATTTAAGATCAAAGTAATGTGAAATGCTGCCATGCGTGAGTGCCACTTGCATGGTCACACAGATAGCAGAACCCAGGTTCACTTTTATGTAACCCAAAGATTAAAATATCAGTTACCTGCTTTTCCATTTATTTTTAAATAGATTAAACAAATAAAATAAAGTCCTGTTACCAAAGTTAAGATGGCGTGCCTTCATAATAGTCCATGTGAAGGCCAGGCGCTTGAAATGAACGCAGTCAGGAATTCAGGCACATTTTTTAATATTATTCATTTTCTTCTCAAAGTGATGCTGCAGTTCTGCTCACTTGTTCTATGCATTCTGATAAGACGGTTCAGGTCCATATTCCCAGCTTCCAGCTTGAAAAATGTTAATGAGATTCATGGTTATTTATATCTATTTCTAATCTAATTCTTTATTTCTGCAGAGCCCTGCATTGAAAAAGCTATTTTCTGCCCATTTTGTCAACAAGCCTGTCCAGATGTGCAATGTTCTTGATTTGTAAGCTTTTGTTAAAAAGCCATTTATTGATTGTCATGTTTAGATCTCCCATTTTCTGTAATTCAGCGAATAAATACTCATTGAACGTGGTACATTTTTTCTTAGTAATGGCCCACCATAAATGACTAAAATAGTAGAACAATTGCTTTTTTCCCTCTCCATGTACTCATTTTACTGTAGTGGTAAATCAGATCACATATTGAGCTGACTGTCTCATAGTGGGATGCAATACAAAATACAGGTACTGCACAGTAATCAAATCCAGAAAGGTTGCTGACTGGAGTGGGACCCAATACATGGGACCCGTGTTTGGTCAGGCCCGCATTGTCCTGATCGAATCCAGTGTGTCCCGTTTAGCAAGTGCAAGGACAACGAAACATTTTCTGAAAGGATTACAATACTTTTAACAGTATTAAACCAGCAAGGACCATTCTATCCTATTATCTCTGTTTGCATACAGTCAGTAGACGGAATCAGTGTAGCTAATGTTGCTTTGTCCACATAGAGTCATATAGCCGAGGGCCATTTAATGCACTTAGATGTACAAAGCAAACTGAATCAAAAACAAAAAAGAAAGTTGTCTTGCATCATGCCCTTAAATAAACTTTAACAACTGTCAACTTTGCCCACACCTTTGAAGCTACTTTTGAGACAAATTAACTGGAAAAAGATATCAATAACAATCCAAACACACACAATGGAGCACATCATGGCAGGAGGAGTGATGTTTCACATCTAAATTATTTAAAGTTGCACTATTTAAAGGGAGAACTAAGGCAGGTGATGTTCGGCAATGCCAATTATTTAGGCAGAGAAATGCAAAATAGCGCAAGAATCTCCTCAAGGAACAGTATGCTGAAATCATATAATTGCATTATCAGATATATGGATCCAAGCACGAAGTTGGTTTGACATTAACTACAGAAAATGTGAATTTTTGTTTTAACAGGCTCAATTGATGATAGTGCAAACTATTTAGTCGCATAATGCCATCTGCAGCATTTTACCAGGTAACAAATCCTGAAAAAAACGAACAAACTGCTTTTTTTTTCAGCTAGCTAGTATTTCAATTTGAGAAACATCTGATCTTTTCTGATCCTCACTCATGTCTAATTACCTTAGTTTGAATTGACAGCATTGTGTAATACAGTAAATGTCAGGATGTATTGTACAAGTGACGCACAACCCACACTCTCAACTTGCAAGCGCACTGCTGTTTGTGAAGATACAGTATTGCCTCTTCAGGTGGGGTCTCTTGATGTATTGTAGTACAGAACATTCTGTATTTAAAAGCCCCTCTTATACTTTTGTGGATGGTCTGCAAACTTTTACATGTCCAGCACACATGCTGTTTGTTTTTTTATTATTATTATTATTATTATTTATTTCTTAGCAGACGCCCTTATCCAGGGCGACTTACAATCGTAAGCAAATACATTTCAAGTGTTACAATACAAGTAATACAATAAGAGCAAGAAATACAATAACTTTTGTTCAAGCAAAGTACAAGTGTGAAAAAGCTATAGTAGAACAAAAGCAATTGTTCTACTATTTTTTTGCACATTTAGCGCATTTTAGAATTCTCTTTTTAGAATTCTCTTTTTTTCCCCCAGCAGAAAATAATCATCAATCACTTGTCCAAAGCACTCCCCAGTGATGTCAAAAGTATGACTATCCAAACCCAAGCCCAGTATGGGGGCATGCTGGGGGCAGTGCCTTAGGCTTGATTATACAGGGCTGTACAGAGTGAAGTGGGCTGTATTTGATGGTGTGAACAGCCTGCAGCCTTGATGACCAGTGAGTTAAGACAAAGGAAAATGTTACTTGAGGAATGTTAATGATTTGAAAGTAAACCCAAGGTTGTGTGTCGATAAAAGGTGTTTCCTTGAAAACAATGTCAATGACTTGAATAAAACTTGAATAAACAAAGCATATATATCAAGTAAATGTTAGCCAATTATCTCATGCAACACATTTTACTCCTCCATAAACTAACTATAAAAAAGAAAGCAGTGCAATAAATTGCTCATCTGTTGCAATAAATCACGGATACAGGCAAAGTCTGGCTTGAGGGACAAACAACAATGCTGACAAAATTCATACCTACAGGAATGATGAAGCGTTTAATAGTGTCGCCTCAAACCAGTGACCCACATCTACCGCGTAGGACCCCCACCCTAATTCTAACGTTAGCACCACGGGCCTACAGAAATCAGTGCAGGAGATGCATCCTGTTTCCTGCTACCCTCATTAATTCAGAACAGCAGTGGTAATTAAGAATTCAAATCAAGTGATAAACAAATTGTAAGCACCATGGCCCATTAGAATACTTTAAAGTAGCGTGCTCTTTTCAAATTAACAGCAGTGCAACCAGTAGACACATGAAACGGTAATATGCTGCTTTAAGTAAGAATTAAGAGCGAACTGTAGCGTTTCTTATGGTTTTCGTTGTCCCATAATGGTGTTATATATAGTTAAGGTAAGTAATTGCATGTACTGATATCAATGTACTGTAGTTTTACTGTCATGGTGATTTCTAAAATGTATACATTACAAAAATATATTTGAAATATATTTAAAATGTATCTGGATCATAAGCAGTAAATTATTCAACTGTAAACAATGACATTTTAAGCCACATAAATAATTGCTTTTACTACTGCAACTCACTAATATGTCTGGCCTAATGACTGGGTTTGATTAATATTGTTTTTTACCTAATGGCTTTTTTTTTTTTTTTTTTTTTTTTAGAAACATGCACAGCAGAAAGCCAGCAGAGATTATAAAGGTATCAGTATCTTTTAAAACACTGAAGATATAGATTTACTTTCAGTTTGTTTGGCTTTATAGACCGGACCGCACAGATATGTGATATATCAAACTGCTCTTGAAAAAAATCTTCACACAGCTCTTTCTCACAATAACAGTATTACAGTATATCAAATACAAAAGTGAACGAAGCAGCCCCAAGTGAGAATAGTTGGTCCCGTCTTTTAACTAATCCTTATGATGACACCATTACACCTGCACAAAACAGCCATATGCAGAACTTATGTATGAATGCCAGATCAGCACAATGTATTATGGTGTCACCATTCATGAAGCTGTCATTATCACTATAAGTGTATTTCAACCTACAGTAGATTCTTCTCTACCTACTGTTGTATAAGTTCACACAAATAATGGTAACGCTATGGGATATAACTAGGGATCATACATGCAGTATGTGTGTGTGTATGTGTGTGTGTGTGTGTGAATTATGTACTGTAATTATATAGTATATTATAATATTCGTATAACATGTTATAACACAAAAGTGAATTACAACTCAGTGCTATTACTTATAATCATCATCTGTAACTGTTAATAAAATAATTAATAACATTACCTTATTTTACCTGTATGTACATTTTAGTTATGGATAATGTTTCAAATACACAGTACAGTAAGGTTTATCCCTTGTTGACTGTTCTAATTAATTGCCACCGCCATATTTTGAAGATTTATTTTATTTTTTATCCCAAGTTGTATGTCTTTCCTGATTGTCCTTCTTCATCTAAATATATATACGGAACAAATCAATCTTCGACAATGAAATGTGACACACAGTCCGGCATATTCCATATAAACAGTACCACAGGGAGATAATTAGCTAAGAACACTCACTGTCTCTCTAAAAAAAAATCTGGATCAAATTAATATTTAATTAAACTCGAACATGGTCAAATCTTTAAGTACTATGCATAGATTGTGATGTGGGTAACCATTGAAGAATCAATTAATTGTTTCTGGTGACTTGGATAATAAAGATAGGAGAAGAAAAGGGTCTGTAAAAGATGCATCAAGATACCAGAATGAGAATTTTATAGTTTAAAAAATAAACTTATTTACCTAATAACTATCTGCAAAATTTTACTTAAGATATCTGTAAAAGGCTATTAGACTTACAGCAAAATCAAATCTAACCATTCTAACAAGTTAGTTACAGAACAGACAGATGTGTTAATAACTGACCGTCTGATCTGAATATTTGTTTAGGTTAAGACAACGATTATGCAAGATAAACATGTACTCGTTCCCTGCTCATTGTAACTGCAAACACTCCTCCCTTCAAGTAGTTTACATTTTCCATTTCTGGTCTTGAATACATATTAAAGTAGATACAGATCTATCTTTTCCAAGGTCAGCAGGTCTTGACTGGATTATTTGCAACCTATTTAAAATGAGTAAGGGTGGTTTGAAATCACACATTTTACAAGGCTGGAAGGATGCTGGGCTTCAAATGTGACTGTCAGATCAAATAGTAGGGAAATGTGTGACTATATATTAATACAGTTCTTCCCTGACAAGCTACTCACTGCCTGGATGTAGCTGCTTTTATTACAGAGTACTGTTTGTATTGAGTTAACTAAATCAGTGCATTCTTCCATTGATTCTAAATGCTAGTTATAGTCTGGCAGCAGACCTCCAAACCCCAAATTATGGTAATACGTTTGTTTTTTGTTTTTTTTCCTGCTGATTATACATTGCCAGGGCATGTATTTTACAGATCTGAAGAATAACATTTTGTCACCCTTGGGCAATTTGATATATAACCTGGTACGTTTTTTTACGGTTACCCTCCTCATATTTATAGCTATCCACAGGATTCTGATTTGATAACACTTTTGTATCTTGTCTACAATACAATATTGTATTATAACAACTTATGTTGTGACATCAAAAATAGTACCATAGATAGTCTACAACCCTCAACCTTCCTACTGGCCCAAGTGGTGTTTGCACGTACCCCTACAATTCACATTAATTGATACAATAAATAGCTATAACATAGATTGGGACAGCAGTGTAGAGTAGTGGTTAGAGCTCAGGCCTCTAGACTGGAGGTCATTAATAGTTTAATTGGTTAGAGCTATTATAGAATGCAGTGTCTTTTGAACAGATAACCAAGAAACCAATAATGCCAGTCAACTGCTTAACATTTTACAATAATAAACACATTTAAGAAGATGAAGATGTAATTAAAATAAATACTACTCAGCGAATTCCACCAGTCTTTCTTTCCCTTCTTCTTCTTCTTCTTCTTCTTCTTCTTCTTCTTCTTCTTCTTCTTCTTCTTCTTTTTGCTCCTGGCTGTATTATCATATCAGTGACCTCATTTCCGTTGTGAGAAACTGTTTATGTTGTGTTGTGAGAATTTGATTGTGTTGTGGTTATTTTTTTTTGTGTCCTTGAAATATTTTGTGAGTTATTTTTTTTGTGTGTTCTCAAAATATCTTTTGTGTTATGCACTTCTGGGCCAAAAAGATACAACACTATATGTAATATGTAATCATTCTTCCAAAATATATTGAGAAATAATGTAAAGTTAAAGAATATACACCAAAACCTGTTTTCTTTACTATATTGAGAGTGTACCTTCTTTCACATGTAATACCTTAAAATGCCCAAAAATTACAGACTGTTGTCCAGCAGATATAAGTTCTAGTACATGTCCTTAAACAAAATCTGCAATAAAATAAACTTAACACTACATTTTCAACCTCAGAGAAAAATCGTATTTCTGTGCCGGACTATTACTTGTTCTTGATATTAAACCTTGTTAGAGACTTACAAAGGTTATATTTTAAATAAATGAATACCAAAATCACAATTGATTCTCTAAAACTCTACAACAAGCTAATGACTCAGTTAATGGCCTGACTTTTGGGTAGCTGTTTAGTTCACCAAGATATTTAAATGCAATGAGACATGTAACGTTAACAAGCAAAACCCTTATCTCAGAAGGAGGCATACATCAACTCATGACCATTTGAAGAGCTTATTAATACATTTATAAAAAATAATGTAGGTAAATCTGGTAAATCTGGGCTTTTTCTTTGCAAACAATAGGTCAACAGCAAAATGAATCAGAGACATAAGCTAGCCCCAAGCTGTACTCTGAACAGGGCAGATAAATCCTCACTGAAGTCTAATAAGTAATTAAAGTAAATGTTATAACTCTGTTTTTCAGTTGAATAGTTTCTATCATCACTTCTGCCTAAATTAAGAAAGGGCTATCTTTAGGGAAATGTTTTTTCACCTGCAAAGATTAACTCTAGCATTGGGCAAGAAAATAAGTTCACCAAGTGTAGGAATATCTATGTGCCATTGAGGGAAGTTTTGATTCGGAGTTCCCCTACGTAGCGATGATGCTTGATGGGTAGATGATGAAGATGTGAGGATGGAACACTTTAGCAGAGATAGTGTTTACTGTTTATTATTACTGTTTATTTTGTATTATTCTTTCATTGTGATGCTGTTATTGTTTTATTGTATTTCAATTTAACTGAAAATAAAGAATGAATGGTGACTAATAATAATATATTATAATATATTCACAAACCATAAACCTCCTGTTAAAAAAAATAAAAAATAAAAATAGTCTTGTGGGCTGGACATTCATTTTGGTACCAGTCAATGCTGTTTCCTTAAACGGCTGATATACCCAATAACAAAGCACACTTTATATCTTTGGTTATGCAGAAATCAAAATGATGTTACTTTTGTTTTAGAATTCCAGTTAAATATTTTTTAAACAAAACAAAGTCAGAAATGCATGTACTGTGATATATTCTGGAGCTAAGTATATGTGCATATTGCAACTTCTTTGAGTTGATTGGAATAAGAATCAATACAATAAACTGAACAAATATAAATATAAGTCTGCTTTATTTTAATATTGTTATAAATTACTGAAAAAAAATATTGCAAAGACATATAAAAAACACCATGCAATACCCATGCTTTTTATTACGAATAGTAGCTCAGTAAATGTAGTGTTCACAAAAATACAGTAGCTATCATACATTTTCATCCATAACATACAAACAGTTTACATTTAATGCCTCGATTAATCATAAATCCTTATATTCTTGTTGCATCAAAGCTGTTAATTACATTGTGCAACAGATCAACATGTAAGATAATTATGACAATTATTATGACATTGATAATGATAATTATGACATTAAACTGTGATTGCCCTTCTTAATCTCCTTTATTAAAGCAAAGATATGGTATATTGAGTAAAAAAAAAAAAAATACCAATTTATTTACATTACTGTGTTGTGAAGACTGAAAATACATACAATTATTAGACTCAAAGCTCTTGAACGGAACATGAACTGATAAACTTTATTAAAATATGTGTGTTTATAAAGCTTCAATTAGTTTTTCCATTAATGTTTACTAATGCAGATGTTGGTGACTTGCAATACAGTAATTTCTGTAAATCAAATGTAGCATTTAAAAAAAAAAAAAATACAGACCTTACTGACAGAGATCAGAACAGTTTATTAGTGCAAACTGGAATTATAATTTGAGGGGGAGAAATAATTTTTCTAGACATCTTAACAATGATCATCACGCTATCACTTTTATATTGGATAGTATGTTGAATGTTCCATAATATTAGCAACATTTTTTTATGCTATACATGTTCTTTGTCAAAGAATGACTTCGTAATTACTGTCAAATAATAATCTCTCTAGTGGTGAATTAGAAAGAGCTTCCTTAAATATTTATCATTTTAGTTTTCTATTGTAAGTGGTTGTCAAAGTGATAGATGGCAGTCCGAGTGATTGGAACTTCCCAATGGTTTTGTTCATCATGTCATTTTCAACACTTAAGAAGCTTTACTTAGAAACTGAGACAACTAGAACTGTAGTTATCAAGATAACTTAAAGAGGCTCAATCATTCTATACTAGGCTGTTCCCATTTTAACATGTCTTTAAATGCCTTGAAATTTTCTTCCAGTAGAAATACATCTATCATACTTTTATTTGAAATGTACACCAGTACCATCATCAAACAACCTATTTAATGTTTGTTTTACATTTTAAGAAGCTAGGGTTCTGCAAACTGTTTTTCAGTCATAGCAACTGTACCTCCATTTTATATAAGCCAGTATGTATGTTCTACTTCAACTTCAGTGTTCCTGGTACCTGTCATAAATGATAAGCCTCTGTCACATACTAGCAATATAAGCCGTTGCAATCTACTTGCCTTGTCCTCAGGCTTGCTTGCAGGTCACACAGTACTTCTTCAGCCACCTTCTCCCTCTTTGCAAATTGTATAACCATTCAGGACTTGACATCACCCTCCCTTGGGTTGGCTCAGGGCTCAGGCATGTGTCCTGAATTATTAATTATAGATTATATTCTGTATTTTATGTGCAAATGGGTTGAAATTGTTATCATTGGACCAGTCCTGATATATTAAAATACTTTAATTACTCTTAAATCATGTATTTACCTTGATTAAAACAGAACACAGAAAAAGGCATTACCGTACAGTAATGGGAACGTTGTAAATTGTACTGTACAACCCTTATGAAAGTTTACTATAGTAAAAGCATAGCAAAGTGTAATAAAGCAAAGTGAAAGCATGGTAAAGCACAGGTAAGCATTATAAAGCTCAAAGCAGTATTATAAAGCATGGTAAACTACAGTATAATAAATGCATAGTATAACCATGGGAAAAGTGCAAAAGGGAAGTAACTAACAACAATGCCATATAATTTGGTTGTAGCAATAGCTTTTAGTACTTCTCAATGAAGAAGTTTCTAATCCAGCGTTTTATGTGCACTATGTCAAATTCAGCTTGAATTTATCAAAACCTCTGAATTCAGTACTACTGTAAGTGTTGCCCTCCTTAATGGCCTCACAGTGATTTATAAGGCCCTTTTTTCATGATTACATTTCACAATAGAAAGGCAACTTATTTTGTGTTACTGAGACAAGGCTGTCGAATAATGATTGCTTCATGGTAATTGCACAGCTTCTTGCTTTTTCCTTTATCACAGCACCTGTTCCAGGAATCACAGGTCACGACATGAATTTGTCATTCAGTCAGCTAATACTCACCTAGATTCTTTTGTGTGACTTTTATAAGTTTCAGAAAAAAAAAGATGCTAATATTTTGCATATTTAACCTTGGAATTGGCAGTTTTATTCCCATTACTCAGACCTGGCATACAAGTAGTACTGCTAATTTTTCTCTTACTTATTTTGTCAAATTTGACATTACTGATGTGGCAATTTCTAATCAATATATCCCCATTTCACTAAAGGTTTTCCATACAGCAGAAGGTCTTATACGCCTTTTACACCTATTATAACACATGCTTTTTAATCAATAGAATATGGTTGGGTAGATTCTTACGCATATTATATTTTAACTGGAGAGACGAGTTAAATTGACCGCTTGACCTGTGAACCTCCATCGCAAGGCTCTGAGTATATTGACAGCCTAGAGTAGAAACAATCACTCCAGGTTTTTTTTAAAAAAAAGCACAATATAGCTTTGTCCAATTATCATTTCTCACCTTCCAATTTTCAATTTATGACGAAAATCCTCCTGTGTTAAAACCGCAGGAGTCCCATTACAATTTTATGAGCACATTTGTGGTACTGACAGTAACTGTGAATGACATTTCACTGAACTCTGACCATTTTGTACAGTCTGTATTATTTGGGATAGCTGTTTCTTCAGTACTTGGTGCAGTTCATGATTGTGCATAGCTTGGGGTTTGTTCACACATGACGTGGCTTAGCTAGCTGATGTAGAGTGCTGAATGTTAGTAAGATATGGGGAACATAATGATGAAAAAAATCACTAAGTGATACGATGCAGAATTAATTACCTCACAGTTTTATAGCTGCTCACAATTAATAAACCATGTGATATGCACAAGGACATTTTATTGCAACATTGTGTTCTCAAATGTCTTTTTTTGTGCCAGTACCAAGATACAGCATGCAAGATAATCTAGCTTGGATACATCCCAAGCCAAGCAACTCTTCCAAACTCTGCAGAAAACACCAGTACATCTTCGTTATAATCTATGATGCTCAAATCGCAAATCTGCTTTATACCAGTATAACATTACTTCATAATAGGCACCAATTTTAATGGCTATTGACAGGATAACATACCACACTCTTATACCCTTTTGCTGTAACAGATCATTGTATTCAAAGGTTTAAAGCAGTTGGTGTCACAGTCAATTTCACATGATTATCCATGTTTCTCCTGCAGTGCAGAGATGGCTTTTAGGACCATTGTTCTGACAGCATCGGAATACTGCATCGTTCTATTGCATCTGTGACTTGCAGCAACAAAAATTTGTCTGGAAATAAGCAATGGTGGCAGCTGAATCCAGCAAATAGAGCAAAGAAGTCAGGTCCCTGCTTTGCTGTTGGTTTGATCTCTACATGCTTCAGTCCTTCTAGCAGTAAAACTGGTTAAAAGCATATATACACATACACACATATATATACATATATATGTGTGTATGTGTATATATATATATATATATATATATATATATATATATATATATATATATACACACATATATGTGTATGTGTATATATATATATATATATATATATATATATATATATATATATATATATATATATATATATATATATATACATATACATATATATGTGTGTGTGTGTGTGTATATATATATATATATATATATATATGTTTCGCCTAATTTGATCAATTGCCTATTATGCAAACTACAGGCACTAGTGTAGGCTACTCTCCTGATTTTGAAAACTGGCAAGTGTTTTAAATGAGTTTACAAATCTGGCAACCTGTCTTGGCATAGTATAGTATATTGTATGGTAGCAGAAATATTGCCTATTGGGTTTTACAGTTGGGTGTTAACCTTATAGATACAATTAATGTGACGAAGTTGTGTAATTGAATTTTTTTGTTAGTGTCAGTTTTTTTCACTTATGGCCCATTTAAATGAACATTTAGCTGGTAAAATCCATTTCCGGAATATATCATAATAAAAATGGATCCACTTTTACCCTTAGTATTGCATGCACTGTATTTTCCTAAAACAATTTTTCCATGATAAAAGTTAGTTGAAATGGCCTCTTACTTGCGTTTCAGCATGCGTTTACTCACACGTTTTTATATTGCAAAGAAGTTGTCATTAGTCATGTGCTTTATTGACAATATGTGCATACTATAACAGCAAGATCATTTCAGTGCAAACAAATAATACACAAATATGTATTCATATTATTCAAGTTGTAAAAAAGTGACGGTATTCTTTCTGGGGCATTGGTGGTGTGTATGTACTACACTATGATGAATTGTGCAGCCACAAGCAGCATTACAAATACATGTTTAAGGTAAGATTAATTTTAGACTTATGCTTATGAAACTTTGCTGTGACATTCTCACCATGTAAATAAAACATGTTCCATAGCGCTCCTGTCAGTAAAATGTTTTATGCCTTGTCTTGTTTTATTTTGAGTAGTATTAATAATAGAAAGTGTAATTATGGAAAATGCAAGATTTCTGAGTCTAAAACTGAACATCCTCTTGAGGAATTTTGATCAAACCATTATTTTAGGTGCCTTAAATTCCAAAGTCTCATACAGGTTGATTCATAAGCAATGCATCACAGAAAAAAAAAAGAAAAAAATACCTCAATAGAGAATATGTCAACAGTTATGGCAGACAGGAACACATACGGAACAGTATTGATGAACAGCTCAGATGTGTTTTTCTCCCCCTATGGTACCTATGAATAACTATGTATGTGTATAGACAGTATACACTCCCTGGCCACTGTATTTGAACCTGTGTAACTGATTGGATATGGCACCCCCTGGTGTGGACATGTTCTCTTAGTAGACCCTGAGAACCTAAATGACACTGGCAAGGTGAGGAACAAACGTTGTATTTTACTTAAACATTGTTGTGGATCAGTTCCACCCAGAAATGCTGCACCTCTAACCAGATAGCAATGACTGTTCAAGAATTGTGTGTGAATGGCTTCAGGAGCATAACAGAGACTTCAGGCTGCTTCCATGGCCCCCACAATGCCCAGATCTCAATGAACATGCTTGGGAGGAACTTGAACAAGGCATTTGTCATCAAGATCCTCTGCCTACCTCGCTACATCACCACCATCACAAAGCGCTTTCACAAGATACAGTAAAAAACAATGCATAATACATTAAGTACAGAAAAAAAAAACAATTGCATGAATTGTCAATGACGGAATGCAGTAACATTCTTTGAGACACCTTCCTGCATCTTGTGGTCTACGCCACAGTTTTGTACCATAATGTGTAAAACCAAAATACAGTTCTCTCAAAAAAGTCTCCATCAATATCTGAAACAACAATAATCTGCATCTTGCAGCAGACCAGCGCATTTTGAATAGCTTTGCTCCTCTGACAACTCTATATATTTTAAACTTTATCTAAAAAGCTAATACACTGGAAATCAATCAATATAGCACTTGAAACAGAAAGAATAGCACTAGTGTTTTAAAAGTACAGGCTGGATTGATTCATGCATGTTTAGGTAGATTGTATCTTCTTTTAAGTTTTTAAAAATATATTTCTTCCCCTTTTCTTTTAACATAATCAAAGCTATTATTTTGCCATAAAAAGGCTTCAATGAGGTCAGTGTAAATTATATGTGCTGATCTACATCAACCATAAAATAAATCACAGTTGTTAAAAGCTCCATCCATCTTTCAGGCAATTTGAAACATTTATGAACATAATATAACAAAGTACTACTTCTTGCTTCTGAAATGCTGATGTCTAAAGTAACGATTCACTGGAATATACCTGTCACATTAAGTATCGTATGTACAGTAATTAAATATTTAAAATTGATAGCAGCATTAGTTACTACTCCTGCCGACAGCAATTTCCAAATTAAACATGGTAACTATTTTACAATAGCTCACATGCTTTGAGAATACAAAAATCCTCATCACAAAATATAATTCCCGACAGTACAGACAGGACTATACATATTTCACTGCTTTTACCTAGGATAAAAATAGAAAATTGAGAGACTTGATGCTTATTGATACTAAACAATCTATTCACAGTTGATCGTTGATTGAGGTGTAAGTGGCTTAGAATCAAACAAGCTCAGTTACTGGTAGTGCCTCTGGAGCAAAGTTAGAACATAAGGTAACGCATTGAATTGAAAATGCATCTCTTATTGTGTAAGAAATGCCTTGCTGTTTTGAATTAAGTCTCCAGTAATAAGAAGCACCCTATGCACAACATAGCTTATTATAAATCGAATTAACAAAGATTGTACTCAGGAACTACCTTACAGACTGAAGCCCAGTAGATTATGCATATTAAAATCTTATATAACCGTGTGTGCTGTACATGTGACGTGAGATGTTAAGAATCTTTCACAATTTGCTTTATGATTGGTTGTTGACATATGGAACACATGGAATGTTTGCATTCCGGTATAACTAATATATATATAGTATAAATACCCTTATTGTCATAATAATGTTCAGTACCTAATTGCTTAAGAAACACAACCTTTTGCTTTAATAAAAGTTGTTGAGCACTGATAATGGTTTTGAGGAAGAATCATTATTTACAGAACAAAAATGTAATTATGCATAATAAATATGGTGGCATTTAGATAGTTTACAACCACATCAAAATATACAGGACCTGTGTAATAATGAAATTACAGCTCTATGGACTACAGTGATGCGATAAAACTCAAAAATGTCGTATTACTCAAAATCACAGTTTTAAACAGCCACAGCGACCCCTACTGTTGTTTTATGCATTTACATGGATGCCTGCCATCTGGTGGCAGGAATAATGAAAAGGTAAAAATAAAGAGAAAAATGCACTTGAATTCAAGACCTAAAAGGCCATGATGTTCATTTTTTAATTGACTTATACTGCTAAACAATAGGTAACATCTGCACATTTTTGAAAAAAGTAGTGTTTGATGTTTAAAAAAATGAGCAAAGGGTGTTTCTGCATATGTGACCTTTCAAATGGAAATGAGACTAGAACCTGTGCAGTCAAGTTCACACTGATGGTGCTTGTGCTACTGAAACAACCTTTTTGGACGACCACTTATGTTTTGTCTAGTAACATATTCATGTGACACTTCTTCCACATTTTGGAGACCCACAATTGTTGACAATCACTATGCTATATAAGAAAGTACTTGCTAAAATGTCTTGATTGTGCAAAACATGGTAACATTTTTTAAGTCACTTTCTTTCCCCATTTTGTATACAGTATTTATATACTCATTAGGAATCCATATGGAATGTGAATGTTTTATTCTGCTGAGCTGCCCCCATTTGTGGAGTTGAAAACTCACTGACATTTTCGCTGAACAGTTCATACACTCCCCAAGCTCATAATGTATTGAAGTGGATATAGTCCAGTTATAAGTAATACCAGAATCGCAGTATTATTGCTATTCTGTGGCAATGAATATAGGAAATGTGTCATTTTGTTTTTCTTTATTTTAATTTTAGTAGCATTGCAGTAGCAGTTTCTTTCTGTTTCTGTTGGTTTGGCCCATTTGGGCAGTAGTTTAGGTGTTGGGTTGATACGCACAGGGTATCAGCCTTACATTTAGCTGCCTTTTCCTGCCATCTCAACATCTGGGGACAGAACACCGTCCCCTTAATATTCTGAGATTTTGCTAGCTAACTGTTTGGAAAGCAGTGGGTATACATTTAAAAGAAAATGTTTTCAAAGGAAATCGCCATTCTGTTTTTACTGTGTTAATTTGGCCAGCAGCCTGCCTCTTAAACACATTATGAACATATTATACTGTTTCAGTTTCAGAGCTGGGGTCTGAGGACAGAAAATACGCAGAGGTATACGTTGTAACAGCTGGTACCAGAGATGGGGCTGCCAACAGTGTATTGTTATTCACATTGCATTGCTCTTGCAGGTCTTCCATTCTGGCTGCCTTTTGTTATCTCTGTAAGCTCACAACATGGAGGAAGTATCAGAGCACAAGCTCCTTTTTAAGTGGACCATATGTAACTCCCAAGAAAAACCACATGCACTGCTACAAAAACATGCTGGAAAGACAAATCAGAAAGGTTCATACTGTGAGCATCAGAGCCATTCTGATGCACCAGCCTAAAGGATAGAGAGATAACAATGGGGAACTGCATTACCCCAGCTGGATAAATTTGTATAACTTAGACTGTGTCTAGTTGTCATGAGTGTATGATGTACAGTATTAAAGGTGCCATTATTAAACTGCTGTGATAACTGAACTAAACAGTTCAATT
This sequence comes from Acipenser ruthenus, assembly GCF_902713425.1. Lineage (NCBI taxonomy): Eukaryota > Metazoa > Chordata > Actinopteri > Acipenseriformes > Acipenseridae > Acipenser > Acipenser ruthenus. Next base: position 27,936,031 of record NC_081207.1, read on the forward strand.
GTTTAAATAAATACAAGGTCCTAAAGAAGTTACTGATCGAATTATACCTAGTATAATGGGTTGACCTTTGTGAACCAGTTACCCACGCCTGAATAATTTAATGTCGGTGAGTGTATCGCCTTAAAAAAAAGAATTGATTCAGGTATGGTGTGACAGTGAAACCAAATACCCCACATACCCTTGTGGGGTTAACCATCGCATTCCTTTTCAGGTTTAAATATTTCAAGGCCAAATCTTTCTCTCTGGCTATAGCTAATCTATCAATGTCTGTAAAAAAAATCTGTCAGCCTGTTAATGACAACATAGCAACTGACTTAACACATTTTTTCTTTTTTTTCTGGAAACTGGCTGCCTGCCTTATTTGTGAATGCAGAGGGATTGCTTTTAGTTTGGGGTTACTTGTTCAAGCTGTATATATATATATATATATTGTGATGAGGTGTGGGGCACTGTGGTCGAGGGCCGGTATTTTGGGCCTCGGATTTTGCGCAGTCTGTACCCTTTTTAAGGAAATGTAGTCCTGTTGGTCTGGCGCAACAGGACTTCAATTCCCAGGAGGCCATGGGACTGATGGGCAGCCATTTTAGATGGCCCAATTATAATAGGTGATTGGGTAATTGATTCAACAGCTGCCTTCAATTTAACAATTGGGAACCTTTTAAAAAGGGCAGGGTCAACCTGTTGGAAAAGGGAGAGAAGGAGAGTTGAAGAATGAGCTGTGAGCTGTTTTGAAAAGGGGAACAAGAACCAAATCTTTTGTGAAAAGGGGGACTTAAAAGTCCTGGTGTTTTGGGGCCGGTAAGCAGCTTAGCTGCCCGGACTGTTAGATAGGGATACTTGCTGTTGAGTTAGAAATCCATAAAGGAGTTAGGCTTTTGTTTGTTTTGGATATTTTGTTTTATTAAGCACTGTAAATAATAAACGCACAGGTGCCGACCTGTTTGAACCACATTCCTGGAAGTTTGACTTTCTTTAATGCTAGAGGACAGTGTAAAAGGTCCGGAGGAAGTGACAACCATAACACACATTTCCAGAGTTGTCACACATGGTGGAGAATGCGGGCAACACCTTAACTTGTCTGTGCATAAAAGAAAAACTTTCGGAATATGGAGGAGTGCCTCAAGGCCCTGCTGCAAGGCACGGCAGCGCTGCAACAAATGGCTGCAGCACAACAAGATGCAAACCGATTACTTCGGGAGGAGCAGCAACGTACTGCACTTCAGACCCAACAGGAACTACAAATGCTGACCCAGAAGCTGGATGAGATGACCAGGGAGGCGCCGCGTCCCTCTGCATCTATCAGGGCCAGTCATTATATACAGAAAATGACTAACACCGATGATGTGGAGGCATTTTTAAGGGCTTTTGAGCGGACGGCAGAGAGGGAACGATGGCCGGCAGGACAGTGGGCTGGATTGCTGGCCCCATTTCTGAGTGGGGAGTCTCAGAAGGCGTATTACGACCTAGACCAAGCCCAAGCTAATGACTACAATAAACTCAAGGCAGAGATACTGGCTCGGTTAGGAGTTACCACTGCTGTCCGAGCTCAACGGTTCCATGACTGGGCATATCAACCAGAGAAACCTACAAGGTCACAGATGTTTGATCTAATACATTTGGCAAAAAAATGGCTACAACCCGAGGTCCGCACTGCTGCAGAAATCGTCGAAAGGATCGTGATGGATCACTTCCTGAGAGGTCTACCACCACCTTTGCGAAGGTGGGTTGGACAAGGGGACCCCTCAACTGCTGAGCAGCTGGTTGCACTTGTAGAGCGATACACTGCAACGGGCGAACTACTCCGAACCACCGGACCAGAGCGACCCCAGAACCCGAAGGCCCGGAGTGTCAACAAGTCCGGTAAGACTGTTCTTGGGTCAGGGGGAGCCGAAGAGCAGCCCAGGGCTGTGAAGGGACTTGGGGACTATGGGGAAATGAACCAGGGGAACTGGTATAAATATGATAAACCCGACCGGGTTAAACCGTGGTTTGTTGGAAAACATGTGAAATGTTTTAGATGCCAGGAAATAGGGCATATAGCCAGTAATTGTCCATTAGCGGATGAGCCCATGCAATGTAATATGGGGAAAAGGGAGCGGAAGTATTCTTTGTTGACTTGCACAGATGTTACTGTTTTAATGGGGGTACAGTATGGTACTAAATATCTCTGTCAGATAACTGTGGAAGGAAACACGGCCAGGGCTCTACTTGATTCGGGAAGCATGGTAACATTGGTGGCCGAACATTTGGTAGACCACACTAAATTGGATCAGTCCCGTAAACTCAGCATTACGTGTGTGCATGGTGATACCCGCCCATATCCGACTGCTGTAGTCCACATACAAACCAACGCCGGGTCGGTAGATTATCGAGTGGGCGTGGTACCAACTTTACCCTATCACGTAATACTGGGGCGGGATTTCCCCAACTTTTTGGAGTTATGGGACAAAAAGGGTGAATTGGAACCGCCCAATGTAAATGACGTGGCCGAGTTGGAGCTACAGAGTGGTGAGCTAGGGGAGTTGTTTCCTTTTGATGTGTTTGAGAAAACCCAGCTAGTGAAGGTTTTAGTAGGAGAAGAACATGGTCAAGAGGTCCCAGGTACCTCCCATGATAATGACACTGACAGTGTCGCTGAAATAGTCTTACCAGAGGTTAACTCAGAGAATTTTGCTACTGCCCAGTTAAGGGACCCCACTTTGAACAGTGCAAGGAAAGGTGTAAGCATAATAAACGGAACTCCTGTTAACCCGGAGATTCCCTTGACCTACCCTCATTTTATACAAAAAAATGATTTGTTATATCGTGTAGAAAAAACCGGGCAAGATATAACAGAACAGTTACTGGTGCCGCTTTCATATAAACGTACAGTACTGGATCTTGCCCATGGTCATGTTCTTGGAGGTCATTTGGGTATCAAGAAAACAAAGGACAGAATTCTGAGAAGGTTTTATTGGATAGGCGTACACGCCGATATAGAACGACACTGCACGTCTTGCCCTGAATGTCAACAGACAGCCCCGTTTAAAGCTTTCCGAAGTCCTTTAGTGCCACTGCCAATAATTGAGGTGCCGTTTGAGCGAATAGCAATGGATTTCATAGGACCCCTGGGGAAATCCGCTAGGGGCCACCAACACATTTTAGTCATTTTAGACTATGCCACTCGGTATCCCGAAGCAATACCTCTTCGCAACACTAGTGCTAAGACGGTTGCTAAAGAGCTCATGCTCATGTTTAGCCGTGTCGGTATCCCGAAGGAAATACTGACTGACCAGGGGACCCCATTCATGTCCAAGGTCACGAGTGAGTTGTGCAAGTTGTTAAAAATTAAACACTTAAAAACTTCTGTTTACCATCCCCAGAGTGACGGTCTTGTGGAGAGGTTCAACAAGACTTTAAAATCTATGCTACGTAAAGTAATAGATAAAGACGGGAAAAACTGGGATTTTTTGTTACCCTACTTAATGTTCGCTGTCCGAGAGGTACCGCAAGCTTCGACCGGGTTTTCTCCCTTTGAGCTTTTATATGGGAGACATCCCAGAGGTCTCTTGGATATTGCCAAGGAGACATGGGAACGTGAGCCTACCCCCTTACGTAGTGTAATAGAGCATGTGTCGCAAATGCAGGATCGCATTGCCACAGTGATGCCCATTGTACGTGAACATATGCGTCAAGCACAGGAGGCCCAGAGAAGTGCGTACAATCGCACCGCTCAAGTACGGGTTTTTCAACCAGGGGACAAGGTCTTAGTTTTGGTGCCCACTGTAGAAAGCAAGTTTTTGGCCACCTGGAGGGGTCCGTATGAAGTTATTGAGCGTGTCGGTGAAGTCAATTATAAAGTACGGCAGCCAGGCAGAAGGAAGCCGGAACAGATATATCACGTAAACCTTTTAAAGGCGTGGAAAGACAGAGAGGTACTGGTTGCAGTTAATGATAACTTACCTCCCAAACCTAAGAACCCTGAACCCACGGTAAGGATTGCAGAAGGTTTGTCTAGTTCTCAGAAGCAGGAAGTTAGGGCCCTAGTTCTGAGAAATAGTGATATATTTTCAACTAAGCCGGGCAAAACAGATGTTATTCAACATGATATTGTAACAGAGCCCGGGAAAAGGGTAACCCTAAAACCCTACCGTGTCCCAGAAGCCCGTAGGAAGGCCATAGGGGAGGAAGTAAAAAAAATGCTAGATTTGAGGGTAATTGAAGAATCGGACAGTGAGTGGGCCAGTCCCATTGTGTTGGTGCCAAAACCAGATGGGTCGCTCAGGTTTTGCAATGATTATCGGGCTCTAAATAAGGTTTCAAAGTTTGATGCTTACCCTATGCCCAGGGTTGATGAGTTATTAGACCGGTTAGGAAATGCACGGTATCTCACCACTTTAGATTTAACTAAAGGCTACTGGCAAGTACCACTTACTGAACAGGCCAAAGCCAAAACGGCATTCTCCACTCCTGAGGGCCTATTCCAGTATAATGTACTACCCTTCGGTCTTCATGGGGCTCCCGCAACGTTCCAGCGTTTAATGGATAAGATTTTAAAACCCCATAGGGAGTATGCCGCCGCCTATATAGATGATGTGGTAGTGCATAGTACTAGTTGGGACACACATTTAGAGAAGGTTCAGGCTGTTTTAAACTCCATAAGAGTGGCTGGGCTAACTGCGAATCCAACCAAATGTATCATTGGTCTGGAGGAGGCAAAGTATTTGGGGTACACAATTGGACGTGGGGTCATAAAACCCCAAATAGACAAGCTGGAGGCCATTAGGAATTGGCCCAGACCTGTCAATAAAAAACAGGTGAGGGCCTTCCTCGGTTTGGCTGGGTATTACAGGCGATTCATCGCAGGGTTTGCCACAATTGCTGCTCCCCTTACAGATCTGACCAAAGCAAAAGGGCCATTAATGGTAAAGTGGAGTGCGGAGGCTGAATCCGCATTCCAAATTCTTAAAAATGCTCTGTGTGCACAGCCCGTGTTAATCACACCTGATTTTAACAAACGGTTTATTGTGCAAACTGATGCCTCTGAGGTTGGGCTAGGGGCAGTATTATCACAAGAGGTGGAAGGCGAAGAACACCCTGTTATGTTCTTGAGCAGGAAACTTAATCCACAGGAACGAAACTATGCAGTGGTAGAAAAAGAATGCCTAGCCATTAAGTGGGCACTGGAAACGTTAAGATACTATCTCTTAGGGAGGCAGTTTACATTGATTACTGACCATGCCCCTCTTACTTGGATGCACCAAAGCAAGGAAAAGAATGCAAGGGTCACAAGGTGGTTCTTGAGTTTACAGACATTCAACTTTGTAATTGAGCATAGAGCTGGGGCAAAACAGGGGAATGCAGACGGGTTATCCAGAGTTCATTGTTTGTTGTCCGGTGTCGCTCAACCCCTCGAGTCTGAGCTGGGGAGGGGGATGTGTGATGAGGTGTGGGGCACTGTGGTCGAGGGCCGGTATTTTGGGCCTCGGATTTTGCGCAGTCTGTACCCTTTTTAAGGAAATGTAGTCCTGTTGGTCTGGCGCAACAGGACTTCAATTCCCAGGAGGCCATGGGACTGATGGGCAGCCATTTTAGATGGCCCAATTATAATAGGTGATTGGGTAATTGATTCAACAGCTGCCTTCAATTTAACAATTGGGAACCTTTTAAAAAGGGCAGGGTCAACCTGTTGGAAAAGGGAGAGAAGGAGAGTTGAAGAATGAGCTGTGAGCTGTTTTGAAAAGGGGAACAAGAACCAAATCTTTTGTGAAAAGGGGGACTTAAAAGTCCTGGTGTTTTGGGGCCGGTAAGCAGCTTAGCTGCCCGGACTGTTAGATAGGGATACTTGCTGTTGAGTTAGAAATCCATAAAGGAGTTAGGCTTTTGTTTGTTTTGGATATTTTGTTTTATTAAGCACTGTAAATAATAAACGCACAGGTGCCGACCTGTTTGAAGTTTGACTTTCTTTAATGCTAGAGGACAGTGTAAAAGGTCCGGAGGAAGTGACAACCATAACACACATTTCCAGAGTTGTCACAATATATATATATATATATATATATATATATATATATATATATACACTGTATCCCTCTTTGATGAAAACACTTCTGTTTAACAGATGTTGTTTTTCTGTATTCCTTTCCAAGCATAGTTGTTTTTAACACACAGTCATGTGGCTACCCAGACAGTTTGCAGGCAATCCTTTGGTTAGTTGTGCTCCCTAGTCAGGTCTCTCTCAAACTGAATTACCAGTCTAAAGGATCTGTCTCTATTCTGATTCTTTCTATACCACAGCATGTATGTCGATGACCTTTCAGAACTTAAAAAAGCATGTGGGGGAGGTGTAGGTTGACTTGATGTACCAAGCATGTTAAAAGGAGAGCTTATAGTAGAATTGGTTTTATTAATGCTTTTAAAAATATATAATTGCAATTTTAAATATTGAAAATATGCTTTTGCTCTGTTAATCAAGGTAATAGTAAAGATGTGAAGAGTTGATACTGTTTATTAGATTAACTGTGATATACAAACATTAGCTTTCAAGAACTCAGAAGTCTCTTCTTCAAATGGATATTTAAAAAGACTTTTGAGGTCTTGAAAGCTCGTGTTAGTATATCAGTCAAACTAATAACAGTACCAACCTTTTACAGTGATACAACATATACATTTACAAAGCAAATCACATACACTTATAAAAGTAAGTTATTTTAAAGTTTACTATCCAAAAGATGCCATGTTGACTGAATGTTGGTATTGCATTGCATAACCCTAGGCCTGTACAGTATATAGAACGCTGGATTGATGTTGTATGTAATGAAATACTTGACGGATTTGATCTTCGAGAAAGCCCAGCAGCAGCATTTCTTTGGGTGGAGATGGGACACTGGGCATAATCTTGAAGGGAAGGTATTTCTAATGGTGAGACTTTAGCTGGTCCCACTGGGCAGACAGACGTCAATCATTAGGTGAGTTGTTCAAAGGTTCCGTCAAGGGTCTACAGAATGGGAAAGATGAAGGACGTCTCTCTGTTTGATGGCTAGATCATGACGTGCTGGTTCATCAAACAGACGGATTGGTGGGTGAATCCCAGAGGTTGGTATGTGTGAAATCATTGGGGAAACCAGCTCTTAAGTTACCTTGCATGAAACCTGTCAAGATGAAGACATTAGCCTGTGGGAGATAATCTTCTCTATTATTGCCACAAGGTCAGTTTCATGCAGTCTTGTTACACGATGGTCTTGTGAATTGGGTCTTGGTGCGCTCGGTAGTTTTTGATCTGTCTGGCCTGCTGACTTCTATATCTCTGAGTGCCAAAAGCTTGATATATTGGTTGTTGCTGGCAGTGGTTTTCCTTTCCCTGGATACTCTTCAGACTGCTCTGTGCAAAGTATGAGATTATTGGCAACATTTCTGTCAGGTGAATAGTGGGAATGCAGTCCTCAAACCATAGTGCATATGCACTCTAAGATGTCCCACTGCTCAGTGATATTTTCAGAACCCATTGACCACTTCTACATACCAGGGAAATTCTAAAATTAGAATGCTTCAGCATTACTGGAGACAGTACATTAGAGCAGGCAATAGCTGACAGAAATGAAAACATGTTATAAATCTATAAATCAATATGAATTTTTCTTACACTTATTAAGTGCAGAATGTAACAGGGGAATGTGGCTGTGTTATATGTATATATATGTATACATATATTTAGTGTCGAATCGTGTATTTTTCTCTGATGCAGTGCTCCCCATGGTTCTGCATCTTGGAGCAGCCAGGAATCGAAGCTACAACACTACAATGACTTACCCTGCAGTCTACATGGTAGTGCTTTCTCTTGTTGAGCCACTGGGGAACAGAAACCCTGAAAATGAATACTAAAAGTCCTTTCAGTCGTTCTGCATTGCTGGAGAAGAGAGAAGAATTGTGAGAAGGCTTGGCCACATCGTGTTCTTCATATAGCATGGATGACATGAAGCTTACTGCAGCTACAGTCGGTAGACTGATGTTGTTCTTTAAGTCTGAAAGTGCTGTTTTTTGTTTCTACCCATCTAGCCACTTCTAAATAAACCAATACAACCTCCACTTGTATGAGTGCAGAGTATCCTCATCATCACTAATCTTACCATTATAAAAAGAACACTGTTTAATACGTAGCAGCACATTTTTCATTCCATGCTCCAAGCTTTGAATCACTTGAACAGCTGTAAAATATGCTGACATTTTTTTTTCCTCTAGATGGCACTGTATAGATACGTCTTTTTTTTTTTTTTTAATCCGATGGTCTGTTAGAGGAGTGTCTGCATGTCAAACAACAAGCAATCTGGAATTATCTGATGCATCTACACATAATTAAAAAAAGAAAACGAATGGAGTTTAAATGCATGTTTAATCAGATTTTAGCACTGCACTTTTGTACAATGTGTTAATTAGTTTATTATTATTTTTTCTATTTGTTTTAGAACAATGTACATGTCTAAAGGGCATTTTGTTAAGAAATAGTAATTTAGACAAAAGGCAAAAGCTGTGGCTTGCTCTGTTTTGCTAAGGTTGTCAAAAAATGGAAATTAAATATGCTAGATAAAACAGTGCATGTGTATGCATATTTGCTTTTGATGGTTAGGTGTGAAATTATGATAACGTTTTCTCAGTTGCATAATAATTTAAGCACTGCATTTTCTTTAGTTCAACTGTGGTGTGGCGAATCAAAGATGAAATGCAGAATTGGCCTATATAAAAGGCATAATGCAAATCTGAGTTGACAGTTCTGTCACAAGCTCTAAAATGAAAGACAAAGAAAAATAATGATTAGGAGTTGTTTTAAGATTTTAAAAAGCACAGATTCTCCCCATCTGTCTATGTGAGATAGTGTGAAAAAGTAATCCTTATAAAATACTAGGTTGTAAAATAATGTTGTAGGCAGTATATAAATTAAACATGATTTAGATGACAAATATTAGGCTTCTTCCTTCTCTGGTTGTTCAGTGTGTGGTTATAGTGAATGAGCACTAAAGTTATCTATGAGCTTTATGATAAACATGTTACAGAACTGTGGTTATAAATTGCCTTCCACAGTCATGTATTTTTCCCAAGTAGATGTCTCTGGGTTTAAGTATTGATTTGTAGCCAATTTAAAAATACCGATATTGATTTTGTAAGCATCATTTTCTTTGTAAGACAGTGTGTGGTGATATTCTAATGGAAATGATATTTACCTTATAAATATTTTTTTTATTTTGGTCTGTTGCTTTATTTTCAAACAGGTAATTATATTGTGCTTTCCAATGTATTACTGCCTGTGTTTTACTGTAGATGAACATGCAATCTAATTACCACCTAATATACAATTTTAAAGGAAAAACAGAAACCAACATTTAAAAAAGAGTCAACTGCCCAATGTTTTGGGGTGAACTACAGTACAGTAACCATACAAATTGAACACAGTAACTGTAGACTAGTACTTATTACATTGCAGCAAATTGCAGTTTCGTGCAGTAGTGCCTAATGACTGCAGTACATGTTTCTAAGTCTGGGATCCTGCACTAGAATGTACACTTTGAAGCCATGTAAACATTCTGCTGTTTATCTCAGGAGACATAGAAAAAAAAAGAAAAACTCAGCTTGACATTTTGTCAGCAGAACCTTTTTTTTCTGTTGCAGAAGACCAGAACACCTTTTACTGCATGCATCTCCTGATGTAGTGACTATTTGCAGTGTCATCACACAGAACATTTATCAGACAACCTTTTAATAATGAAGTCATCAGATCAAATAATATTTTCCAAGAATTAAAGCCCTTTTCCTTCATTTAAAAAGCCTAACAGCTTACTCTGGTCAAGGAGATGATGCATTGTATTTATCTTTCAAGGTTGAATTATAATTTTTAAAAACATGTTTGTGGATTTTGAAAAATGCTTCTTAATTTTTACAATAAATGTGTATTTGTTGGAATATCTTTCTGTTGAAAATAAGTGGTGTGCAGCTGCTAGCCATACTGCTAGAAGCTACATGAGGAGAGAGTGACAATGTGAATTAGCTAATGGCAATGTGCTGTATTTACTTACATCTCCTGCCAGTTGAAAAATGTGACACGGCAGTTATGTTGACCACCTGCCCTATGCTGCTTCGTGATGTGTTCTAGGAAGCCACATTCAGCATTCCCTGGTCACCATAACAAGCATTGCTGTGTTTAAATAGGAAATCAATATCAACTATAATCTAAGATGTGACAAATGTCAATTTTAATCTAAGGTAAGGGAGGCAAGCAAGCTAATAAAAAAATAAAGTCTGTAACATTGTAGCATTATAGGAGGCTGTGTGGTCCAGTGGTTAAAGAAAAGGGCTTGTGACCAGGAGGTCCCTGGTTCAAATCCCACTTCAGCTACTGACTCATTGTGTGACCTTGAGCAAGTCACTTAACCTCCTTGTGCTCCGTCTTTCGGGTGAGACGTAAGTGTAAGTGACTCTGCAGCTGGTGCATAGTTCACACACCCTAGTCTCTGTAAGTCGCTTTGGATAAAGGCGTCTGCTAAATAATCAAAATATAATAATAAACACTGTGCATCATTTTCAAACCATAGGACTCATTTACAAAAAAAAAATATGCTATAAAAGAATCAGAGTAACTAGTAGTCCATGAATAAGCATAACTTATATTATCAAAGGAAATGGTTGAACATACTGTATGCTGAGGTCGTTAATGTTACTCAACCTCATGTAAATGAACTGTTTTGATAAGGCACATGTTCTGTTCGCATGATGACAACAACACTCTGCTAATTGGTTCCTAGTCTTCATACAAGACTTCTACACATACCTGCAAATTTGTCATTTGCCTCCATAAAGTAACTCTGAATGCAGAACTATTATTAGTTAGTCAGTTAAGCCATTCATTCCATCGAGGAACATAGGCCATCGACAACACCTCTCCACCGCAATCGACTTTGGGCCGCAGCGTCAGTTGTTTCCACGTGTAGCCCTCTGCCTCCGTCTCTGCTACTGTATCTCTCCGCCAGGTGTTTCTTGGTCTCCCTCTTGTCCTCATTCCCTAGGGATTCCACTGGAGAGCCTGCTTTGTGATGTTGGTTGCTGGTTTCCTCAATGTGTCTGATCCATCCCCACTTTGTTTTTCTGATCTGCTGTTTCATTGTTTTTTCTTGTACTCTCTGCCATAGTTCTTTGTTTGATATATTTTCTGGCCACCATATTCTGAGTACTCTTCGCATGCATCTATTTACAAATGTTTGGATCTTGTTGAGCGTGGCCTTAGCTGTTCTCCAGGTCTCTGCACCATATAACAGTACTGCTTTTACTTAGAATATGCATAGTTTTGTTGTTGAAATGTCTCTCGATTCTGAAGGCTGTCCTAACTTTGCTGATTCTTGTTTTGACATCTGTATCTGTACCACCTCGAACTGCCATGAAATTCATCTCACTGGTCAATCAAATCTCACCAACAGGGTTCTCGCGTGGCTATATATATATATATATATATATATGTTATGGACCGTTGCTGAAATCGGGCAGTTGCCGTAATGCCTGGGCAGTTGGCGAAGTGCCCAGCTGCAGATGCCGAATTAGCTTTGAATTTTATGTCATTTTGGCATCTGCCTGGGCAGTTCGTCAACTGCCCACAGCCACCCGGGCTGATGGCGAAGAAAGACTTTAGTGAGCCCTGTTGTAACAAAAGAAAGGCTAATGGAAAGTAACACAGCAGTGTTCATCCTCTGGGTATCTACTGCAGTTCTCAATAATAGTTTGTCAGTCGAATAACTTTAATTATTAGACCGACTGAATCGTTTAGATTTATTTATATTTATTTATTTTAATGAAATGCTGAGGCAAATGTCTAATTGTCTGAGATCTGATGTCAACTAATGTTAGACATGAAAGAATATTGTTTGAATGTCAAAAAAATATTTTCTACAGAACGAAAACTAAACTTTTTATAAGAAAATGTTTTCTTCTGAGTCAAAAAATACAAACTTTATGCTGTTGATTAATGATTAATTAATATTGCTATGATAAATTAATTTGGGCACTGCGTTCTTCCTGAGTTTCAGGTAACTATATTTAACTGGGTGGCTTTTACACGTTTAAACTTAACTGTGATTATTAGTCTCTTGCTGATATTGAATGATCTCTCATTCAAACAACGTAACTCTGCTCAGAAATATGTATTGTATTACTGCAATAAAAATAAAACATTGTTAGGCAACAAAGGTAATTCACTCTCTATTTGTATTATACTGTATCTGTTAAAAATCTTTCTTCTCCTGGGTGGCTGTGGGCAGTTGACCAGCCAGGGCAGATGGCGAAATTACATAAAATTCAAAGCCAATTTGGCATCTGCCTGCTGCAGCTGGGCACTTCACCAACTGCCCGGGCATTACAGCAACTGCCTGATTTCGGCAACGGTCCATAACAAATATATATATATATATATATATATATATATATATATATTCCCCTGTAACCTAGTATTTGGAAAACATCCAGATTTTGTCAAACTCTGCATAAATAACACACAATGTTGATCTCATTGCATAAAACACTCTACAGAGTGCATACATTTCAGCACTTTCAGCACTGTGTGGGTGGACAGAGGCAAAGACTGGACTGATTAACTCAATACCACGTTGAATCACAAGCAGCAGCCCATAGAAGATGCAATATAATCAGTCAGTCCCTTCCAGAGTGGTTTAATTATTGTTGATTCTTCTTCATTTTTGTTATTTTTGTTACATCATTTTCTGCACTTACTGTTCACTTGTAGTTGCTCCTGGATCCAGACCAAATAACACAATAATTCACAGACCCTAATAGCAGCTCTACATCCCCCTAGTTCCAAAGCATCACTTATTGTTCCTGTCAGGTCCCCTTTGCAATGATCTGCTCAACTTCACTGCCCCTCCCCGTATGTCATCTATAAATTATCTTCTGTGTTTGTGGGATTAAAAAAACAATGCATTTATGAAGAGTCATGGAAATATAGATAATATACTAAAATATAACTTGTATGCACCTTGGTCCTTTGTGGTCCTTTTTTTCTGTACAGTTTTTCATTTTGGGGCTCTCTTTGGAGACACTTTGAAAAAAGAATGACTCTGTATCACATGTTTTTCATGTAAGACTAACAATAGACCTATTTTAAAAAACCTATACAAAAGCTGGAAAACTTGTATAGGTTGTATTTCTGGAAGGAGAATCTGCCCACTAATCAACATATCATATCCAAGCGCCATAAAAACTCAGTGTGGCTTGCATTCATGTCACTTTTTTTTGTTTGGCCTCTCAGTCACATGCAGCGAGGCCAAACAGGGAGACAGCTGTCTTAGAGTCTAGAGGAAGGTCTACCCTCAGCCATGGATTCCCTAAGGTTTCCACCTACCAGAGAGTAGGGTTTTTTTCTTTACCTGAGTGCCGAGCGGTTTGTATTTCGTTCCTACAGGGTGCGTGCCAGGCCGGGGAGGCCAGGTTCTCCCTCAGTCATTTCATGCGGGGGGATGGGCCTGTGTTTCATATTTTTGGGGGTTAGTCTTGCATTAACCATTCATCATTTTCTTTTTTCCAGTCATAGTATGGCGGGCTTGTCTTTTGGGGGGAGGTGGCCCTGCGAGTCGCTTCCTATCTGCGGCACTAGACTACATGATGTCATCGTATTTTCGCTAGCCGGCCAACATTGCAGATAGCTGTCAGCACCCACGGACAAGGTCTCCGGCCAAATTCATTGTCATCATAAATCGCCTGTTCAATTGCAATTTAAATCATCCACACTGCGGATTCTCCGTACTGAACTGTGTGCTAGTCAAGTGAGCACGATTGCAATATTTGAATGGTTTTTGTTCTTCTCATTGTACTTACAGTGGAAACGAGGCAGTGCATGAGAAGGAAATACATCAGGCCCAAAACTGCTCATCCAAACATGCCAGGTGGTACAGTGGTACGGGCTGACAAGCACAAGGTTTGTAACCAGTCTCCACCTTTTTATTGGGTTGCATCATGCTGTCAATCCTCACATCGACGGTAAGAGAAACCTGCTGCAACATTTCACATAGTGCTTTCAAACTGCTGAATGTGTTACCCTCTAGAAGACTCTGCAGAGTGTGATGATGATGTTAGTAAAGGGTTTTGTATTTTTTTCTAGAATTTAGTTTTTTACAGCTCATGGCATTGCACTAGACAGTATGCAAAAGACACCAAACTTCTGACAGACCTCCTTACCCCCTGCCAGCCAAAGCATATTGAGATATACTGCCAGAGCTTTAGTGCAAGATTGATGTGTCTGTGTTGGAGAAATGCACCAGAGTGGATCTCAGTGTTGCCCCCAAGACTGACTACAATGCGGACAGTCTTTCATGAAAATGATGAAAGCTATCCTTATGGCAAATTACGATCCCCAGCATCTTTCAGTACTTAACAACAGCATGTAATGTAAGTTCAAGCTGTTTACCTTTATAATGTGTTAGCTGTTGGATCGACTGAAATTTCTTAGAATTTGTAATAGTAATGAAACATAAAAGGGCTCCATGCTGATTTTATTGGTGATTCCACACTTTTTTTTATTAACACAACATAATCTTTTATAAGCTTGAAATAATTGTATTTGTAAGGAGCTATATCAATGTTATGGTTCCTAATTACAAATAAGGTATTCATTAATTTACTAGGTTCCTTATAGAGATAAAAAACAAACAAACAAACAAACAAACAAACAAAAACATTTCTGATTAACTTTAAGATATTACAATATATTGCGACAACATCTGCATGTCAGTATAGAGGATAGTGAGACAGATGGAAAATATGCACTTATGGAAATATCTGACAGTTTAATCCTTTTATAGCATGACCTCAATCATTACATTAGTATGCTATTGTACTATTAATCCTTAGTAATCTTCATCAAAACACTTAACAAAACACATTGTAATTTTGTTTCAAATCCATCGTGTTGCTCTTTTTGGTAAGGCTGTGGTGTCCTTATGTTACCTTTCTGTAAACCATGGGGGAATTAATGTATTGCTGCATTTCCTTAGCGTATACAGCATACCACAGGCTTTTCAATTAAAGCATCTCTCGCTGGAAGGCATGAGGTAAAAGTAAAACAATGACAAGTAGACTAACGCTTTGGATCCGGCCTGAAACCAAGTACCTGTATAAAAAACGACATTTGATTGAATCACTGTGTGGTTGATTATACATTTTCCACAGTAAATTAGCATGTTTTTACTGCTAATTTACTGTGTCTTTCCTGCGCTTTGTCTTTTTTGATATATACTATGATGTTTAGCAATTACATAGGAGGCTGTGTGGTCCAGTGGTTAAATAAAAGGGCTTGTAACCAGGAGGTCCCCGGTTCAAATCCCACCTCAGCCACTGACTCATTGTGTGACCCTGAGCAAGTCACTTAACCTCCTTGTGCTCCATCTTTCGGGTGAGATGTAATTGTAAGTGACTCTGCAGCTGATGCATAGTTCACACACCCCCTAGTCTCTGTAAGTCGCCTTGGATAAAGGCGTCTGCTAAATAAACTAATAATAATAACATAGAAAATATTAAAAGTATAGGTATTTTTTTTTCCTTTAGAGCGTATATATATATATATATATATATATATATATATATATATATATATATATATATATATGGCATATGTATATGTGCATTATTAAATATATGAATTTGCAAACAGATATTGTCAAAGACTGTGAAATGCTTTGAGCCCTCTGCTCAATATTTTGCATTAACATCACCTTTGCTCTTCTAGTAATGTTTGTACATCCAGATGAGTGTACTCAGTAATAAAGTTCATGATTTTCTCTACTTTAAAAAGTAGTTTTTTTCAGATATATACTCTGGTGTTGAATGGTGCTGCAAGGAACCTCTGGGATGTTCCAGCTTTTAAACTAGTTTTGTGCTGGCATGTGTGCTTCTCTTACAAATGGGTGTAGAACTGCTGTGTCGCTGCTTTTTCCATACTATACTTTTTCTTAAAATATGGGAAAAAGATCCAAGCGTATGATAAGTAAGCCTCCCAGGCTGCAAGAAACAAAAGTAGTGTCCTCACACTACTGGTAAACCTTGGACCTCTTCCTGACCTCAAGGGGCTACTGGTGGTCTCCATGCCCTAGTCCTATTCTGGGGAATGACCAACATCCATTTAATTTATATGTGGTTAATTTTATGCTGCACTACAGCCTTATCTATATAATGATGGATGGTGGATATAATTTAAATTCCTGGCAAATCTGATTTCTTTTTATATATGTTATTACATTTTCTACTACAGGCTAGTCCATGACATTACGTATAGCTGCTTCTTACTGTGAATGTGTCTACTGATATTTAGAAGCCAAGTTTAAATAAAATAATAATAATAATAATAATAATACAATTAATTTTCTCTCACACTATCTTATTAGTTTTAGTTTAGACATTTCATTGATGTGTTTTCATAAACATCAAATCCTATAGTTTTCATAAACTATAAAATCCAGTGTACTTATATACATTAGTTATTTTAATGTTTAACAGAATGGCTTGCTGTGCGTTATGTGATTCAATTTGACATCCTTTAAATTACCATGAGGTAATTTTCATTTTTACACAGGGTGCTTTAGTAATAACCAAGGCTGGAGACAAGACATTTATATTAGGTCAAGCCTACTCAGTAGAATTGTCTCCCTGGCCAAAGCAATAACTGCTGTCCAAATAGTACATTTTTGGATCTTGGCAAAGTTACAGTATCTTACATCTTGTATGCTGTAGAACATGCCTGGTCAGCAAATATTGCTTTTCTTCTGCCCAATTTCACAAGTATCTTTTCATTCCAGATTGTTTTATGGACCACTGGAGTTCAACCTGTCCCTGTGGATCCTGACCTTTATTCCTCCCTTCTGACTAAGAATAAAGGATTTGAATGAAGGGGAATATATTCTTGAGATGCCAGTTCTATGAGATTGGCATTTTATGAGTCAGAAATGGTCAAGTTTAATGACTTCTATTGAAAGCAAACTCCCTTTATTGAAAATAAAGCTGCTTCCTTTAAAAAAAAAAAAAACCTGGATGAAGTCATTAACCTTTCTAGATCTCAGTTAAGTGCTTCGTATGACTCCAGTGATGAAGAACTGGTCAGTAGCCACAGACCACTGCTGACACAATCTTACCTTTTTTTGTATGTTGCTTATTGCTAGATGCATTCCTATTAATTCTCGTTTTTAGATTAATGAAAATGTCTACAGACTTGAAATCTCAACATGTGTGTGAAGGACAGTACAGCATGTTGTCCTGGCAACCCCACAGATAGTTTAGCATGGACGGACGGGGCCTGAGTCAATTACATCCTTCTGCAGGGTTGTTTTGGGTGATGTCATTTGTGAGTTTGTGTGGCAGGTTTGTAATCACCAGTGGGTCAAGCTAGACTGAGGGAGAAGTACAGCAGATTAAATATGATGCTGCACATGAATAGCAGGCGATGGTGACTGATTGCAATGCCATTGGACTGAGCTGAATAAAAACTGACACTACCAGCCAAAGAACTGTCAGAAAGTGGCTTCAGCACTGCTCCTGTGTTTGCATTAGGGGCACCTTTAATAAAAATCACCTGCTCCTCTAGAGATGTTTATCACATCTCCTGTCTCCAGTGTTTTTGTCAAGGCTGTCGGACATAACAATATCCCCATCTCTCAGATTACACGAATAGGTCATGCATGATATATTTCTACACGTGAAAATGTAGACAAGATATTCAAGAAAGATTAACAGAAATGTGGAACTGGAACTTGCTTTGACAGAAAAGACATTAACCTATTGTTGAGTTTGCTGCTTATCTGGAGATCACCGGTATCATTTACATTTTCATTTTAGTTTTTCCGTTGCAGTTACCTTTGGCCCAAGCTGCTATCTGTGCGGCCAACCAAATGGAAAACATTTTTGATGATCCCCCATTTGATTTCCTAGGCAGATGTGGGGTCCAACCAGATGGTATTTCTTCCACAATTAGGTCAAAATGATCATTTGGGAGCTCTCCTAAATCACATAAACCTATCTACTGCCACATGTAAAACCCATAAACACCAAGGTGATATTCACCTTGGGAAAGGTTGGCAACCAGTCATGTAGAACAATGGGGAGAATAGGAGATAGTATAGGTAGGTATTGGTCTTATCCCATTGTATTGGGTCTGCACTTCCTTTGACATTGTTGGTATTATCTAAAACCCACATTGACTGTTAACATAAGCTGTATTCATACTCTGGTAAACTGTGAAAAAGAAATACTACACAATATGAAATTTCAGCAGCTGCTATGCCACACTGAATCACTGCTGCAGCCAGACCATTACTTTACACAACGGTGTGGACATTCTTGGGTCAGAACGTAGATTCAGCTCTGCAAAGATCAGAGTACACTGTACTGTATCAAGCAAAGCCGAAACAGGACAGAAAGTCATCACAAGGTTTGTTTTATCAGCTACGAATGTGTTTAAATGTGTTTAAAGTCTGTGAGAAAAACCCTTTCATGAAGACCTACTGTACCTGTATCTGAGAAAGGTTACATTTTAGCACTGTGCTGAAGAAACACTGATTTATTTTTCTCAGTACAGTACTTCAGTCTGCTGCATCAAGTGTGTGGATGGATGAACCTACTGCATACATTAAAACTGTTAACAAGGTGATACCTCCAACTGCAATCAGCAATGGCAAAACACTCAAATCACACAAGCTCCAATCGCTGTATATAATGGTTACCCCTGTGTGTCGTGTTATATGTTGTATGTGGCATGTTAATGTTGTGTGTTATGTGTATTATTGTAGTGGTGCACAGAGTGTGGGTTATATAGCACAGGTGTTGTAAAGTGTATATTTTGTATTTAGGCACGGGGAAATGCACAATCACTCCATGTGCAGATTAAAGTGGGTATGGAAGCACAGGGAGCACAGTTAGTTCACGTGCAGATGTACTGAGATTCCAATAGAATGATTGATTAACAAGTGTTTGTGTTTGTCTGTTTACTTTGGCCAATGCACCGTTTTGTTTTGTGAGTCTTTTGTTTTGTGTTTAAAACCTTTTATTTTACAATAAACGTGCAACAGCGCATTTTCGCTAGTGTGTTTCTTCCTCGCCTGATGTCACCCCTACAGCCAGCTTGAGACACATGTATAATTTGATTATTATTTTTTATTTGATTCTTATATTAATTTTCACAATCTCTCTTCTTCCCCAGTGATATTATAAATTCAGCTTAAAAACTGCAGTCAGCATTGTTACCATGTCTGGTTGTGCATGTTTTCTTAAACAGTAAATACACTTTCCATTAGCTCACCACAGACAGCAGTGCTTCCTGAATAAACTGGAAAAGAAACCACAGTGAAGGCAATGCTTACATGTCTTTAACAGAACCCCTCAAAAGCAAATGTTCTCCTCCTAGAAAACAGCTGTGTCTTGCATACTTCTTATAAACATACTGGTATATAAAATGATTGTTATTTTCACCAGCAGTGCATAAGCTATACAGCAATATAGAAACTAAAAGGAAAGAAAATACAGTGGGATGGAAGCCGAAGAAGGCTTCCATGAAGAAGGAGTTAAAATATCAAAACAAATCAATAAAGCGCACTGCACTTCTGAGCAGAAAATTCTTCAAAAACAGCAGGCTGGATGATACGCTTCTCTTTTGGGGGAAGTCCATATGGACCTCTTCGGTGGAAGGAGATCATTTGTCACAACGTATTCATTCTCTTCACAAAATATAGAGGACATTACCAGGTTAATGAACAAGCTGTCCAAATGGGTTGATATAAATAACAATTTTTTCTAAGTATGCACCTTTCCAAGTGCTTGGTAGTTAGAACACACAGCTGCTCTAGTTGTAGAACTGCAGGAAGGTCAGGAAGCTGAAATAATGATCCAAATAATTATGTTCCCTGTGGAAAGCACTGTTCATACATACCTCCTAGACCTCTTAGCTGTCACAACATGTATTTTATGTATTGCCTGCGCTGGAAGTGTTAGTCTCTGATATTATTTTCAGAAGAGTTTTTTTTTAGCAGATACAGTAAGAGCTATTTACTGCAGTCAAAGTTTTTATGTGGATTTAATTCCTTGGTAATAATGGGGGATTGATTAATTTTCTCTCAATTGTGAGCTCCTTGAAACATACCTTTCAGTTTTTGTCAAGCAAAAGAAAGGAAGGATGCTCACTGACGTTGAGAATATACAGTGAGTATATTTGTTTATGTCATGATTATAAATCACATGCGTGTGTTAAGGCCTCCAACCTTGATTTAAGATGTAAACATCTCTCCCCGCAAAAACAAACCATACTGCATTTGAACCCTCAGACTAATAAAGTATCTTTGTCTTCTTGTAGCCAGCTAGAAGGTAAGGCGATATGCTTTGCTTTATGATTTAGGTATTGTTACAACAATATAAAAAAGATAGATGTTTTTTTACGGATTCACAAACAACATTCCCGCCTTAAATGTCTTGGTCTTGTAATGCAATTATATTTTATCAGTCTTGATCTCTAAAAAAGACAACCCTTGTTAGATACACTGTCCACAGCACAGAGCAGAGATAAGCAGTGTTTTAAGAAGCCCTATTACATGCTCCCCCTAAATATTACAATTGTGAGGAAGATTAATAACAATCCGAGATTGACTGCCAAAAATATTCAAAGTGAATTGGCTGCAAGTGGGACTGGGGTTTCCATTTCAACCATTGGTTGAGTATTGCATGGTAAAGGTCTCAATGGTTGCAGGCCAAGGAAAAAGCCACTCTTAGGAAAACGTCACAAGGACAGTCGCTTAAAGTTTGCAAAACGGCATTTGAATGATGGATATGAGTTCTGGTCAAAGGTTTTGTGGAGTAATGAAACAAAAATCGAGCTATTTGGTCACACTGATAGTCGTTACATTTGTCGAAGGTCTGGTGAGGCATACAAAGAAAAGAACGCCATACCTACTGTCAAGTATGAAGGTGATAATAGCCTTCTATGGGGCTGTTTTTCCTCTAATGGCACAGGAAGTTTAGTTCCCATACATGGTAAAATGGATTCCATAGCATACCAAAAGATATTGGCCAATCATCTGAAACCCTTCGCTACAAAACTTGGTTTAAAGTGCAACTGGACATTCCAACACGACAACAATCCAAAGTACACATCAAAATCTACTTCAAAATGGTTAAAGAAGAATAAAATCAAGGTTCTGGAATGGCCTAGTCAAAGTCCCGATCTATATCCGATTGAGAATCTTTGGTATGAGTTGAAGAAGGCTGTGCACAAGAGAAGTCCTTGGAATTTTGTGAATGCTCAAAAAATCACTAAAGAGTCATACCAAAAGCTCACTGACAAATATCCTAATCGTTTAAAAGAGGTTATTATTGCTAAAGGTGCCTCAACTAGTTATTCATTTCATTTTCCTTATCAGAGTATGAATACTTTTGAATTAGCATTTTTGCTGTTTTGCAAAAAAATTGCTGAAATAAATCTATTTCTTGTAACTTTTTTTTCTCATCCACAAAAGATGACAAAAGATTTTTCCTATAATTATTTGTCTTTGAGAAATTTCTAGAAATTATAAAATTCTATTAGGGTATGTACACTTCTGACTACAACTGTATATTTAGAGATTCTAAATTCATTGTAACTGTGTTTCCAAGCAACAATTCTAATAAAATTACAAGGTGATACCAGGCTACTTTAAATGAATTATATTGCAAATTTGCTGATATTTCCAAGAAGCCAGCATTCACTTTACCCACTTCAATTTCAGTCACTCATTGTTATTTCATAGAAAAAAAATAGCAAATGTATTTATTCATCTAACACTTTCAAGGTCATTTTATTTTGAACTGGTGGATATTTTTTTCAAATTGACTTTTATGATGTACTATTTTTGTTCACGTATCTGCAGTTTTGTTAGCAGTTACATTAAAACAATTGCGTTGGGTTTCATATTGTTGAGCAGATGCTGTGTTAGGTACAAGCTAAGTAAAGCAAACATAATTAAAATCTACATGACAAGTCTCTACAAGGGGCAGTTAAAAGATAAAAGAACTAAGTTGCTGTAACTAACACTGTAACCTTGGTTCTACACCAAAGATCTGAGTCTGCTTCTTTAATGCCTCATTAGTGAAGCTTTCATTTAGAACCAATAGCAAATGCGATATGAATGCACTGAGCAGTACATTGCTAGTATCTCAAGGTAATTATATTTCAATTCCTGGTTCACCTCCTCAGTCATTTGCAGATTCACTCTTTGGGTTTTATATTCTGTTCTAGGTACAGAAGGTTTGCCAACAGGATACAATTGCTTGGCAAATGTTTTGTATTAGGTTTTGGTTACTTTATTGTGTCTGCCAAATGGTTGTACTGTAGCTCCTTCGACTGCTAGTCTTGTAATCTATTTTTGCTCTATTTTAAAATGATGTGGCAAGCGGATTACTCGCATTTGCTGCTTGGTAACTTATATTAAGATTTATCCTTGGACATTTGGAGAGCACTTCACAAAATGCCGAATATCTTTGTGGTTTATTGAAGGAAGCAGGCCAGGAAATGGTAAAATTACTATTGAATTGTAAACCAGACAACTGTGGCGAGCTAAAGGGGCTATTCCCAGAAAATGCTTGACTTCAAATAGCAGAATTGTATATAACCTTCAAGAGCTAATAACTTTCTGAAAAGGTCATGCCTATATAATGCATGAGATTTCACACCATCACCACGGTTATTAAAAAGTACTGTTGGCAAGCAAGACTAAGCTTTACATGAGGTAATGGCCTTCGTTGAAAGGTTAAGTGTTATTGAGACATGTGACTGTCCTTTCTCACTGAAACTTCTTATTTTGCACTTCTAAAACAGATCTTTTGATAATTCAACAATTATACCCATTATCAAGAACAACATGTTGAACTGTTTATTTTCCTTGTTACCTAGCAACACATTGATTTCATCTCATTGGAAACACAAACACACACAGAGACTGTATGCCACAAAGGCCTATGGTTCTGTTTTATTTCACACAGTTTAGACTAACAGCCAGTCCACCCAGTGAATGGGACCATCAACATTTTATCTGGCGGATATTTATGAAATCGACAAGTCGTGTATTACAGGGTTATCGGATAGTGAGTATCTTTTCATACCAGAGCAAGTGAAGTGGCCAAGGCCTGTGTATACACAGCAAGCATTAATATAACCTTTAAGTCTACAGTATGTTTTATGTAGTTGCTAGGCCAATTACAGAGCCTAGTCACCTGGGCAAAAATATATTACAAAAAATACAATACACTATTTATTCATCTGGTAATCCATTATTTTTGACTATTAGTGTAGAAACAGTCTTCATTAGAAAACACATATTTAGACAGCAGTACATGTTTAATGAGAGTTTATAAATCTTGTAGAAGTGATACAAATTTAACAAGATTCCTTTCTGTGTGTAAAAAGTAATAGTTCTTGCACATCATTGCCACAATGACAAGGTTAATCTTTTATAGACTGGAAGCATACTACACTAATCATCATATATACTGCATTATACACCATTGTCTTGTGGACTAATTTGATTTGATTTTATAAGAGAAAGTAATAAATCACAGCAACTACCAGGACTCATTCATCATGAAGATTTACATGTTTATTGAATACAATCTGATTTCTACATCTTGTGGTATAAATGATTTTAAAAGGCAGAAAGTGTTTATAATTTAGATACACCTCCAGGTCAGATTACTAAATAATAATAATACAAAAATCAACTGTGAAAAATGTAGTACAGCTTACAATGTAGTGCCTTTAAAGATCACTTTATCCCTGCACTTTGAATAAGGTGACCATATGGTTCTGTGTTCACCGGGACAGTTTGAGACAGTTCAGGCTTCTCAACTCACAAACAAATGCATTCTGATAAACATAGTCCTGCTTCTCTTAAAGGAAAGATATAATGTGAATGGTATATGAGACATGTAAATCGTACCAGAATGGAATGGGTTGTGAGTTGAAAAGGCTGAACTGTCCCAAACTGGCCTGGTGAACACAGAGCCATATGGTTACCTCAACTTCGAAGATATATACGCTTATTTGGGCATAACATGAAGCGCACAGCTTTTTAAAATCTTAGTTCTTTCAGAAACCTCAGATCTTTCAACTTTCTAGAATGATAGATAACTGTTGGTTTGGATGCTTCAAATTTTGCTTATTTATTTATTTATTTTGTATTACTGGTGAAATATATATTCACCTTAACAACAATCCATTATTATTGTTGTTGTTATTATTATTATTGAGAAGAAGAAGAAGAAGAAGAAGAAGAAGAAGAAGAAGAAGAAGAAGAAGAAGAAGAAGTTTATTATTTATAAAGTTTTACCCCTAATAAAAACAGTTCAACTTTGTTATTTTGAATCAATCCTAATATGCAATTACAGGTTATGTAAGGGGAAAAAAATGCTTTTCAATCTCAAAGTTGAATAATTCTTTCTTTTTCACTTGAATAAAAAAGCATATTAAGAATGATCACTACTTTCTCTGGAGTTGCTGTGATAACACTGAGTAAAACCTGCAGTAAAGTTCATTACCAGCTTTAATCAAAGAAAAACGTGGAGATATGAGGAAACTTTCAGACTGCGCTTTGACACAGAAAAAAAAAAATCATTAATTATATTTGAAATGCTGGGATATAAAATGAACATTAAAAGTTAACCTAGCATTTAGATATAAACTTAGTAGTGATTCTATCGGCAGTATGATCCAGTTAAACAATATAGTATTGAGGGAGAGAATAGGGGCTGATATGACTGCTTAAAAACTTGTTACTGAATGGAGTCATTAAATATAGAATAAGAATGCATCAAATTCTATGAAAATTGGATATTAATATCAGCAGCAGGGGACCACTATACACCATCAGAAGTGTTAATAAGGCCCCATATGTTTATTGTCACAAGATTGCACACTGACTCACGTGAGAACTTCACAACCCATACCAGCCAATATGGATTGACCTCCAGTATTTAATATTTATTTTATCTATCTAAAAAGCACTCACTGCATTGTGCTAAAACTTGGTTAGGACATACTTAGTTAGGCATACATTACTGATGGCCAGATGGTCATACTGTACATATATCAAACATGATGGCAACAGTGATCTAATATTTTGCATATACAGTATGTTACTAACATAGTTGTTTGTATCAATCTGTTATTTTCTGAACCATGTTTGGACCACAGCATTGCCTTAGGCAATATACCTGCTACACACACCATTTTATTTATTTATTTTTTTTGCAATATCATGTTTTAAGAATATTATAATTGATGAACATTGAGGTTCAATACCATAATTATAGATCGTAGATCACATTTCCATTCTTTTATTTTATATTATTTAAAAGGAACAAAGATAAATATGAAAGCAATGTTTTTTTTGTATCTTATTTCTTCTACTCATAAAAAGAAAACGCTATTAAATACAGTTTTGTTAAGCGCGATTAGTTTTGATTTGGTCCCAGCCAAAGACAAATTAAACATCTGCTAATTTATGTTTCAAGTTCTGCTTTTAGATTCCTGTAAGGAACACCTGCACACAAAAGTAAATGGTCTTTAAAAATCCATTTCAGTCTAGTAAAGTAGAAAATCAAATGCCTTTATATTGTAGACTGATAGTAATTTTACTGATGAAAAATATATTTAGGTAACCAAGTGAACTAAGTAAATATGCAAATAAATGCGCTCGATTCTTAATTGTAAGTCAACAAATGTCCTACAAGAAAGTTGTAGTCTATGAGTACCAGTTACTTGAAATTATCCTTTTTTTCATCAAATTGAATGTATCCAAATGACTTGTTGAAGAATGTCAATAAGCTGCTTATAGCATTTTTCGCCTAACATTCTGTCACAGCATTTTATTGAATGCGCTGAAAAAATTGGACTACTTTCTAATAAGCAGCTGTCAAACGCACTACACATTTTATTCACAAATCGGCTAAAGAGAATGATTTTCACTTTTATTGAAAACAAAAGGCAGCTGTAATCAACAAATGGTTGAAATTCAGTTTTAGGCTATTTGGCATGGAAACAACAAGTGATTAATGAACTCAGTGTAAAATGATTTTAAATCTTTCTATGAAATTAGAAGAGTTTTAATATGCTATTCACAAACAATAAAAAACATGGAATGCTTCAGCTCAAATTAGTTCTCCTTGAAGGTGTAATTGTAAGTATTTATTTATTTTTACCTTTAATTCCAAAGGGATATTTACTGTATATACATTTGGGTCCTACTGATGGATGGTTTTCTAAGTGCACATTATATTTATCAACTCCACATACTGTGCATCTAGACAAAAGTTCTAAGGCTAGACCAGGATAAAAGTCTTTAAAATCTTTTTTTTTTAAATTGACAAAATGAACTCTTATCATTACGTTAAACACAGCTTAGAAACCAGGCCCAGAGAGGACACAATTGGTAACTGGGCAGCAGTGTGGAGTAGTGGTTAGGGCTCTGGACTCTTGACTGGAGGGTTGTGGGTTCAATACCAAGTGGGGGACACTGCTGCTGTACTCTTGAGCAAGGTACTTTACCTAGACTGCTCCAGTAAAAACCCAACTGTATAAATGGGTAATTGTATGTAAAAAAAAAAATACTGTGATATCTGTATAATGTATAATGTGATATCTTGTAACAATTGTAAGTCACCCTGGATAAGGGTGTCTGCTAAAAAATAAATGATAATAATTAAGAGTTGTGAGGGTATGGAATGGGCTAACAAGTCATGTTGTTGATGCCTAGTCATTGGGATTCTTTAAGACTCGACTTGACAAGTTCAGCAGCCAATCATTTAGTAGAAACCGGATGAGCATTGATGGGCCGAATGACCACCTCTCGTTGGTACACTTTCTTATGTTCTTACGAACACAGTGACGCTGGTTTTGTTTGCAGATAAACCCACAAATAAGATATTATTATTATTATTATTATTTATTTCTTAACAGACGCCCTTATCCAGGGCGACTTACAATCGTAAGCAAATACGCTTTATGTGTGCCAGTACGAAACAAAAACACAACTGTACTACTCGATAATGTTGCGAATAATATTATCCATAATCACTAATGCATGGAAAATATAATCTTTCCAATAATTAAGGAAAAGTTACTGTTAAACATCTAAGCACAAGCTGTGAATCCATGCCAGTCAGTGCTGGTATTGTGTTGCACACTGCTGTCTCTTAGCCTGCTGCTGCATGACCCACTACAGGGAGGAACCGGACATTTTGTTCGAATGTAACTCTTCACAGCTTCATCACAGGCAGCAGCATCTGGAGTGCAAAACAAAATCACAATAGTGCCTTTACATTCACAGGGTTTCTGGAAGGTTAAACAATGCTATTAAACCCCCTGTAGAAAGATCATTAAAATAGTTTTATCGCATATGTATCTGCTGTACTAGATGGATATTGTTTATGTACATGTGTTGGTTGATTGATTTATCCAATACATAACTACTTAGGCTACTTACTGTAAGTATGAGATTTTCTCTAGCTTTTTCACGTACGCTTAAAAATAAGTATGTTTTTGACGCAGTTACAATGTAGGAAGATCTAATGAACAGACTGAAAATGTTGATGTTAATATATACAAATTACATAAATTGAATACAATCTTAAAAGAAATTGCTATTAACCGATTTGAAATTAAGTTGTCTCTGGTATATCACTACCAGTTTTTTTTTTCGTTTTTTTTTTTGTTGCTGCTTTCATGGAACACACTCTGTAATGTATTGTACAGATAGGAAGACAGTATCAGCTATTTTGTAGCTGTCAACAGCTATTGTGATTGCTCTTAGTGAAATGCAGAGATGGAGCTTCCTGTTAAACTGGTGTTGTCGTTTAAAGCACACTCAAATGAAAAAAATAAAAATAACATTGTTTAATATGCTTAATTGTGGTATTCAATCACTTCAGTTTGAAAATAAAAAATTAGCAATTTTTGATTTTTGGAAGCATAAGTAGTTAACATACAAGCTTAAATGTTTAATATTTTCAGTTAACCCGTGTACTTGCAGTATTGATAAACACACATGTGATGCTATTCATAAAATAACAAGCTTATCTCAATTTAAAGGAATAGATTTAGCACGCATTTTTTGAGATTGCTGAAACCACAAATTCCCCAATAAAACAGACTACAAAAACTGACAATTTCTGTATAATTCTTATCTCTTTTGTGATAAGTGACTATTTTTAACTGAGGTAAAAAGAGGATTTATAGAGGATTAGAATTGTACCGAAGCCATCTGTATATATCGATATACAGAACAAAGTAATACCACTGTCAGTCTACATCATATACAAATCCTTGTTTGATTGCATACTTAGTATGAGCATGGCAAGCTTTTTCAATTTTCTGTGATTAAGCTTTTTTTCATGTTATTAAATTCACCAGGTCATCCTACTCTGAGACAGTTAGGTTTACAGTCCCTGGTCCATGTCAAATTTTAATTCAATACTTTCCACTTGGAATTCGTACTAATTAAATATGACAAGGTGATACCGGAGAGTAAAGGAAGAGTGTGGAAATAAATAACTGCATGATGGTAGATGTACTTCAATAGTATATGCTTGGAATTGCCCTCTTTTCAATCAGCATTGGAGCCTATAAATAAAGACGGACACCTTGGCAGGTTTGTGAAACTCTGATAACAATACTACTACTACGACTACCACGACTACTACTACGACTACTACTACTACTACTAATAATAATAATAATAATAATAATAATAATAATAATAATAATAGCAGAACTTGATGTGGAATCCATTCAAGTCCAAAACAAAGAACAGATGGCTATTTCCCAGTTGGATCCGGTGACAGTTGCTATTATTTTCATGACATGGTTAGATGATTTTTACAATTGATATAGCAAAGGAGGGTTGGGGAAAATCTCTTCATAGCTCTGGGCTACGGTTTGAAACACAAGTTAAACTGAAGATACATGTAATATCCTCTCTTTGTTATATAAACTGCTTAATAATGAATGAAGGATTATATTTTATAAATACGGTAAGTAGTTAATTAATATAACATATTTGAATTACATGTCGTGTGATGGAAGTGACAGCCAAGTTAGGGAATTGCTTGAATTGATCATTAAAATATTGGTTTATATAGTTAACATTTTATGGTGCTTGTATATTGTTTTTAAAATAAAATGTTTATGACATTGAATAATAACCCATGTTAACATCATACATTTCCAAATACATAAATAACACCAAGTACAGGAGTCTGCCTTGGGTTGCCTTGCTTAGTCCTGGTGATATCTCTCGGGTTTGTATAGGGACTGCCATGGGTTGTTGAAAACCCAGCTACCAGTACATATATTGTATTCTGAGACCATTTTGCTTCCTTTTTTATGTGTGGCAAGTAACAGAGAAAAAAATGAAACTAGGCCTTAAGATAAGTAACAGAAAAGTCGGATCCAGTTATTTTAAGGTTTGTTACTTCTTTTATTTAAATTTGTAAATTGCTTTTTTCTATCAGCTCTTCTATCTGTATGCAATGTTTATATAGTGGGCTTTTATTATTTGTTCATCAAACTACTGTCTGCAAAAGAATTGCTTTCTGCCAAGTGAAAAGGCTTCATAAACATTTAAATAACTATTGCTGTAGGTGTCAGACAGCAAAATATTTCACTGAAGAAGATCACAGCAATATATAACTGACTTGCACAACAGAAAGCCCATCTTTTTTAAAATGGCATTAACAAGACCCAAACTTTGAATTCCATTTTTTTTTTACTTTGTCTGACACATCTTGAATATTAAAGAAATGTGCTCTTAAGTAGTGCTCCAGTCAGCACACCATCATATCATAACATATTTTAAATTTTTAGAATACCAGCTGCCTTGTTTATTTGTTTAACGTACACAATTATAAGTGCTGTGTTCATGCACACCAGTCTTTCCAAATTGAAACCCATTTTCCGAATTAAAGTAGCTCTTGAACAGACACTATAATCACTTTGCTTTGATTGTAGCTGTATAAGTACAAAAACAAAAATACAATACAAAATACATAGTCAATGCAACAGACATTTTAATCCTCAGATCGGTATATTTTTATTTATACAGATGAACCTGTTTTATATCACCTTGCTTAATATCATGCTCCGTTTATTATCCAGATTTTTCAAAAACCACTCGCCATGCACCATAGGTTCTTTGAGAAATTACCTCTCTTAATATCATCTCACAAACCCGCTTATTTTCACACTTTGTGCAGCCTGTCAAATGTTGCGTGGCCGGGCTTTACTAAGTAACCACATGATAGAATTAATTAACTAATTATGCCTGCTCAGCAATCATGATATAAAGTGGGTTCATCTGTATTTCATGTGTCCAATCGTGGCTGTGTACAAGTTTATACTGTATAAATTGAATTGTATTGTATTTGCTTTGAAATGCCACATATTTAAAAGGGTGTATTATTATAAAGATGGTTACGTGCTATTCTATGATTTAATGAACTATTAATGATTTTCCACTATAGGCTGAGACAAATGAAACACACTGGGCCAGATGTGTCATGGTCTTTACATGTAAATGTATTTGCACCAATCCATTGACAAGTAAAATGCAACAGTCAGTTTTACAAGCTTGAGAAATTAATTAATTAAGTTTCTCTTAGTATTTCTAGAAGATAGTAACTAACACCCGACTTTAAATCCCTAACTGAGCCTTCAGTGTTGTTTGTTACTAGTTTGATTTGCCTTTCTTATGTAAATATCTTGATAAATCAGGGCCACTGCGTATATTATTATTTATTTCTTAGCAGATGCCCTTATCCAGGGTGACTTACAATTGTTAAGATATCACATTATTTTTACATACAATTACATTATTTTTTACATACAATTACCCATTTGTACAGTTGGGTTTTAACTGGAGCAATCTAAGTAAACTGCCTTGCTCAGGGGTACAGCAGCAGTGTCCCCCACCTGGGATTGAACCCACAACCCTCTGGTCAAGAGTCCAGAGCCCTAACCACTACTCCACACTGCTGCCCATATTATAATGTACAAAAGGTTTGAGCCTGACACAGAAGGGGGTAACATTGTTGTATTTAATTTTCAATGGACCATTGTCAAAGATTGTATATGTACTGTACAGTATACCCGGAATACATTAGCTTGTCTATGCTCTCCATCTGAAGTCTCTTTGAGTCTCATCAGAGGGACTAAATGAAATGAGATTCATGTAGTGCTTTATCTTCATCCATACTCGTGTGACCCCTGAAGATTCGCCTACATAGGAGGCCTTTTTTTGGATTCAAATTACACTGTGACTGTGTCCTTGGAGGTGTGTTACAGTATATAGGAACTGTATGTGGGCTTGTGTTTTCCAATAAGGTAATGAAGGATCTTTGAGAAGCACTAGACAGTAATCTGATTGAAATGATCCAAAAGCCATTGGATTAAAATGATATTGAGAACCACATACCTCAAAATGAAACCAGACAGCTAGAAATAAAGCACTATCCTCATTGTCTTCAGGCTGAGCTCTCATGGGGTGGACATCAGCTTGCTTCATGTAGTAGCTGTTGTGCATTTACCAACAGTCTGGGAGTTGTATAAGAAAGCAGTCAACAATGTAAATAGGAAATCAGCAATCCACATTTATTGCACACTTAACAATAGCTCTCCAAACGGTAGATTCTCCACACTTCTGCCTTCTGGAGTATGCTGGCGCTAAAAGAACATGCTGCCCTATTTATAACTGCTGCCTAGTGCAGGTAAACATCCCTGCAACCAACCAAGAGCATGCATCACCTACACAACTTATTGCTCAGTTGAATTGCATGCATTCATTGTATTTGCAAACATTTGCACCATAGAAACAACAGGTTTCTATTTAGTACAAATGTATCAAACATAACAGTACCCAAAGCATTCCCCCATACATTTAAATTAAAATCATGCTACCCTTTTGGCAACACAAAGGTTACATACAAACATCATTCATGTATACTACCTTTGAATGCTTAACATCTCGTTAATTGTAATTATTAAAGCAATTTTAATTACATAAAGATAATTAAATATTTATAATGTTTTATTAACGACTACAAAGAGTCTGTTCTAAGGGCTTATGGATATTTTCAACAGAATAATTAGGGAAAGGATAATATTCTTCCACTTACAAGTATTCTGCAAATACTGTAAATTCTACAGCTTAAGATGAATTGGAACAATGTGTAGCTGGTCAAACTATGGATACACACAAGATGATAATTTGCACTTTATTTAACACTTAATTGTACTGTATAAACACAATCATTAAATATATTGTCATCTAGTTACAGTATTACTACATGCAGTATTTAATTACAAAAGGAAACATTTTACTTTTCAAGGAAGAAGGAAACTGTGTGTAGTTTAATGTGTGAACTAACTTTGAACTGCTTTTTTCCCTATACTCCTTTAAATTCTTAACTTCAGATAGGTGACTGTTGAAATGGAGCATTTTTTTCTAATCTAAACATTTTCTCACATATGCAATCCATGTATATCAGAAAAATGAATACACAAGGTTTTATCATACAAGTTACAAGCATTGCTTTTTGAATGCTTAAATGATCTATTTGAAAGATTGCTGGTTATATATGAAATAATATGAATTGGTTAAAGGTCAAACTTTATTATAGTGAAAAGAAATATAATCAAAATAAAATCCACATGAAATGAATAAGTAATACCATCAACTTTAAAGGCAAAAAATAAAACCGTAATAAGTGTTGCATATCAATATTCAGGGGCTGTAATAAATACATAGATAAATAAAGCTGATTTGTTATACTGTAGCATCAATAATGATTATAGTAATAATAAACCTTTTACTTTAATAATTTATTTTTGCTATTCCTTAAACTTTTCTAGATCATTGTTGTCTTATGTCAAACCAATCACTAATGCCATGCCAATTGCAACAGATGCCAGCTACTTAACCCTGGAGGCAAGGGCCAAACTAGGGAAGTCTCTGCTTGGATTCATGGGCGTCTGATCAGTAGGGGTCACTGAAACACAATAGTTAGATGTTATTTGTTATGTACCCAGAGGGAGCACAATGGCAAATGCAGTGCTCCCTGTCGGCCCCCAGCCAAGACCGGCAACATGGTACATGCTGGATTCAATCCATGGTCACATCTCACCCTGCACGAATGATATTTAGTTGATCCTATGTCTAAAGAATGCTCATATCATTTCTTCTTTCCAAATGAGCGAGATATCAGTTTGACCGTGATATTGTATATTAAGAGTATTTCAGGCATAGTTTCAGATTACAGTGCGGGAAGACCTCAAGGATTATCTTCACAAAAAGTCTTCTTACCCATTTAACAGATTGATTTAATGACCTCAGTGGGAGGCAGCCCTCCTCTCTGTGATCAGTCGTATCAAGATTCACAGTAAAAACGGTATTACAAAAGAAGCTATGTGACCATCTCCCACCCCCATCTTAAATTGCCACTTTCACAGAGGTTTTATTATCGAAATTACTCCCTAAAGAAAAGATTGCTTATTGATTTGTCTCCTACAATATATAAGTAAGCAATGATACGCAGTGTAAACATATTTCAGTTTCTTTGTTGTAAATCTTAATTCCCATTAAATAAATATGTATCATTTGTTAATGTTGACAGTGCTAGTATTATTAAGTCTTCGACAATTGATATTTTTATTTAATACAAACTAAACCTGTTGCTTTCAATGATTTGTCTCAATCTTTCTTCTGGAACATTCAAAACACTTAAAAAGTTAAGCATATCATCCGTCTTCCAAATTGCTTCATTGCTTTGTAAAACACCAGTTTAAACACTAATTTGATCCTTTTATCACATAATCTGATGTATTTTACCACTTGGAATTCCAATCTCACCACAGAACACTGACCTGTCGCTAAAGAACTGTAACGTTAATGGATTCCATTAAAATGCAAGTCAAGTTTGCAACAAAAATTTTCAATGTTATTTGTATGCATTCAGATATTACAGGGACTGTAACATACATACATGCATGCATGCATCCATCCATACATACAGTTGATACATGCATACATATATATATATATATATATATATATATATATATATATATATATATATATATATATATATATATATACAGTGCCTTGCAAAAGTATTCAGACCCCTGACCAATTCTCTCATATTACTGAATTACAAATGGTACACTGAAATTTCGTTCTGTTTGATATTTTATTTTAAAACACTGAAACTCAATTATTGTAAGGTGACATTGGTTTTATGTTGGGAATATTTTTAAGAAAAATAAAAAACTGAAATATCTTGCTTGCATAAGTATTCAACCCCTGTGCTGTGGAAGCTCCCAGTTTACACCGATGAAAGAAATTGCCCTAACGAGGACACAATTATCTTACCATTGGCCTCCACCTGTGAACCATTAAAGTTGCTGTCACATTTTCTGGATAAAAACCCCACTGTTGAAGGATCATTGGTCAGGCTGTGAATCTGAAGGAAAATGAAGACCAAAGAGCATTCTACAGAAGTTAGAGATAATACAAATGCATAGATTAGGGAAAGGGTACAAAATAATATCCAAGTGTTTGGATATCCCAGTGAGCACAGTTGGATCAATAATCAGGAAGTGGAAGCTGCATCACACCACCCAGGCACTGCCAAGAAAAGGCCGTCCCTCAAAACTCAGTGCTCAAACAAGAAGGAGACTTGTGAGAGAAGCCACAGAGAGGCCAGCAATCACTTTGAAGGAGCTACAGTGTTCAGTGGATGGGAGTGGAGTAATGGTGCACCAGTCAACCATATCAAGAGCTCTGCATAACACTGGCCTGTATGGGAGGGTGGCAAGAAAGAAGCCGTTACTCAAAAAGTACCATCTGAAAGCACGTCTGGAGTTTGCCAGAAAGCATGAGAGTGACCCAGCTGCGATGTGGAAAAAGGTTTTGTGGTCAGATGAGACCAAGAGCTTTTTGGCCAAAACTCAAAGCGCTATGTGTGGCGCAAACCTAACACTGCCCATGCCTCAAGACACACCATCCGTACAGTGAAGTATGGTGGTGGCAGCATCATGCTGTGGGGATGCTTCTCATCAGCAGGGACTGGGCATCTTGTTAAAATTGAAGGAAGAATGGATGGAGCAAAATACAGGGAAATACTGCAAGAGAACCTGCTTCAGTCCACTAAAAAACTGAAGCTTGGGAGGAAATTTACCTTTCAGCAGGACAATGATCCCGAGCACAAGGCCAAAGCAACATTGGAGTGGCTCAAGAACAAAAAGGTGAATGTCCTACAGTGGCCCAGTCAAAGTCCTGATCTCAATCCCATTGAAAATATGTGGCACTATTTGAAAATTGCGGTCCACAAGCGTCGTCCAACCAACCTGAACAACCTGGAGCAAATCTGCCAAGAAGAATGGGCCGAAATCACTCCGACACTGTGTGCAAAGCTGGTACATACTTACCCCAAAAGACTTAAAGCTGTTATTGCAGCAAAAGGTGGCTCTACCAAATATTAATGTGTGGGGGTTGAATACTTATGCAAGCAAGATATTTCAGTTTTTTATTTTTCTTAAAAATATTTCCCAACATAAAACCAATGTAATTCATTATTTTTGTTGTGTTGCATGGTGTGTAGAGTTGTGCAGAGGGACCTTGCGGTCTGGTTTTCGACTGCACACCCTCAATTCAGATAACAGGGGTCCCACTGATTGAAGGATGACCGATTAGACGTACAGACATGAACCCCACGTGACTCTGCCAGCAATAATAGCTCACATGGGACATACGGCCCTGAGTACAAAACGCCAAATAAACACAGTACAAAAACTACACAACATGTCCCGTGAAGACAGCTCGCGCTACTCCGCTAACAAATGGAGGTCCCGCTGCCACACCTGTCTGCTATACTGGGTGGGATCTACTATCCCGAAACTAACTCCCTGTCCCTCGGGCAGTTCACCCAACTCCAACCGCGGATATACACATGATCGTTGGTTCTTTGCAGCTTCCTTCTCCCAGAATAAAACCCCGACCACTTCTCAATCTCAGAAGGTAGGATGCTTGCTACACACAGAGCGACAGGTTCCCTATTAAAACTAACCCTGTTCTTATTTATACAATCACTACACTCATATTTACAATATTCTATCACAGAAGGCCCCTCATTATGTACAGGGCTCCAGCCCTGCTACACTCATTGCGTATCAATTTCACACCCAAGAAATGTCATAAACATCTCATAATGCCAAACAACATACAGTACTCAGGACTGACATTATTTAAAGATGATACAAAGTAGGAAAAAGGACATTTAAAATGTGAAAAATTACACAAGTGGGCCTACATGGGATTCTACACAGATGGTTTAGTAAATATTACATTTTTGTCAGTTCCTTTTAGGAAAGGGATACTTGCTTATATTTACGTTGGAGCTGATAGAAATTCACGCTACTGTATAGATGAAATTGAATGCAATAGCAAATGCTGTTCCAAGTTTTGGATGCAGCTTCGCTCCTTTGTAAAAGTAAACCTAATATATTTATTGATCATGTATGACTGTAAAGAATGCATCCTTGATATCCTACATCTGTAAAATAATTTCACCCACTATAAGCTAAAATGGAGAAAAAAATCCAGGCTTTTTAAATGTATTCCTTAAAATATTTCCGCTGCTTTCCAGCTGCTGACTTATACAACAAGCAATGTCTTGTTAGTCACAGTCTGTTGGAATCACAGCTAAAGCTCACAGCATGCAGGGAACATCTGACTGACATCAGCTTAAGTATCTGTTTCACTTGGTATTTTAACCAAAATAAAGAACTGTTTTTTAGAAGGTATTTCATGCTCCAAAGTATAAGACATCTGAAATATATCCCACGACAAACTGCAGCAAACAAAAAGAAAGAAAGAAAGAAAGAAAGATGTGTCTCAGATATTTATGACATTTTCAAATCCACTTTGATCCCCTCCTGTGTTTCTCGAGGCGTCTGTCCTCAAAGCTCAATTCAAGATTAGACTGAAGGACACTATCTTATTAGAATGATGGACACACAAAGGCCAATGTCATCTCACATCGTCTTTAAAAGTAATAATGAATTTATAGTATGAAGACTCTGTTAAACAAAAATATATATTTTTTTACTAATCAGGAACCTGCATATTTTATTTAATGATGCATTTTAATAAAGAGACCTGGTTGTATCTTGAAAAGACGGGATTCATGGGACTTATTGATATTCCGAAGCCCCAGGAGGTCACCTGTCTGGAATAAAATGCTGGGATATCGGAGAACTATAATAAAGCTGCTTTCATCCCTCGATCCCATTAATTCCATGCTGAGGCTTATGATGATATTGTTGACCGATCCATGACATTGGTTTTATGATGTGGTTTATTGACATACTAGTCCAGTATTAATTCTGGTTTATGCATATTTATGACTGTTGAGACAGAGTAACTTTGCATCAGGATTTGACAGTATGCACTATTGTGATAAACCAGCTAGTCTAACTGAGGTAAAACAAAGGTGTCCTGGGAAAAATTGATAACCCAGATTTGAAATAAAATTTGTGTTATGACATTTTTTCTGGAGAGCCCTCCTCACATTTTCTATATAATAGACCTGTAGACCTCAAATGACACTTACTTCCTAACTGGATTCTGACATAATAACACCAAACAATATCTGACACCATGACTCTTTAAGATATCCAGAATGTAAGTGGATTTTTGTAATTGTTTCAGAAAATTGAAGACTTACTCTTTGTTAACTCTTGTGTTTGTTTTGCAAGGCCGTCATTAAAATCGGTTCCTTTTTCCCATCTCCTCTATATAGCTCAGAAGAGATAAAAAAAAAGGCTAATTATTTTTCGAGGTGCAGTGCAAACAAGCTGTCTGTTTAACTTTTATAATGTTTTTAACCAATTGATTGTATGTCAGAAATACTTTCTTGCTAATGTTTACTGAATTATAATCACCTACTATCTGCAAAAGCAAGAGTCAGCAAAGGGAGTGGTTTCTGTTCACAGAGATTATGTTTTCATAATTACAATTGTAAGACTCACACATACCGGTTTTTTTAGCAGTGTATAAATATAAAGCAACTCAAATCCCATTCAATGGATTCCTAATTTTGGTTTGGCTCCATACAGATTGATAGATAGATAGATAGAAACAAATTAAATGTAATTAAACATTGTAAGCTGCTTTTATTAAGCAAGTTTTATATTTTTTTTACCTTTGTAATATATTATCTATTAATGTAATATGAATATGAATTTGTGCAATACCTTTAGGGGACAGTACATTATTACCAGCAGAGTATATTACAGATCCTACAATCCCCATGAGTGAAAACCAGGCTTTTGAATTAGTATTTTACAGAGAGAATGAATTTGTGATGAAACAGATAAAGGCTTTGCTATGTTTTTAGAGCATCAGGCGTTTCATTTTCCTGGTATGCTTCAGTTTTAAAGTCATGTCGGGACTGAACAGAGAAAGAAAACAGAACAAAAATAAGCTAGGGTTTCTTAATCAGATGTTCTCTATAAAAAGGAAAGGATTAGTCTTGGGAGAAAATTGAGAAACCCATACAACTGATTTGGAGATGCTGTAACATACCATTAAAACAAAAGGTGTTGACATACTTTAATAAAGAAGACCAAATAGGACTTCACTGTAAAACAAAGCTTATGAAAACAATTGATTATTTGTATTATTATTTCTCTTTTTCTTCCGAAGCGATAACAGACCTGATATCAAAGGGGAACAAGTTTAAGTTTCTTGAATCAAGCACAGTTGAATCTTTTTCCCAC
The DNA here is from genome assembly GCF_902713425.1 of Acipenser ruthenus. Taxonomy (NCBI): domain Eukaryota; kingdom Metazoa; phylum Chordata; class Actinopteri; order Acipenseriformes; family Acipenseridae; genus Acipenser; species Acipenser ruthenus. The sequence continues at coordinate 27,974,882 of NC_081207.1, forward strand.
AGCTCTTTCGGGGGGAAAAAAAAGTGACTATTCATAATGTTTAAATATTACCATACTGTAAGTTGTGTTACATGCCATTAGGGCATTGTACAGGAAAATATACTGCTGGTCCTGAACTTTATCAAGACATCTAAAAGTAAACATGGACAGGCATGAGACCACCTTTTTTTTTTTGCAGTTTTGCTCATTGCCATGTATGTTTTGAATAAGGGTTGAGGTTTTGGTTTAGTTTTCCAGTCTGCTGGAAAGTATTATATAATAATGAATGGCATTGTTGCATGTATACAAATTGTACCAACATTTAATAGAATAACACAACAATGGTGAGTCTAAACAGAAAGCACTCACATTACAAATCTTGTGTAAATGCAATATTACCAGCATGTCCTGCTTTTACATTGTGCATACTGTGTAGTTACGCTGACATGGCCTTGCGAACAACATTTTCTTACCTGATGTACTTACACACTTATCCCATTAGTATGTAAGAAAGTGGACCACAGTTACCTAGTTATTACCATGTTACTACATAGTTCTGTTTTCCCCCGTAGGCTAAAGAGCAACCGAATTGTTTGGTCGTATGCTACTTTAAAAAGTAAAAAAAAAAAAAAATTATTGAATGCAATATATAGCATTAGAGATAAAAAAAACACTAGTTGTAGACTAGAATTTCCTATGATGAAAAGACTTATGTTACAGAAATGTATGCATTGAATGATTAAAAAGAAAGAGCTGGTTAGGAAGCTGTTATGTAAATATATGTTAATGTGTTGACCAAGTGTTACGTGTATGAAGAATAGTGGCTTACTAATACACAAGTACACAAATAGATCTAAGCTACCCAGAATGTCTATTAGATGCAAAAAAATGCATTAATTTTTAATGCAGCACAAATGTAAGCATGTATAAAACATAGTATTAAACCTACCCCATTTCCTTTTAAAATTGTAAATATGTACTTTTACAATTATCAACAAACATTCATCGTTATGAAGGCCAGAAGTCAAAAACATTTATTGCTGTACATTTTGAAATCCTCTTTCTTTTAGGCCCTGGGTTAAAACTTGAAATGTGTAATTTGTTTAATTAGCCATCTCAAATTAATATTAAATATTTGGCCAATAGGCAACCTGATTTGGTTTACTATCTAAATCAAGCTGAAAAGATCTCTACTTCCTGTATGGATGACACAAATTGTTTCTGGTATTTTCATGAAGAAATAAAAGATCAGTGTTTTAAACAAAAAACATATCTATTGAAAATCCAATTGTACACTATAGTTCAAGATATTCACAACAGTGGATACAATAAAAAGTCTCCCTCACGTTAAGTACTAGAAACAGTTAATTGGATATGTAGCAATGAACAAGTACAGTAAGTTAAATAATGTGCATATCTCATTGTACGGTAAGTTAAATAATGTGCATATTAGACATTGTCTGTGTCAATACTGTTAAAAAGTAGGTCACTGTGACCTATATTCCCAATGTAGAAAATCACCTAGTAACAAATGGTACATTTTGGTGATTCAGGACCCAGAACTGTTCCCCTCGAGAATGTGTTCCAAGAAATATGCATACCATTTCAAAATGGTATGAGTAAGAGCTAAACATGGCACCTAAGGGTGACCATACAGCACAGGTGCCTCCAATGTTGCCAGGGAACAGAACCAGGATGCCTACATTTAGTGTACTCTTTTTTGAATTTGAAAGGCCCTAAGTAGCAGTGTGGAGTAGTGGTTCGGGCTCTGGACTCTTGACCGGAGGGTCGTGGGTTCAGTCCCCAGTGGGGGACACTGCTGCTGTACCCTTGAGCAAGGTACTTTACCTAGATTGCTCCAGTAAAAACCCAACTGTATGAATGGGTAATTGTATGTAAAAAAAATAATGTGATGTCTTGTAACAATTGTAAGTCGCCCTGGATAAGGGCGTCTGCTAAGAAATAAATAATAATAATAATAATAATTACCTAGCAACAATGTTACGTAGAATATGCAGGAAGGCAGGCACCTCACAGATACACAACTAAGTTTTTTTTTATAGTTATTTAAAGTCAGAAAAAATTAACTGAAACACATCTAGCAAGGTTTTTATAGTTATTTAAAGTCTTTATTAAAAAAATGAAACATTTTACTTGAATATTATTTTTAGTTCATAGGGACTTTTTCTGTGTAGTGGAAGGTTATACCTCAAAATGTTAATAAATCTTTAAAAACTATATAGATTTCTCCTTTCTTTTTTATAAAAGGTTTATAAATCTGTTGTATAAAAGCAATAAGGCACTTGAGGGCATGGGTTGTGCTGGATATTGTCACTTCTTGGTTGGTTGCGCACCAAGAAGTGACAATATCCAGCACAACCCATGCCTTATTGCTTAATTATACCACTGGGACTTTGTTTACTGTTTAATGACTAAGGAACAAAAGCACTTTACTAAGGCAGCAGAACTGAGTTAGGATTTCTAAGATAATGACAGCTCTTCTTGAAACACTTCACTCCCATCCTTCCTGTTTCCATCTGTCTTTCCTTTTCTGACTCTTGGTGGTGATCCTTGGCTCACTTCACTGTAAATCCTGCTGGAGTGGTAAGCTTAAGTGCCATGAGCATCCCATCAGCTAGTGTCAGCAGTGTGTCTGCCAGGTTAGCAGTTCACAGTACATTTTCAGAAGGTATTCTAGTTTTTCCATCCACCACTTCGCAATTCTCAGAGAAGAGATTTAACGTCCTCCCACTATTAAAGCTATCATCTGGTAAACTCCAGATCCAGAACCACGCTGTAAAACTAGGCTGATTAAGTGAAAAAAAAATTAACTGACTTCTAAACTTGTAACCTCTCTGAGGAAACCTTAGAGTTGACACAACACATTCTGTACTACCTTTACTGTTTGCACCATTAGTATTTTGTAGGAATATGTTACTAACTATTTAAAAAGAAGAAAACTCATATCTAACATGAATATTGAGGTCTATTGTGTTTTGTTTGGCTGCCCAATTTCTTCATCCATCAATGCAATTAACAATGAATATCTATACTATTGTTTTTTACGTTCACTCTTTAGAGGGTATTGGCTTAGAGCTGAATCCTGATCAATTAAACTGCCTCTCTACAAACTATAAATTGTTATTAGATTGAATCTCATCATGTGATAAAGTAAGTGCCTGATCATCTCAGAGAGGCAGGACTGGATTCAGATGCAAGACTAGTAAGGTGTTTGAGAAGTCCCCACAGGGCTCTTCAAACAAGTTCCTGCGCTCTCTGATTCGGTGGATATGGGGCATTTCTATCTTGGATGTATCCATCTGTCAGGAAATAAATGATGCCTTGTAGGCAGAACAGTTACTGTCATGATAGTCAAGGTACAAATGTCTGTGGCTTGCCCAGTGTCTTGATTTGAATTCATTAGAGAGCCTATGGGATGCACATAGTTCTTGTGCAAGACATTCCACAGAAGAAATCCATGACCATAACTGTTATTAGCGCTGATGGTGGCTTAATCCTCCTCCTGGTCCACATTTTATTAGTCACATTTACGCAGATAGTTTTCCATAATGTTAAGCTTGAATCAGTGTGGTTGCTGAACCGAGTACATAGATGACAATTATTATTTATTTATGTGGCAGATGCCTTTATCCAAGGCAATAAGTCACACAGCAGAACTGAAGCATAACCTGGATATATATATATATATATATATATATATATATATATATATATATATATATATATATATCCAGTCAAATTCGGTCATGCATGTTTTCATGCATAAATATTGTAATTGGGTTCAACACCCACAACTACTTGAAGATTCTGGAATGTTGAATTCCTGACCTCTAAAATGGGATAATAATCTGTGGGTATGGAAACTACAAGGGTAATTAAGGTGTATCTAATTCCACTTAAAGTGTTATGTACTGCAAGTAATAAGATGTGCTATTGGCTTGACCTCGCCAAAATGAACCATGAAGAAAACAAGTCTGCAAGTCTCTGTCAATCTAAAGAACTATTTAAAAAAAAAAAGTCTTTATGGATATAATCTGTGGAAAGAGCCAGGGACCTTCCTTGCCACCCAGGTGCTCTGCCAGCTGAACTATGCAATCAAGTGGAGCTCCTGAGCTGCCACAAGATACTGTCTGACTCCTGAGGGTGTTTCTAGATACCAAAAAAATCAAAATGGTGCTCAGGTTTAAATATGATCAGGCACGCTATACTACTGTATTTATGTACCTAACTTTATTTGACTTTTTTGTGGGAATGACTCTGAGACTTCAGCAGAACAGCAAGCAAGGAAGCAGGCTTACCTCATGTGTAGACCCTGCTGAACCACCGATCTCACAGGCTTAAGTAGAGCAACAAGTAAGTGTTGAAGGAGCTCCACTCATAGCAAAAACCCAAACTAGATTAACAACCAAGAAACCAATTCAGCAAGAGCAAGATTTAATCTTCAACCAAGAGAGGCAATTGCAAAATTGATGATCTTTCGACACAAAAACAGAAAATTCTTGATTCCACTGCCCCCCAATACCAAAATGTAAGGCTCATGCTAGGATCAACAGGGAACAGGAGTTTGTGAATTGATGGTTTTCTTAAGAAATACAATGAAAAGAAGAAAAATGAGCCTTACTGTACATCTTTCTACGCACTGCCAGAGTAACAGAGGAAATTCAAGGAGAATGAGATGATCATGGTAACATTAGATTTTATGTGGAGAGGAATGTGGGATGAATGGCAGGTGAAAGTTGGTTCAAAATTGAGAAATAGTTTGTGCAGCAGATAGATTGGTCTATATAATAGACAATTGCTGGGATGAAAACTAAACAAATAGAAATACATTGGTTGCATTCTTTCTTTTAAACAGGAAAGAGAAAGCTTCTGAGCTAAAAAAAAAGTGATCTGAAAAGTAAGATTCAAGTCTGATTCATGTGCTCATAATCCTACTCTATTTGATCTGAGCTTGGTTTAATTTGCTATCCTCATACAGTATGTCAATCAAATTTGTTAAGAAGAATAAAACATTTCAAACAAGCTACAGATCATTGCAGAATGCCTGAGACCTTCTCTGCTTTAAACAGAGCAATGATCTGTTGTTTGAACATACACTGGAGAAGCTAAAGGGTGGATTCAGTAAAAAAAAAAAAATACAGCTCTGTTTTATGATTTTAATTAGTGTGATATATGGTTATAGGACGGTGGATGTCTATGTATGAGGGAATATTAGTGAGAGTAGAACAAGTTAACAGACCGTGGCTGTTTTTACAATCTAACCCATACACAGACACTCACAGTCCTATAACTTAATATTATACTGTTCTATTTAATCCATTGTAATCTTTATTGAAAAGAGGGAAAGACATGTGGTCGATTGTAATGTCACCAATTTGAATTGACTTTGCAATTGAAGGGAATTCCACAATATGATTTTTTAAAGCACACGGCATGAGCCATAATGATACTGAGAGTCAGTCATCAGGTCAATATCAGGTATGGTGATGCATAAAATGGTGGCGCCGCTTATGGCGTCTCCTTGAAAATCTCTGTGTATGGTGTGAAATTGTTATTAATAAGAAAATAAAAATTAAATGTACCATCGGTGGTTACTATATAGTACATCCTCAGATCTAAAGTGCACAGGCTGGTATGCGCATGCTGTTAAAAAAAAATAATACAACATGTCTTTATCCACATTCTGAATTGAAAACTGAGAGTGGAGTTGAAGTTAAATGAAGGCAAAGGAGAATGGAGTATTTGGATTCCAGGTAAACTGTATTGTGTTTGTAATCTTTCCATTTTCTGTTGCTTTCAGTCTGAAACGCTGCGCTTTGCTCTTCATCAAAGAACTGTAACCCTTTTCTTAAATTGGAGACAAGTCAAGGCCATCAACAAGAATACTTTTTCATTATTATTAGGAAAGTGGATTTCTAAGCGTGATATTGGGGAGTATATATTTATTGTAATTTATATATATATATATATATATATATACACAGTGTTGATCCTCTGAAAAAAAAAGATAATTAAAGGAATTAAAAAGGGTATCAAAACAACATGGTACCCACAAATTCAAAAAAACAGTATATTCATCCATAATCAGTTTCTCAGCAGTGTTGTAAAAAAAAAAACAACTATATTGCAAATAAATTAATAAATACACTGCTCTTGTTTGAATAATCTGTTGATTCTAGTGGACATACACATACTGAGTGGAATGAATAATTTAGCAGTCTCCTAGACCAGGTTGCACCTAACAAACAGATCACAGACTGTCTCTACCAATAATACAGTATGTGTTGTCCCTCAGTCCCTTGGCCCCTGATACTACGTTCATTAATTATCTTACTATTTATCTACCATCAATGCTGTCCTATTTATATTGTTTAAGATCTCACGTACAAACTTCAGACCAATATAATGCTCAAGTGAAGGGGTTAAAAACTAGCATATTTATAGATTCTGGGACGTGTAGTAGGCTCTGATAAAAAGCCTTATCGGAGGATAGATATAATACCTTTTTGAGATTAGGAGTCTTTTAAAGTAAGGATTCAGACTAAAGTACTTGTGGATTCCTTTGCCGGCACAATCCTTTGTGATTGATTTTAGTTTAAGGAATAGGGCAACCTTTAAAGGTAAAGGTTGAAAGAGTTGACATTATAGCATTTAATCATAATTAAGTTCACCTTTCAGGTGCTCATACCTTAAGCGAATGGGTTTTGTGCATAGATAGATTTTAGTTTGCATAATGCAGAAGCTCAAGTATAGTGTTTCTCCATAGGAGGCATACTGTATTAGGTGAAGTAAGTGCCATGATTATAAACACTGTCAGGGATATCTGATGTAATAGTAGGTGTGGTATTTCACCAGCCTCTGACTTAAAAATTCTGTAACTGCAAAAGCTCAAAATCTTTGAGGAGCTGTCCCCGGCTCCAGAGTCATTAGGGAAACTGACGGGCCAACCTCAGCAGCCGCTACACTAGCTGCTGAGGGGAGCACGGTGAAAGCCAGCAGCACGTCCACGTCCGGAGAGCTCAGTGCCCGAGCTCCTGCCAGCACCACTGCTGGAGTGCACAGCATCACAGCTGCCAGTGTTGCCACTGCCGGAGTGCCCCATGCCACTTCCTGCGTCGCCACCACCGGAGGGCCCAGCACAGCCTTCACCACCAGAGAGGCCAGCAATGCTGCCAGCATTGGGGCCACCCTCTATAGAAAAGCCATCTGTTGTCACACAGAGCATTACAGTTATGTGCAGCTTCTCATTTCCAGTCGTGATTAGTCGCACCTGTTCTTCTCCCTTTCAGTGAACTGTGGTATTGCTTGGCATGTCAAAAAATACAGGTGTCTGATCAGCATTTCCGATCTATCCAAGCTGGTACTTGTAGTTAGAGCTGAGCCAAATAAAGAAATGCTGAAATTGTAAACACTTCTCTTCAGTCAGTCACGTTGCTGTTTGTGTACTCGGTGATGTTTTTGTTCGTCTTTTCTCGGCAGTCAGTCACGTTGCTGTTTGTGTACTCTTTTTTTGTCATTATACTCAAATTTAAGATACAGGCAATTTTCGAGAAGAAGATTAATTTGATTAATCTGCCAAACTACAAATATATTACATTTTTCAGTTGCATTTGTTTTCCAATTGATAAAAAAACATCTCTAAACACACAGCCAGGGAAACAAAAAGATGGATGCGGTGCTGACTTTATTCAGTCTTAATTTAACTATCAATACAACTACTTATGCCTGTAATATAATAACCTTCTTTTAGACTCAGAAAGCAGCTTTTACCTTGAACACCTTGAAAAGTGAAAGGGGCTGTTAATCTTATCATATTACTGCTTTTATTGCATATGAATTGAGCACTAAGGACAGGACAGAGAACCTTTATAGGCAGCAGCGGCATAAGAAGACAAAGGCTAGATTTCTATGAAAGCAAAAAATATATATATATTTTGTATTGTTTCACATGTGAATTAATGTATTTTATCGAATCAGATTCATTGACTGCTTCTCACTCGGGCTGTATTAGTAAACCCCACTTACTAATTTCCAGGCCACTGCAAACCTGGTTTTCTTAGTCTAGCTTTCCAGCACTATAGTCTTTGTCTGGAACTCAACTCATGATCGGCGCCCTCACTAGCACATTCTGTATGTTTTACAAAATCAGAGCACTGGTAAGGTGGTGAAAATCTGCTGGTAACTAAAATACCATTAAACATAAGAACATAAGAATATAAGAACATTTACAAATGAGAGGAGGCCATTCAGCCCATCTTGCTCGTTTGGTTGTTAGTAGCTTATTGATCCCAGAATCTCATCAAGCAGCTTCTTGAAGGATCCCAGGGTGTCAGCTTCAACAACATTACTGGGGAGTTGGTTCCAGATTCCCATGACTCTCTGTGTAAAAAAACACTTCCGATTTTCTGATCTGAATGCCCCTTTATCTAATCTCCATTTGTGACCCCTGGTCCTTTTTTCTTTTTTCAGGTTGAAAAAGTTCCCTGGATCGACATTGTCAATACCTTTTAGAATTTTGACTGCTTGAATCAGATCGCCGCGTAGTCTTCTTTGTTCAAGACTGAATAGATTAAATTATTTTAGCCTGTCTGCATATGACCCGGAATAATTCTCTTCTTTCCACTCTTTCTAGAGCAGCAATATCCTTTTTGTAGCGAGGTGACCTGAACTGAACACAGTATTCTAGATGAGGTCTTAATAATGCATTGTAAAGTTTTAACATTACTTCCCTTGATTTAACTTCAACACTTTTCACTATATATCCGAGCATCTTGTTGGCCTTTTTATAGCTTCCCCACATTGTCTAGATGAAGACATTTCTGAGTCAACATAAACTCCTAGGTCTGTTTCTGTGTTGGTGTCGCAGTTGATTGACAGCCTTGTGTTGGTGTTAGTAAGAAACATTATTGGTTGTTTTTAAATGGTGATTGACAAACCCTGCAGCTGGAGAAATGTTCACGCAACTTAAAGACCTTCAATTTGTTTATGCCTCTTTGTAAGTGTCATGGAGTACTTCTAACATCACACATAAATCACTTCAACTTTCATAATGCCTTTAAGTTTAATTTTAGAAATACTAAAGAAACTGTTGATTCAATGGCAAACGTTACAACTATAAGTTTTACTCAATGTTGTCGAGTCCTCTATGAACCTTTACTAGGAACCCAAACTAGGATCCTAATCTATTAGGTCAATTAGCAATTGGAGGCCGTATGTGCTTACATAGCGGAAAACTAATGTACTTTGTTATGATCGATGTTCCATGTGAATAAAAATCACCCATACAGCTTTAATTATACTTGGATGAATTAATTGATTTCTTGTGGCTTTAACATTAAACCCAATGAATGTTTGCTTAAGGTTTGTTTAAGCTTACTTATTCATATGAAATTAAGCATGAAGATTTATACCATGTAATGCAAGGTTAATTAACCATGATTACATCTGGGGAATTTTAATTGCAGAAACTGGAGAGAGAAAAAATGGAAAAACTTACAATACAATACAAACAGAAACGTTGTGAAAATGGATCTTACACGAATCTGAAACTTAGCAGCTAGGTGCTTGGGTGACACATGATTATGTATCCAACTTTTAGAACTATTGTTTTGCAAGGAAAAAACAATGATTCTATAGATTTCACCTCAGATTTCCTTCTGAATTACCTGACTACCTTCACAATCTTTTTATGATAGACTCCCCAGTTAACCCTACTTCAATTTGCTGGATTTCCGTAGTACCAGCATTCTTGTATTAATTATGCATAACAACTCTTTGCAGTGCACTCTGGAGGGATTGATGAAAAGTAATTCCATTCTCATGTCACCAATAAAATGTGCTGAAGAAGAAATATAAATGTATCTTCTTCTTCATTTTTTTCTGGTTAACTGATTTTTACTATTTTATTCAGTTCAGTTCTATTAAAGGTTAGTCTCCAAAAAGACAAATAGACCAAAAAATAAATAAATAAATAAATAAATAAATAACTCTCTGGAGGAGGTTCAGATAACTAAAATATCTGACAGCTGAACAGATCATGTGTGGAAGTGTCTCAGACCAGCCTACTGCATAGTCTACATGACCACACAAAACAAACTCACCTAATTGGTGTTATCACTGTTCTGAGAGGTACAAGTACTGGCAAAGTAGTGAAGAACAACATCTTAAATTGAGTTCAGTGCTTTTGTCTTACTGAGGCAAGACACAGCATAAAAGGAAAATGTCATCTCCTACCAGAATGACACTATATCTTGGTAAGATCCCATTTAATAAGGTCCCCCTGTGAGGATTTTACCCCTTTAAGTACTACTGTTAAATTGAGCTAAATGTACAGTATTTAAAGTGTAATAGTACAATCTAAAATATGACACTCAATAAATACAATCAACATTAAAACAGTGCTAACCAATGGTTTCAAATACATTTAATTACCTCGTATTAGCTTTACTAACATTAGTATAGAGCCTCCTTCTACTGGGATGATAATCTTTTTTTTCTCTTCATTGGCTTCTGCATGTTAATTCAAATACTGAGCTGTAGATAAATTGCCACATCCTGGTTGCTGTATGTCAAAGGTATCTGAGCAGTGTAAATTATAAAATACAACCAAAGAGTCAAAAAAAGAAAACAGAAGAAAAGGGTGATGATATTGCCAGTGTTAATGGGGGGTTTAAAATGTTGGTTAGGCAGCTGTTGAAGGTATTTTAAGATAACTTATGAGTGATTTCCTTTTTTATGTTAATGCCACTGAAGTTTGAAAAGACAGAAGTGAGAAGACTAAAATTAGGTTGCAAGTCTTCCTCTTGTCAGCTAATGCATGAAATGAACGTGCCATGCAAAATTAAATAAATGTGATCACTTAAGGGCATGTGTGTCCTTCTTTTATACCTAAATATTTTAATATAGTCAGCCGGGTGGAAAAGGTCAAGGTGGTGCAATTCTGATAAAATTATATTAAAGATTATTTTTCTTGACATGATATTCAATAAGATCATTACAAACAGGAATCCATCAGTAAAATGAGTGCTTAAATAGAGGCTCAAATACATGTACAAATAGAAGAAGAAAAAAAACCCAGAAACATAATGTTGGTTCAACAATTGAATAATCAGTAATACAATAAACGACTGAATTCTGTCTGGTAGCAGACTGAGATAAATAGTCATTTTAAGACATGTCATATTATTACATTTGTACAAGTAGTGCAACATCTACTGGTACAAATGTAATAGTTCCTATTCTTTTAATTAACAAAACTATTATAACATTATAAAACTAGAAAGAAACAACTCAAATTCACAATTGTACTGCTCCTACTAAGAGTCAAATTCAATTAACTGGGATAAAGAACAATATCCATCCATGGAATAAACAATGTGTTTTGTTTTTGGTTTGATGAACGACCAAACTATTGTTCTAAAATGTCAGTTTCACGGATAAAGTTCTCAGTTTGCTTTCCGTTGTTTCTGGTAAATCTGTTACACATGTACTTCCTAGGTCAGGTTTGCAACAAAATGAATAGAACCTATACTTTTGATAATTATCTTTCACACCACAGGCGACACAGGGGTGACAACAGGAGCAATGCGAAATAAATGGTTTTGAATCCTATTTTTTTGCGATTTCTTTGCATGACAACTAGGGAATTGAGCAATTACAGAACAGCTTCAATGCACAGTGTCTACCAGGGTGAAGCAGTATCCAAAGTGCCAGAGGAAAAAATAATACTTGCAGTGGAAAAATACCCAGTGCTTTATGACAAAGATCATCTCAATTATAAAGATACAGAGATGAAAGATAATATATGGGAGTCCATTTCGAAGGAACTGGATAAGCCTGGAATGTAGGGTTTATTGCCATATATGTTGAAATACCATCAGAGGAGACACTCATAATTTCCATATCATGTTGACAGATTTGTACCTATCTTGATCATAGTTTTGTAAAAAAGCAATTTTTTTTTATAGTTTTATAGATCTGGCAGTTTTCAAATCTACTGCATCGCATCTTGTCGCCCGATGAAAAATCGCATTGTGTCTGGTGTGTAGCGGCCTTTATTTTCCTTTCTGCTTAGCAATGCAGAGTAATTCGACCTTGGTCATTCTGTGGTTTGATTTTAAAGATCGATTCCAAAATTAGATCCAGTAAAAAAAAAGAAAAGAAAAGAAAAAGTCCCTGACCAGCATCGAATATGAAAAAGTAATTAAATGCCAGATCTCTCAACACTTGTTTTTAATGAACATAATATAATGGTTTATGATCTGCAGCTTGAACTTATATTTAATTTAAACTTACAGGGTACAACATATGTTGACTGGTGGCAGATTGCTGTTCAGTAGCAATCTTTTTCAGCCAATTCACTAGTGTGTTTGTCCCTGCAATTTGAGTGTAGAGGATGAAAGCTCACACATATGTGTGGCCTGCCAGAGACTTTCAATATTTACATATTTTGTCTCCCTTCTCTGTGGGTAAAAAGGGGTCTTTCTCCATATTAGGAGTTTTTATATTTCATTTTAAAATCTTTTTAATTCTTGAGTGTCACTGCCCTAATAGCCGTGGACAGCTCTGTTAAACTACATACCAGGTGGCAAGGTAAGTAAATTAGTGTCTACAGCCAATGGCAGTGCCAGAAAGCAGGCAGTAGAAGCACCTCAGAATGCCACAGTATGGTAGATTAATACCTGGATTGACGTGGGAAATGTCTACAGAATTTACTGGCAGTAAGAAATCATCGCAGTATGTTTTCTAAGTCACCTTCCAGCAGTGTCACACACAAAAAATGTAAAGGAAACCTACAGAAACATTGTCTTATAGAGGAATAATTTATAGGCTTATCCTTCAAGCAGACACTGCAAGGTAAGACAATCAGTGTTTAAAAAAAAAAAAACATTAAGGAGACTTAACAGAAGTTCAGACAATACTGTCAAGCTGTTGTGCGTTTGACTGCACAAATCGCAAAGTGATTGGCAGTCCATTTTAGTTCTAAAAGGATGAAAGAATGTGTGATTTGTGGAAATGAGCAATTCACAATAAAAAGGCCTTTGTAATGAACATTACAATTCAGGTATTCTGGATAAATGATAGTGTGATACCGAATACTGTGCTGCTTCACTTTAGCATTGTTAAAGTCCATGCTAGAAGTGAATAACTGTATGAATATATCTGGTGCCGCTGTGCTAATTGTAGAGCAGATTTACAATTTCCCTTAGACTGCAACGAGACTAAGTGTTCCTTAAGAAATAAAATATTGCAACAAATTCCTGTAAATTCTTTAATCTACAGGGTACTAGATTAAAACTGAAGTGGCATCACAACGAATGTCATTAATAATAATACCACACTGCAGTGCAGGGTGTGTATTTCAGTTGCTTATCCTTCTAAATTGAGACCAAGTGGTATAAACCATTTTAATAACTATCATTCTTCATATAAGGCTTTATTACTGTATCACTAATGCGTTAAGAATGTTTGGCGTTGTGACAGATGTGGTGGGATAATTAAAATATCAGTCATGTAATTGAAAATGAAATGTCATTTTGATTTTCCACCATGGCTGACATCAAACTATAGGTACTAATCAAAATGCTTCATGTGGTGTTAGTCAAGGTCTATATCAGACACATCGGTAAGAGCACTCAAAGCCTCAATACAGTTTTCTAATTAGTAATCCTCCTGTGCTTTAAAGATAAAAACACACTCTGTAATGTTTATTGTTAGACATTGCATTTTCAATTTCAAATTTTTGCATACGTGACTTGTGCTGACTTTAATTTGAGAATTGGCAAACGAAGCACATGCAGTTGACAGCAGAGAAAGCAGAGACATTTAAAAAAAATCAATGACATGGTTTGAGTCTGTAATATTTTTGGATGAGTTGTTTTAATAGCAAGTCAAACTGGACATTTCCATAAAACAGAGAACAGGGCATGGATGAAACGGTGTTATACTATGCATGTGGAGTTAATTAAAGACTAGCATAAATGCTTTGAAAATATGTCCCCATTAGCAATGTAAATTCTGTCTCAGGAGATACAGTAGTATGAGTCCGTAATGAAGAAACAATATTAAAGAAAGCCAAATATGGTAGCTAGAATAAGAAATATATGTGAGAAATAATGTGAAGGATGCTGTGTTGTTGTTTCACTTAGATAAGCTTCTCCAGAAGCACAATGCTGAATCCCAACCACACCTAATTTGGGGACAAATATTGTTGATCTGGGACATTATTGCTGCTCCACTAAATGAATCAACTTTAGCTGCATGTATCAACATCACTATGTTTATGTCCCTAGCTGTTGTACATTAAATGGCAATTAATTTTATAAATAAGGTTAATGCTTATTTTACATTCTGATTTAGTGGATACATCTTGTGTGTGCTCCAGTCATCATCCATTTCAAAGGTTAGTCAATAGTCAGAATTATCCTAACACAAAGAAAAACTTTTAGTGACATTTGATGAAAAGTAAGAGACAATATTTAGAAATATATGTACTGCAATACTCAAGTCATTTATAATAAATCAATGTAATAATTGCAAACAGCAAAGAAATATAAGCAGCAATTGCATATTATATTTATAATATTAAAATCCTTCCAATTCAGTTGGGTAAAACAAGACAAATATAAAACTATATTATCTATAGAATGCAAACATTATTCAGCATTGAAGGTTTTACTTTACATTAAATAAACACAAAATGTATGCACTTTCTTTCACGTTGTGACATTGAAGAATCATAAAGAACTGAAATACTAATGCGTGAGTCATGATCATTGGTGTTTGTGTGGCGTTGCACCTTCTACCAAATTGTGGATTTGTACCCCTCTTATGAAAAAAAGAAACTTGGCTAAATACCAAATCCTGTTTAATTCAACACAATTTGGACATAGTAATTAAATAAAAGCATAGGTTTAACATAACCATTGCCATTATTGAGAATTAGATCATTAGGGTAAACCAGACAATCGGGAGGATGCACAATTGACCCAATCTAACCAAGAGGTAAACTAGCCAATCAGAAACCTGCTGTGCACTCATATGGAGGTTGAGATTCTGAAGAGCAGATTTCATGCTAGGACTTTTTCCACAGGTTGTGTGTTGCTTGGTTCCCAATTCATACACAAACCCTTTAATTATAGGGCAATTTGATAAAAAATGCTGTCTGTATATAAGCCTTGTAATTGCTCACAATTCGGTATAGATATAAGGACAGGGCTTGCCTGTTTTAACTTATGCCCCACTTAATGTTTCTCAAATGGCTCAGTTCTCAACATGCCATTCTCATCCAATCAAACACTCTGTATTCTCCAGAACACTTATTAAGGTGTGCTTGCTATCCTTTAAAATAAATCATCCATGTAAATGGAAATATTGGAACTAACTTCTCATTCCATTTTAAATATAAATATACATACAGATCTCCAAATAGTGAATTTTGCAGACGCAAATAAATACCTGTACATATAATCTAAATGTACATCAAAAGTATATTCTAGGGAAAATGAAACCATTTAATCTATAACCTAGACCACTTTTACCAGTTATTCAACTTCAGTGTTATGTTTCAATGGAGTTCTACTGCATGCATAATACTGTACATACAATATGCATTGATTTCTGGTGCCTGATACGTTGTACAGTCTCTGGTAATTATTACAAGGTGCTACATCTTATTGTACTGGAGGAAGGATGGGGGGGGGTGTTGTCCTGTTATAGCTTTGGTTTATTTAGCTACACAAAAACGAACAGTGAGCTTTACTTTATTTATTTTTTTGCTTTCTTTATTCCCAGTGGGCAAAAAGTCGAGTAACATTCTGAGTGACTCATACTAGACTGTCATTTACATTTTTAAAAGTTAACAGTTCTGCGCACCTGGGAGGCATGTCCCCAGGCTAGTGGCCACCTTGCTCTTCAGGATATTAAAGCAGAGCTGCAGTCTCCTTTTGCTTCAGGAATTGGCAAAAGGAGATGTCAAAAGCGATACCACACAGCAAGCAACTATTAACGGTTTATAATGGCCAAACTGACTCACTCAAGTCTGTGCTTTACCTGGCTGCTGCTTTTACAATTTGTTTGAATAAAGATCCTATATAAAAGACATGGACAGATCTAAATGTTTATGTTTTTTAGATCTTTGAAATAGGGCTGCTTGGTGGGCATGCACCTTATTAGCATAATTCTGGTTGTGACTGTCTTATAAAATGCCTGGGAAGATTCAGTGTGACCTTTCAACTCTGCCAGCCCACCCTACTCTATTTCTATATAAAGGTAGAGTAGCTAGTGATGGCAGAGTTTAAAGGTCACACTGCCACTAAGCATTCTCCAGTGAATCAAGATCATCGCAAGTTCAAACCCAGGTATGGGCAAAATAACTACACTGGAGCAACAGAACCACTCAAAATACCAGTTGTAAGCATTGTCAAGTTCCTGATGGATAAGCTGTATATTGAAGGTCACAAATGATTAAAACACTGAATACATGTCATTCATAACCACAAGTATAGAAAAGGCTAAAATATCATAACTAGGTAGACTGTAAGAAATTAACTCTGGTCCTGTACACTCTCTCTCTGTGTCGTCAGCATCACTGCCGCGGTCTGTTCAATGTCTGTTTCAAGGTGAGTTATATACTCTTTTGTCAATTAAAACCCTCCTTTTCCAAGTGCAAATTAACGCCTGATAAATTATGACAATTAACACGGATTTGCTTTTAAATTCCCACGTAAACCAAAGAAATAGTCGCTAGAAGCACTGCTCGTTAAGATATTAACATTTTTTCGTAAATCAACATAATTTCAGAAATCACATTAGAACAATTTGGCTTGAAAATGCCAAAATCAATGCTACATGCCGATTTCTTGATTAACACTGGAGTTATCATTTACGACCTTTTGAAAATCCTGCTCTTAGTCTCCAAATTCATGTTTTATAATATTAAATATACTCATCCACCACAATTAGCTTTTCATACAGTAACTTTCCTAACATTCCAGTCATGTTTTTTATAGAAAATGCTAATGCTTCCACTGCATTCATCTTTTAGTGCCATACCGTTATCCCTTGTGCAAGTTTAAAGGATGGGATTATCTCTCAAAGTGTTCAGCTATATCTGTGCGGAGACCTCTGTTATTAAAGCTCAATATGGGAAGCCAGTGTTATGCCTCTGGTTGTGGAGCTTCTTTTTTTAGATGTTCCTGATAAAAACTAAACCCGCACTCTTCCATCTGTTGTTTAATGCATTATCTCCCTTGGTAGTCAACAGTGCAGCAGCCAACCTAAGATTACAATCCTTAATATGCCAAATAATGCAGACTTTATATTTAATAACCCTTCCTTATTACTTAATTAGTCAAGGTACAGTAACACTCAACAGGTTTTATAGCATTCCAATATCCTTACCATCCTTCATGGCAGACTTTGTTCATATAAAATTTAGAAAGACTGCTAGGGCAAAACTATTTTAAAGCCTTAAGCCTATAAAAGAGCAATAGCAAACATGAAGGGAGGCAATGTTTGTATTGTTTAAGTTCTGGTTTTACAGATCCTTAAATAGCAACATCTACCTCAAAGAAAACCTTGACAAAATCATCACCATTTCAGTATCAAGGTTGAATTTGTGAAAACTAAGACTTCAACATTTTAATAAAGCAAGGCCTAATGAACCATACCCTATAGGTTCCCTATAAGCTAAGACCAATGAGTTCTTTCTAGTTCTTGTATGGTACTCATTTTTATGGTGCCCCTGAAGCAATGGTAGGGTTTTCATATTAGGTATGGACTTCTGTCAACTTTCATAATGATTGGTGTCCACTAAGAAAACTGTGATGGAGTTCCACTGACTGCTTGTTCCTTTTTCAGAATCTGCTTCTTTACCAAATAGTAAAGCTGAAGTTAGCAGTGCTCCAGGGTTATATGAACATATTAAACTAAAATAGGGGGTATCACTATTAACACAGGACAAGTATTTTCAGGGCAAATGCTATACAATATGTTTTCTAAGCCTATAAGAACATAAGAACATAAGAAAGTTTACAAACAAGAGGAGGCCATTCAGCCCATCTTGCTCGTTTGGTTGTTCCATGTTTATTGCTTATTTTTGGATATACACAACAGTTATCGATGCCACTGATGAAATCTATTATAATTAGACATTTGATTAAATACTATCACAGATATTTCACTTTGCAGGAAAAGCCTCCTCGTGACAGGGTAAGGGCGCTTTATTACTGTTAGAGATATGAACAGTCAGAGATATGAACTGCAATATTTACTGAAGTCATTCCACATGTGGGGAGTTACATGTACCAAAAGTCATTTGAATGTTTAAACAGCAACCAGAGAAATTTGCACTCCACAAGGTGGCTTTGTTAAATTGCAGACTGGGCGTTACACTAAAGGGGCATTGACTTTATCCGCAATCTACAATACCTGTAAATATGTAGGGTAGTGTCTGTCACAGTTATTTACACAACACAACAGTCACAAGGTGTTTTGTTAATGCAGCACATTAATACTAACAAACTTTGAATGCTTCAAAATCCCCAATTGGGCCCTGGAAGCCTTCTGTCTAGGTGCTATACAGATCATCAAGTTCCTGTCTAATGTGCTCTTCAAAGGAACCTTTAAAATCAATATGGCAGCAAGGAAACCATGTGTGCAGATCAGGTTTTCCCAATAGCCTGACTGACATCTAAGTGCAATCTTTTTAAAGTGCACGGCACTCCTGCTGTCAAGAAACCTTTATTTTCAATCTGGAGTCCTGTCAGCTTGCCCAGTAGTATTTATTCTAGGTATGTGAACTGGAGGTCAATTGAACTGCAGGGCTTTGCAATACCAGCACTTATATTTCCATCTATGCTTAAGTTAAGCACCATTACTCTCTAAAGCTGCTTGGAGATGTTCCTAGTTTCCGGAAAACACCAGAACTGAAACAAATTCTGGTTTCTCCCTTGCCCCCTTTGTTTAAAAACAGGTTAAAATATCAATCAACTTACATAAGGTTATAATGGAAGTGATATGGTGGTTGGAGTGGGAGTGTGTGTGTGTTTGAATTCTCTATGTAGAAGTTCTCCTGTGTAATTGGCTCCTTGTGGCACCAAAAAATCACTGGGCAGCACTTACTCCAGCTGCTGCAGGGAAAACCAGCTGTATCATGACTGTGCCCTAATATTGATGTCTGGCTTTAATTATTAGAGAACACTGTTTAATTGTTCAAGGAACAATTTAACTTATAGAAGAGGGATGTGTTACCTGGCTAATTCCATGAGCTATGACGACATAACATCTTGTAAACTTGTATAGACAAAGTTAACACAAGTCACTGCTTCAAACTTAGCACATAGAGAATAGGTCTAGAGGGCACAAACGGAAGCAGTAAAAGTTGAAAACATGAGTTATAAATGCACTAGATGGTTTACTAGGTAGGACATTAATAGTTTATGAAGCAATGCACCTGTTAACAAGGGGCAAGCCTTCTGGGTGGAATAGTCTCTACTCACCCCCTACATTTCTTCAGTTCTTTCTGTATGTACTAGATTGTGCTAAATTGAAAAAAAGTAGCTGAATACATACATTCAAAATATATAAAGTATTACCATCTTAATAATTTGATTTCTGTTAAAAAAAAACCCAATGAAAACTAAAAATATATAAAGGTTTTTCTTTATATCAACTAAGTAGTGCTGAGTATTATTTTGTTCATTGAAAGGAAAGGCTCAAACCCTTAAGCCTTGATGGCAGGACAGACTGGAAGGTAGAGAAAGGTCATCTACTATGGGTCAGCAGTAAAGATCATTTAAGGTAGCCTGGATCTGAAATGGAATGGTAAGGCCCTCAGGCATCAAATCAATAATACTTGAACTATATTATTAGTTTTTCTCAGCAGATATCAATTTCTTAACTATATGGCTAAAGTGCATTAAATGACAATGTCTGTTATGCCCTGCTTGCTCATCAGTGAAAAAACAACATTTATTCAAATCTGAACCAAAGACGGAGATACTCCTGGGGATACAGCTGAGGATCCTAGTCTGAATTCTCCTGACAGGCTCAAAGTAACTTCAAGGCCAGGTATGAGCATTGCAACCCAGAACAGCTCTCAATGACTGCAAACATCATACAACGACAAAGGATTGGTGGGCTGTTTAATAACATTTACATGGTCTTGCATTACTAAAGATCCCCTGGCTTAGAGCATCCATAACTATAAAACACTCAACAGTACGATACAGTGTATGTAGCAAAACCAAAAGAAACACGCAAAATTATTTCATTAACGTTGCCACTATTCTTTATCATTGTCTTGTGGGTGGAGATATAATTGTTTTGATTCTGTTAAAACATTTTAATAAACAAGAGCTTCTAGATTTATAGATGCCAAAGTAAACATAATGAGATGGTTACAATAATTCATAGACATAATGTTGTATATACTTCACTGTAGAGTAGGGTGTCAGAGACCAAACAACAAATAGGATTTAAATGAACAATCAAAGCTGTACATAAAAAATACAGGGGAATGAATCAAAGCCAGAAAAAAAAGTACATTGGGAAAAAAATAACTATAGCTTAGTGCTTACCTGATGCGAATAGAAATCAATCATGTTATTGAATTGGTTTACGACTTAATACTGAAATGATTGAAATCGTGAAACTGTGCTGTAAAAAATACCCTCTTAGAAATTCCAGCTATGGGAAGAATTGATTTTAATCCTGTATGAGCTGGTTTTATGATTTTCTTCTAGTCATACTGGTATATATATATATAGCTGTTCTGGTCAAGGAGCAGCCGGAATCAACAGGTAACATAAAAAAAAGCCTTTTTTTTCAAATGCATTAGTGTTAGTACAAATTATTCATTTCCTCTACCATATTTTATCATTTTGACTGCAAACACAGATAAATGCATTATGCACTCCTTGAGTTTCAAAAAGCATTGATCAAACAATATTATTACCTAGAAGGTCTCCAGTGGGTCTTGTTTCCTTTACGAGTCCTCATTTATCATCCAGAAGCCTTTCTCAACGTTTAATAAAAATCTCAATAATTAAAGTGAGGCATATATGAGAAAGCTTCAGTGCACCTGTGATTTGGATTGGTAAGCAGTTACTGTGATGATAGAAGTCACACAGACATTGGAAACAAATTGTTGTCCAGGGTAAAGTAATAGTTTGTCCTCAGTGCCACCCCTGGTTAAAACTGCTGAGATCTTGCCTCCAGGGTTCAGTAACTTGGTAGCAACCGTCTTGACAACGTGAACAGAGTCTGCCTGTTGAAGTGTGTTTCAGCAGTGAGGCCATACTGCGTATTGTGAATTTTAAATCAAATTGTGTGGAAAAAAAGGGGTAACATTTATTTAAAAAAAAATGCTAGTCATACAACATTTTGACACTTCCACCAGACCATGACAGCGCAGGTCATTTGTACTGGCTGAGCTTAAAAATCACTGACACCATCTCTTATTTTACTAAAAACAAAACATTAAATGAAAAATAATTATAATAGTACAGCACACACTTATGTAATTACAAATATTTGGTGTATATTTCAAGAAATTAACTGGCTTCTGTTATGCATTTACAGAATAACATAACAGGTTTTGTGCCATCTGTAGTGTTCTCAAGCTCCATTTAAGAATAAAAAGGCACAAACAAGATACAAAGCAGCCAGGACACATACGTATCAATAACTTTTCTGCTAAAAGCATATTAATAATTAAAGACCAGTGTCAAAATTGCGTCCTGCGGGAATAAATGTTGCCCTCCAAAATCCACAATCAATGGAAACTAAAATAAGATTTTCAGTGAGATGAAACCTCATTCTAATACAATGATTTGAAATGTTAATTCTTTAATTCTTCTAGCACATAATGACAATGCTAGTTTACTCCTTTCACGTTGGACTGTACAGGGACCATGCATGAATGCCAAACAGAAGACCAATGCCCATAGAGGTATACTTCACTGTAATCTCAGCGTAATTTAATCTCAGATTCAAAATGTTTGTGCATTTCAATAAAAAGTCAAACTAAATATTGTTTATCGATATATTTGTATTTTTCTTTGAAGTTAGTCAAAAATACCAACCAGTGCTGTTAGAATGAATGTGCCTTTGCCTTTTTTCCACGCACTGCTCTCTAGAATGAGGGCGCAGCTGCTTCTCCAGCTCTGGGCTGAAGTGCACGTGTTGTGTGTGCATGTCACCGCGCTGGCGATTGCCCATCTCCTCTCCAGAGACTCAGTTACATGACAGTTAATATGTCAGAGGCATCACAGCAGAACCTCCAGGACCAAGCTGAATAACCTGTCTTCATAATGCTTTTCTTCTTTAAAAAAAAATACTTCTATTATAATTCACTGCACAATCATAACACTGCTCTTTCATGATCTGCTCAGCACATGTTAATTCTGCCAAACTTTGACTCCTGAGCGAGCAGCAAACGAAATTAAATTTTGACCCAAGAGCTAATTTTGTCTTGTCAGTTTGGTCCAATTTTCTGCTTATAATGAGCCAGAATTTGGCTGAAAACCCATCATTTCCTACAGTAATTGTGTGATGTATGGCTTAATTAGGTGCTTGTGTAATGCGTGTTAGCAAATAATTTCATCACGCATCATGCACAAAAAAAGTGCCTACTCATTTATTGCCCCGGATAGTAATCAAAGTTTGACGGGCTCTTCTGGATCTAATTTTGAGATAATTTATTATCTTGTAATGTACACACAAACAGAACCAAGTCAGGACACTATAATCGTTTTATACTTTTCCATAACAAGTCAATGAGAAAGTTGTATGATCTGCAGTATTATGATCTGTAGCAAACCGGTTTGTGACATTGATATGTATTTAGTGAGTTTTGAGTCTGCCAGAATGCACTTTCAACAAAAGGTGACTGACTACCATTATGATGCCAGATCAAATACATTTCAAGATTAAACCATGTATATAATCTACTACAACACAGCTTTTAGTTGGCCTGTGAAACACTTCCTCATTTACTGAGTATTGGCATGCTGTCATCTGCTGTAAAACAAATCCTGTCACACTGTACAGTTTAACCGTATCACCAGTGCTTTAGACTTCTGGTTAAAAACTGATATTGAAGGTTCTGATATTGTAGCTTTTTGTGTGTGGAGCAATGGTAGTTGTCAACACTCACTAGAAAAGCATTTGTGATGAGAAACTATGGCAACAGCAACAGTCCAGTGAGCCAATGAAAAACAATGATTGGAATGCAGCTAGGGTGGTCAGAGGTTGATAGAAGATCGAAAGAGGCCATTGCCTAAAAAAGGTGTGTTAGGCTTCAATGTGGCCCCTAAAGAGGCCAAGTGGTGACTTCATAACCTTCACAGGGGGAAAAATAATGATTCAATTAGGTAACACTTTAAGTGTCTCTAATTACTGTGTATTTACATAATAGTTACGTAGTAAATACATGTCTTCTTACTCATAATTACAGCGTCGTTATGCATAGTTACAATGTACTTAATGTGTAATTCTTTTTGCACGATATAACTCTAAACTTAACCCTAACTCTAGCTCTAAACCTAACCCTTTTCTGATACAATTGTGTAGTTCTATCATGCGAAAAGATTTACACATTAAATACATTGTAACTATGCATAATAACAGTGTAATTATGCATAAGTACACATGTGTTAACTAAGTAACAACTGTGTAAACACACAGTTATTAGAGTAAAGTGTTACCTAAAATTATTATTTATAGTTGGGTTACCTGTCATCTCATGGTTATTGAGGGATGGTATCCTTTATGTGGTCAGTAACACCCCCACCAATTCAGGTACAGTAGCTAACTAAGCAGCGTATCATTACCCTCACATCTCAGTCAGAATTTTTTTAAAAAAAAGTAAAAGCTGATGCTTGAAAATATGTACATTAAATCCTATGCTATAGGAAATAGTATATATATATATATATATATATATATATATATATATATATATATATATATATATATATATATATGAAATGGACTAAAATAGTAATGATGATTAATGTTTTCTTTCAGTCATCAATTATCAAAAAGATCATTGGGTTTTCTGTTTCTGTAATTAATCAGGAACACTACATTGTGTTAAAGGGGTTGTTTCAGGTTACGGGCGAATGAACCCTAATTAATCATTTAAGGCTGGAGGGTCATGGAAAGTTTAGGAGTCTAGCACTTTTGTTTCTATCATAAAGAAAAAGCCCAAATGAGATTCCTGTTATACAGTGTTATTGAAAGTCATATAGATGTTCTGAATTTGTAAAACGTGTTCAAACATTAAATTATAGTGTGAGAGAATATGTTCTAACAAATGCTAAATGAAATATGTTTTTTTAGTAATGATTAAAAACTGGTAGTAAGTTTTAATCTTGCTATTTATTGTGTTTGCCTTAATTTAGTGGTTATGTACTATAATAAACACACATTATATGAGCATATCATTTTAGAAAGTTTGAGTTTTAGCAGTAGTTTTAAATCTTGACCCATATTGTATTCTTTCGAATTTAAGACGCACTTTTTGAACCATTTTTTGCTTCTCAAAAATAGCCTGTATCTTAAATTAGAGTACAGTATAGTTTGGACAGATCGGAAATGCTGATCAGACCCCCGTATGCCAAGCAATACCACAGTTCACAAATTGGGAGAAAAACAGGTGTGAG
The DNA here is from genome assembly GCF_902713425.1 of Acipenser ruthenus. Taxonomy (NCBI): domain Eukaryota; kingdom Metazoa; phylum Chordata; class Actinopteri; order Acipenseriformes; family Acipenseridae; genus Acipenser; species Acipenser ruthenus. The sequence continues at coordinate 27,999,550 of NC_081207.1, forward strand.
TAATCATGACTAGAAATGAGAAGCAGCACATAACTGTAACACTCTGTGTGATAGCAGACGGCCGCAAACTGACTCCATATGCGTAACTGAGGCTGTATCTTTGTAAATTAATATTTATTTGATGTTTTATTTTTTCCTCAAATTGCGGGTGGGAAATTTGGGCTGCATCTTAAATTCGAGGGCGTCTTAAATTCGAAGGAATGCACTAGGTTCATTTTATTACATGTACAGATATGGCAAATTTAGACACATTTTATGAAGCTGAAATGCCAGATATGGTGGTCCATTTGGGAGTGAAATTACTGTAATTAATTTAATTAAAACCTCTGAATTTCCATCAGATACAAACGACTTTCACTCATTCAGAGGGAAGCAGGATTTTATCTCATGTCCCAGGAGTTTTCTCTTAAAAATAAAACAGAAGTGCCACTTGTAGTTGTAACGGGTTTGGTTTGTTCTTTCTTTCAGATAAATACAGTGATATTCAAAACTTGAGTTGATGAAGGATATATTTTTTAAAAATGTTTTAACTTCTATGAGCAAGCAATGAATTAAATGCATATTAATGCATGATGTGTGATTGCATATTATTCTATCTGTATTTAGATATCAAACAATCGCTCACATTTCTAAATAATATTATTTTTTCTTGCCAATGCATAATAAAATGTGTGGTACCTTTGTGGTACCTTTATTTTCATCCATGAAGGAGCCATATTAGCTAACTGGTGGTCTTTCAAATCCCCTTTCAGTCACTCAAATTGAGGTCACATTTCCTAAAGAGGAGCCTTATTATTTATAAAACTGGCATCTTTCTTCATTTATTATTGGGAGTCAAAGGTAATACACCTACACAGTCAAACCAGAGGCTTGTGCGTCTGTTTTGCTGCAGTACAATGGTTGCCCAGGGGATATTTTCTGTAATTGCAATTTTTCACAGCCCTTTCATTTAAATTGTTTTTTTTTTTTCTCTTCAGATAAAATGCAGGATGTGATGGTCAGTTTCTGCTAGCATCCATTTTCCTTTTTACCTTGTTCTTTCAGGGTTTACAGCAAAGCTTCCAGTGACAGGACTTCTTTACGAAGTTTGATGTTTCTAATAACACATGCTTCCTCTGTCTCTTCAGATAAAATAAATGTGCAGCTTCTGGTGTCACCTGAGCTGAGCTCTGGGACATAATGGATGGGAAATAAACATAATGAGTTAGTGAATGGAAATGAACTGGAGCTAATCTTTCAGGTGATTTCTGAGACCACGGGCCCTTCTGAGACCAGTAAGAAGACTTAAAACATGCTGCTGTAGCTAGAACTGTATACAACGTCATGTTTGATGTATGACAGCAACATCTTGAAACATTGCTTGTGCTGTAGTAGCCATAGTAATGTGAATATTTCCATGCCTTCTCATTGGTCAGTTTATCTTTACGCGTGGCGCTTTGCTGCTGCTGCCATGACATCTTGGATTTTTTCAGTAACTATCTGTTTAATTTAATTATTGTATCACAAAAATACATGACATAAAAAAAAAAAAATCTCAAGTCTATCTGCACTGGCACTACCTCACCAGTGAAGACAAGTGCACTTGTTCCTATTATTATTATTTATTTCTTAGCAGATGCCCTTATCTACAGTAACTTACAAGATATCACATTATTTTACATATAATTACCCATTTGGGTTTTTGTTGGAGCAATCTAGGTAAAGTGCTCAAGGGTACAGCAGTAGTGTACCCCACCTGGGATTGAACCCACGACCCTCCGGTCAAGAGTCCAGAGCCCTAACCACTACTCTACACTGCTGCCCCTGGTAAATGAAATCACAGTAGACAAGCTTTAGACTGAAATCTCCCTGGGACTTGCCTCAGCTAAGCATGACACCATTGCCAGAAGCTGAAGTGAGAGAGTAGTTTGGATATTTCCTGCTCATGAGTGCCAGAGGATCAACAATCTGAGAAGGGTCTGCATGCAATCTTAAAGCCATTTGCCCTTTTAAACCACAGTTAAAGCAGAACTATACAGTGTATAGCAACATTTATTTGTTGTGAAACATATACTGGCTCTCTTTGATTCCTATTATGGTTCTTGGGATATATTTTCTTTTAATATACACTGTTTTTATTGCTTTCTGACAAAGTTGATGACATGGCTTTGAGGCCCATTAAAATGTCAAGAATGTCAGATATAATGTAGGCCTTGGTACTGGGTATTTAACTCAGTTAATAATAGTTTCATTGAGTGTGTCCTAATTTCTGAAAAAAAACACTCCAAAATGAACAGAAGAATTGAGATTTATGTTAAGTAAGAGTGTTTACAGTATAATTTCATCATGGACTTGACTTGGCACAGACATTAAGCTCATGATTAATATTTGTGTGTTTTAATTGTGACCTAATATTCTACTTATCTTTTAAAAATGTGTGATTTAATGTCTCTTTATCTAATATCACCACCCTGATATAAACTAAAACATCTCAGGGATTAAAAGAATTGCATTCAGTTGATAGTCTGATTAAAAACTGCAGGGTCACTGGCTTAATCCCATCTATGCCCACTTCAATAATTTACTGGTAATTAAGCAATCATCGGTCCTGACGCTGGGGTGACTTCCTTACTGTGAACCTGATATCATTTAAACAGGATTATTTTGGGGCTCCCAAATGGCACATCCAGTAAAGGCACTCCGTGTGGAGTGCAGGATGCGCCCTATAGCCTGGAGGTCGCCGGTTCAGGTCCAGGCTATTCCCAGGGAGCAGCGCACAATTGGCTAAGCGCCACCCGGGGTGGGGAGGGCTTAGGTCCGCAAGGGTGTCCTCAGCTCACAGCACACCAGTGACCCCTGTAGACTGGCTGGGCGCCTGAGGGCCTGCACGCAAGCGGCCCAGAGCTGCGTAGTCCTCTGACGCTGTAGCCCTGAAGGTAGCTGCATGGCGGGCCTACAGAGTGAAAAGAAACGGACTGCTGACGGCACACATTTCGGAGGATGCGAGTGCTCGTCTTCATCTCTCCCGAGTCAGCACGGGGGTTGCAGTGGTGAGCCAGGCTTAAAAAATTGGGCATTTCAAATTGAGGAGAAAATGGTGTAAAAAACAATTGGCGATTCAAAAAAAAAAAAAAAAAAGTAATATTTTGTGTGTTGTGTAGAACAAACACAACATGAATTTCAATCAATAAAAGAGTTAAATGCTGGTGCTTGAATCAGATGTTTTTTGCATAATGTTTTGTGGTACATACATCACAGCAATTAGTTCAGCTGTGTTTGATATTAAATAACATGAAGAAAATTCTGGCTTCAGACTTCTCTGTAGCATTAATCTGCTTAACAAATGGCACCCTCTTTATTTCAACCTTGTGAGACATTAACTAGATAGTAGCCACTTCAGGTAAATATCAGTGCATGTGTATGATTCTAGTAAAGATGGTAGAGTAGCATGGGGGGGGAGGGTATAACTTGGTTATAACTTAAAAAAACTTGAATAATTTACAATTTAATTAACTACTGTATGTCCCATACTGATGCGTGAAAAAAATGACAAGTTTGTAATCAGCCAGAATGATTCTCCCACATTGCAATTTGAAAGTGCAGCAGGCAAACAAATCTTTCATGATTCCAGCTTGTTAAACAAGTGGAAAGGGGTTACTATAGCAACAGTGTGTATACCTGCAGGTATCATAAATACTCATCATAATTACAATCTATACGAGTCTGCTACTGCCATAAGGGACATCGCCAGAACCAGTAGTAGTCTGGTGGTCGCTCAGATATAGCAAAGCTATCGCAGCACTTGATTCATTTTCCATTACCTATGGAGCACAGAATACTGAATATAAAATGCTATATTAAAGCACTCCTGGAAATGTTAATAAAGTGATTAAAAAACATGAACCTTATCATATTTAGGATACTGGAAATGTAAAGGCTTCATGCAAGGGTTTGATGATAATTAGATCATCCACTTTGATATACGGTGCTTTTAGATTTGCATGAAGTGTTTTCTGAATAAGAACACTGCGGCTGTGTGGTAAAGTGGTTAGTAGTGCACCGGTGTAGAGGTGATGCAGTGCTCAAGCAACGACAATAACACAGTGTTCACGGTCCAAACAGTTCTTTTAATTTTAAATACAGCAATGTGTAATTGCACAGCTAAGCAAAACAGTCCTGAAATAATAATACAATAATACAAGCATGGCTCTGCATCCTTTCTCGCGGTGCTCCAGTGCTGGTGATGAATACACAATTATTGGTGACTAGTGCAGTATTTGGAATCTGACAGCTCCTAGTTGTTAGCCGTCTACTAAATACAAATAAACAGTGGTTAACAAAACAAATATAAACACTCACGGTTTCATTTTTACTCCTTCCTGGTCCTTTCGTAAAACCACAACAAAGGAACAGATTGCATCGTCACATCCCCTAAAATACCCTTAGTCACGCCCCATCCAATAGCTAGTTCAATCACGTCTCCTCCAATCCATGACTGGCACATCGCTTACCATACTAGGGCGATGACTTCTGGTATTGTGACTCCGCCCCCTTCCTGGATGGCCGGCTTCCAACTGACCCTGGAATGAACTGCCGAACCATCCAGTACTAAGCACACTGTTCCTGTTATACCGCACCCTCACAGGTCGGGAGGGAGATTGTTGACTAGGATTCATTCGCTCTCTGTCACAGGCTGAGACCAACACTAAAAGATGTGACCCTCTACTGCACTTTATCTTTGTAGATTAATACCATTAATCTTAAATGTTGTATTTCTCTTAAATTAAAATCGCACAGTGGGCAGGCTTAAATGATAGTTTGATCTAAACGATATTATCTGTCTTCAGGAAGAAATTACATTATTTGAAAGTAGAATTTCCGGCATTATTACGCAAATCTGACATGTGCTTTAAAAACAAGTTATTCAAAAGTGGAAAATTGTACAATAATGATATTCTTTATTTAGCGTGCTTAAAATATATTAGTTCTCTTATACATATTGTGCTTATCTAAGATTTGAAACTCAACTGGATAATCTCTATATGTTGCGACAAACTTGGTTACAGCTATCGTCCTTGAATACATTGTACTGTATACTCGTAATTCATCACAAAATAGTAACAACAGCAAAAGTGAGGAACAAAAACAACTAACTAAGGAATTAAAAACAATAACTCAAACCTTGGTGGGAAGGTTAAAGATTTAACATAGTCAGGAAAACAAAATTCTGATTACTTTTAAAAGTAACTGCTCAGAGGTACTGTTTTTATTGGATCCCTATTCACCCCATCTTCTCTAATAATACAAATATTTTGTTCTGTAAGAAACATATTGTGCTTTGCTGTTGCTTACTTTTGCATTCCTTACAATTTATTTCTGGTATGTTTCATAGCTTACATCACTTCAAGCATTCCCCATACTCGTACTCTTACCATAACTTAATTAGTTGTGTGTTAGAAGCCTATATATATATGTTGACAGAGAGAGACTAAATTATAGATGTATTATAACAAAGAGCAAAGGGCTCTTGTTAAAAATATATAATAATAATACAATGGGCACAACATTCCTAAATGAATAACATGTCGTTAACTTAATTTGGTCTATACACCCTAAGTAAATTATTAGGTATCATTGTAAAATGTTTGAACCAATAATACTCTCAAAGTAACTCAGTGCTAATTCATGCATTTGGATAATTTCAATTGAAACAACATTCATTGTTATCATGATTAATGTAATTATCGTACTTAAATTATAGTGTCTAATATTTTTTAGCAGTGCATCTCAACCTTCAGAAATGCAGAACAAATTTAGTATTTGGCAAGGAGGCTGTAATAAAAATATATATTCTATTGTTTTGCAATCAAAACCAAAGCCGTGCAGTAACAAAATGATCATACATGTTGCAATATGACCCAGCAAACAGAGCTAAATGTTTTGTTAAGTTATGTTAATGTAAAAATCTTATTTGCTTTAAAACGCATAATTTCTTTACTTAAGTGTAATTAGCACTTCAGAATTCAACTTGGCTTCTGGACAATCGCTTTTAATACAATGCACATTGGGGTTTTGGGGGGTATCATCATCCAAGGTCTTTATAAATACAGAACTGTTTTTTTTTTTTTTTTTTTTTTTTTTTAATTGTTTGGCACATCTTCAAAACAAACGACAGCTAAGGAAGAAATCAACTTGGAACAGCATGCTTTGACAAATGACGTAACAGAGAGGAAATCATGTTTATAAGAGATGTAAACATGATCTCTACATTGATGTGCTTGCAAAGCCAAATGTTATTGATTTCATTAAATGGGTCCCTGAGTGACTCACCTGATAAAGGCATGTCCATTTGGTGTGCAGGGTTAGTCACACAGTCATGGGAAGGCATGTTTGGGTCCTGGCTGTGCAAAGTTGCTGGTCTATGATGGGGATATGGCGGTTTCTCCTCACTACACTACAGCAAACCCAGCTGACCAGATTCTGAATGAGCTTAAAGCAAACACCTGAATGGCTGGCCTTTTTCCTCCAGGTGATGGTAGCTTGCTGACATCCATATAGAGTCTCTGGGGGTAAAGAAACAATTGGCTTGGTCCTGCAATCGGGGGATGCCCATTGACCTTCAGTTCTCCTGAGCTGTTGTGGGGATTACATCTGTGAGGAACAAAATTGAACATTACAACACATGTTATGTATGTATGTAACAGAGTTATTATTCTAGACATGGATAGGTGGAAGATTAAACAGTGAAGTTAAAATTCTAACATACAAAATATAGAAGGATATTGTCCTGCAGCTGAAGGTGCAAAGCCCATTAAAAACAGCTTTGGATTGATTTGTAATTACTGTCTGATTTTAACATCAGTATGACCAAAAATAATTAAAAAAAAAAAAAGAAGTTTTGATCCGACAGATTTCAATCTCTGTATAGTGTAGCATAGCTTCTGGCATTACAAAAAAATAAATAAACAACCCTCAGTTATTTTCCCATAGATAGGGTATAGTAACTCTCTGGGTAACCCTTTGGCTTTTCGTTGTCCATCAGTAACTTTGATAAATGTCACGACTTGGCCATTACTTTGAAGTATTTATCTGCTTTGCTGTATTTCTATTTTTATTTCAATTTTTAAGTTGTGGACGGGAGCAGAAAGTACCTGCCCCTTGCGACCTTGCTGTGAATGAGTACCTGGTGTAAAATCACTAAAGCAGTCAAGTTCATCACCAGTCAAAGGACCCCTCCTGTACTGAGGCTGCAGAAACAACTGTTTCTTTCAAATAGCTTGCTTTGCCTGGGGAAGATCGTCCAATGCTTTCTTTAAAAAACAAAAAAAGACTGTTCACTTTCACAGTATATACAGAGAATTCAATCACTACTCTAATAATTCTATTAAAGAAGCCATATGTATTATACATATACACTGTCCATCACCCCACTGCAATACATTTAAAAGAGGGCAATAAGGCTATCATCATTAAGTGTTGAAACCTAAGATCACATACTGTATGTACTATATATGATGAATGGCACCACATTCACTTACTTACTTTGTTATCAGTACAATACATTACTTTGTGTGTTGCTGTTTTATATGTAGCGTCTCTTAGTTTATGATCTGTCTGCACATTCCTGCAACAAAATTATGTAGTAATGAATAACCACCTACTTCAAGGGTGAAAACTTTTGTTCCAATTATCGGCATACAAAAACTGTTCAATCCTAAGGCACTTACCCTAGGTGTTATTTTAAGGGAAGGTCATTTGAATTTGTAAAAAGGACAATTTGCTGTTAAATCGAAATGCCAATTAAATAACCGGTATTCGGGCACACAGATTACGGCAAATCTGACAATAGCAATGGAAGGTGAATTCTGCATATTAATCTTCATAAATGTCTACTGCGCAGCACTGCCTCAATAAAAAGATAAGAGTTTCTTACTAAATAAAGAGACTCAATGCTGAGAGGTGCCCTAAAGTTAAGTAAACCAGATGATACCTTTCACAAATGGCAGGAAAGCACATGCTAATGGAGCCTAGAAAGCTCTTCTGAAAAACAGTGAGGGTGGGTCAATCCCATGGGAAAGTGAAGGAAATCAAAGAATGTTACAGTATACCTTTTTAATCTCATTTTGCTGCCTATTCTATGAAACTGTTAAATGTCCTGGAAAAAAAAAATCAAAATTAATGTCAAGGAATGTCTGCTGCAATACGTGACCTACACAAACTGCAAGGCCGCAGGCTTCCCGGGGCTTCTCCTTAGTGCCAAGGCAGATGGATAGACCCAAGAATGGGACTCCGGGAATATAATTTCTGTGTGTTGTCTCCTCAGACCAAGTTCACTTCAAGAAATGAAGCAGGGCTTGGACAGCCTGTCATACTGGCCAGCAATAAAACATCGTCCAGCGTGAAGGGATTGTAATTGTAGCTGGGGAAAGACAAATTTGTCTGTTAAACAGATAGATGGGGCATGCGGCATCCAAGGACATCTTTTAGCAAACCCTATTTCTAAAAGCAAAACGTGTCCTGAGGATCTGGTTTACAGATGGTGGCAAAACTGGATTATATCTTGGAATTTATGCCATGTGTGTGTTTTTTATTTATTTATTGATCAATCTTGACCCATCTCTATGTTAAACATGGGATATAAAATATTTTCAAAAGCTTTTACTAAAAGATTTTAAAAAAGGACTCAGACTTCACAAGGAATAGGTTTTGGAATAAATTAAAACTGTAAACTTTTTTGATGTCATCTGTATATATGGTAACAAATATATGCATTGGTGCCCATAGCTGTACGCACATTAAGCATTGTGCGTAATACTGGTTTGCAAAATGTTGGCATATAATCTTGTTCGATCGGTTGAAGCAAAACAGACATTTTAAGCTTATAGGATTGTACTGTTTATTATGTGGCAGTAAAGAGCAAACGGAAGCAGGTGTTGGGTGAAGCCTTAAAAAGAGCGAAAATCTTTCTTCTGATGACCCAGAATGCCACAGGGAAAAAATCAGTAAAAGCACCAAACTGTCTGTTTCTGGCACTAACGGTGGTGGAGTTTTAAACGCCGAAAATACGTTAGCAGCATTGAATGTTAGTCTTGCATTACCTGAATTCTGCTGCTCTTCCAGGATTAAGCACGGTAAGTGCACATTTATGCAAGTTTCATTTTTATTTGTCTGTGTCTTATATTAAAATGAATAATACATGTCCTAATCATTAACACATAATTGCCAAGTTGTATTATTATTATTATTATTATTATTATTATTATTATTATTAATAATGTTTTATTTTAACTGCCTATTTCATCACAACGTGTAAGATAAAACACAGTACGCTGTTTTTATTCATTTTTAGAAAGGCAAACAGTGATACAATTTGATTGCAGTTTTCTAATGTGACAGTGTAGTTGCAACTCAGGAAAGAACAAAAATGCAGCACTCTGATTGGCTGAAACACTTTACAGCATGTTGATGCAGTCGTTATCAGCACGAGATGGGATGTCGGTGTGGTTCAGTTTTGCGTACCATGTGAAAGATTTCTGGGGGTGCTCCTGAATATATGTATATATTTCCCACGGAAAATCACCAGTTGTAAACTTGGTTGCTTTTCTGCAAAGGAGAATCCGCCCCTAACCAATACATCATCAGCAAGCACATAAAAGCTTTGTGTGTTATTCTTTCATGTCGCTTCTTTTTTGTTTCTCGCTTCTTTTTGTTTCGGCCACTCAGTCAAGCGCTGGGAGGCCGAAACGGGAGTTGACCGCTTAGAGCCTGGAGGAAGGGCTGCCCTCAGCCAAGGATTCCCTGAGGTTTCCCCCTAAAATTTAAAAATATGTGAGTAGGGTTTTTTTCCTTAACTGAGTGCTGAGCGGTTCGTATTTAGTTCTGCGGGGTGAGTGATCGGGTTGGACAGGCTGAGCTCTCTCCTCCAGCGCAGTCATGCTCTGGGGGAGGGGCCGTGTCTCAGCTGTTGATTTTTATTAATTTCAATATGGGGCATAGGTGGCAGGGCGCCACTGTGGAGCGTGTTAATTATTTATTATTATTCATTCATAGTTTGATGGCCTCGTCTTTTCGGGGGGAGGTGACCACAGCCACTTCCTATCTGCGAAATTGGGACACATTTAACTGTTCAAGTATTTCCAGCCAGCCTCGCGCAGGTAGCCATCGGGCACCCACGGATGAGGCCTCCGGCCAAATTTATCTTTCACTCGGGCCCTGAGCGCCCTTCACAGTTCATAAATCATCTGCAATTGCAATCATCATCATTCATTCATTGCCATTCATTCATAGCGGATTCTCCGTGCTGAATAGTCAGTACTATCCACAAATGTATTGTGTATTTTGAAGAAAATAAATATGCTAAATCATCTTCATTAGGAGTCTAAACCAAGATTTGAAAGTATGTGCACTAAGGCACTTGCTGAGTAAGTGATGCAAAGTTTTTGATAAAAACTGTCTATTGCACACATTAGGAGACACAGCATGCTCACTTGGCATGTGTGAAAATGTCTCCTGCTCTTTCCATGTGAGCAGCTAGATCAATAAAATGTCTCATGTATAACAGTAACAAACTAAACCCTTCTATATTTTAATATCTGTAGTTGCTGTTGTGCATTGTAGCTCATAGAATAATTCAGAAGCGTGAATTTAACTTGAAAATTAGATGACTGCTTCAGTAGATCTTCCCTGGTTTTCAAATTAAACAAATGAGGAATTAACTACTGCCAACAGGCTTGATACTACACAATATCCCTGCTGTCACTTGAAGTGTAGTGTCCTTGTCTTGTATTTCTGGATTCTAGTATACTGCCACCAATGTTGTTTTTGTCCTACATATCAGTGTTGCACAGGCTTCTATGTACAACACAGGAGTATTTTAAGAAGCAATTTTGAATGAATACAGGATCTATTCCTAGCAATAAATGAACATACTGTAGTGGAATTCCAGTACTGGAAAAACACAATGCCCTGCGGTGCTTACGCTAGAGGGATTATAAGTTAATGAACTGCAGTACATCTATACAAGTCTGTTTTAATATATGCAAGATAATAAGCAGGCAAATATTGCAGGGTGAACTTTTTGTCTGGCACTCGGATGTAACCATCCCAGTCTTTTTTTTAATATCCAGATTCAAATGATGAGTCCTGTAATTTGCATTTAGAATAGGTCTTGCTGCTTAGTTATAATGTTTGAGCTCACTTGTGTGATGTACTGTACTAGCCTTCATGATAATCTTGAATGTAATGTGCACTTTCAGATTTGGCCTGGGAAATTAATTTGCATTGGTGTATTACTGAAGCTTGAAAAAGTGTAAAACAATAAAATAGTTTTATATTCAGGGTAATTTTACAATAATGGGTTTGGTAAAGAAATAGTAAGTACTGACATGATTCAGCGTATCTGTATTCAAATTTGGAATAACTTATTTTGGATTTAGCATAGGATTCCAGACAACCTGTAATACCATTATCAAGCTTTTTGCTACACTCTTCGCAACACATCAGCTTCAGTTGCTCAGTATTGTCACGAACCTCTTTAACTTTCACCAACAAGCAATGCCAAATTAGATTCTGAATGTGAGATAGTCTGGGTAATGGACCAACAACCTTGATCATTACACCCCATTATACATAATGTACTGATGATTACTTTGTAACAATGCTTTTTAAAATAAGTACATCTGTGCTGTACTTGCCAAAGTTTTAGCAGAGGTGCTGTCACTCCATTGTCACAAATATACGTTCTCCAGTAGCACCAGGATACAATGAGATAAAATATATGCTGATTTTGGCACACCGAGTCATACATACTTAATAGTGAATGACGCATTGTTCAATTATTTGTGCAGCCACTACTGTGGTCTTAAAAAAATACAAAAAAAAACAATGATTTGTATGTTATCAAGGGTTACTATACATCATCCTATAAGTTCCTGATTGTATAGTTCATCGACATATTTTAGTATTCTCAAGAAGTGTCTGATAAGTGCTTTGAGCTGAAACCTGTCTTGCATGCAAAGCACTGGGGGTGGGTTTAAATACACCCTTTATAGAAGGGCTCACTGCAGCAATTTCCCTCAAAGCAGAGAGCTGATCTTCACATCCCATTTTCTATGCTGTAGATCAAGCCAGGGGTTAGCTTGGCTGGAAAGATAGATCAAGTAGTGAGAGATTTATATTTAGCAAGCAATTATAACGTACAATTATAAATTATTCATGGAATTCCATCTGAATAGGATATCCCATAACCAGACAATAATTGGTGCATATTTTCGTACCATTAGTAGGCGGTAAAACCACGTTTGGTGCAATAACTGTAAAGTGCTGGGGTGAGATAAATGACTGGAGTGGGAAAACAAATCAAAGCACTGACTTGGCATTTATGGTAAATAACCCACAGAGGACATTGCCTGGTACTGTATGTGCTTCAGCTACCTGAAACACCATAGCTAGAATATCATTAAAAAAAAATTCAGACACCTGATTGAATATTCATGCCATTCCTCCTTGTATTTGAGATCTGTGTGTAATGTATATTTCCATTGTTATACTGCTTTCTACCTGCTCAATACATCTCCAAACTTTTTTTCATACGCGAAATATGCATTGGCTGGCTTTACAGTATATAATGTCATATTTGCTATCGAACCTTTCCTCTCATTATTTTGACTGACTCATATATTAAATATGTACTGCAGACTCAGCTCATAGTGGAAAATTAAATGCCCCTCGAGCAGACTATTGTTACCTCCTGCGGCTTTGGGCATTATAGCCTCCTTTCAGTAACAATAGTCTTCCCTTGGGTCAATAAATTTCCACTATAGCCATATAGACTATATGCTGTTTTGAAGGCAAAGGGTGGTCACACCAAATATTGATTTGATGTAGATTTTTCTTCTGTTCACTCACTTCGCATTTTGTTAATTGATAAATATAAACTATTAACATGTCTATTTTTGAAAGCATTCTTACTTTACAGCATTTTTTCACACCTGCCTAAAACTTTTGCACAGTACTGTGTATATATATATATATATATATATACACACACACACAGATATGTGTGTTATTTTGGTTTTGAGATATGAAGTGCTGTTTTTGAGATTAATACTTGTAAATTGAGACTCTTGTCTTTTCATTAGTGACCCAAGATGAATACAAGAGTTCTGGAGATGAAAGACTAAAAAGTCAAGTCACCATCCAATTCGACATTTCAAAATCTTGCATGATATAATAACAGACAGTAAGACGGCACACATTTAAAACCCAGCAGGTAACACAGTCACATCATAGAACTCTTTCTGATGTCTAATAAGGATCACAGTGGTTTGTCTTTTATAGACATTAGGAGCCATACACAAATGCACTGACCTAAACAGCTGAAGCACCAGTAACATTACACAAGCTAACACTAACATACTATGATATAAAATTATATACACATCCAATACATCCAGTAGTTGTTTTTCTTTTTCAATTTCAAGCATGGCCTGTCCCCATTTACCAGGGGAATTGACTTTTTCAAATCTAGCCAGTTAGGGAGGGTAATTAGCTAGGCCAGCATTTTGGACCTGCACTAAAATTTTGCATGGCAACCTCAATGTTCACAAAGTAGACAGTACCTCGGTTTAAAGTTGTATCAGAAAGATGGAAAAACATCCACGCAGTGTTCCTTTAAATACCATGTCGGTGGAGAAATACAGTGGCCCCTACTGAGTCACCAGGAACCCTTTCTCCAGAACCAACCTTGCTGGAGCTTATGAGACATTGGAATCCAAGGAGGTTAGGTATCGCATTTGTTAAAATTATGCAAATTATCATATTTATAGCCACCTTATTGGCTCTTATTAAAAGATAAGTTTAACATGATTTGTTAATGTATGTATTGCCTTTTGATTAAATACACTCTGTCCTTTCCAAAAATTCAATTACTTGATTTTTCATTAGCTGCAAACAGCACGCAGGCACAGCATGGTGTGTGCCTTTTTAAAATATGATGTATGTGTGTCTATTAATATTTAATGCTGTAATGGAAATCTCTTGATTAATTTTCTATTGAATGATACATTGTACTATTTTACTATAGCACACATTAATTTACCAAGCCTGACTTGCTTTACTCTTATGGTCTATTTACTTATTATTTTAACATTTCTTAATGAATGCCAAGACAGAGCTGCAACTGTCAAAAGAGTGACTATGAAGCCATAAATCTAGTAAATGGACCAAATGTCCTACTACCAAACTCTTGTTCTTGGCTAACTTGAAATAACTGAATAATGCTGTTGATCAGTAATGCAATTTAGGTATTTTTTATTCAATTACATTTTGTAATATGCTTGTCTACCATAACAAGCTTTTACTTTTATAGAATAGAATTCTAACCTTGCTTTCATGATCTCACTTGTATTCCAAAAAACACTTTAAAGTTTGGTTTTAATTAAGTCAACAGCAATTAGAGGTAAATACCAAGCAAATATCACATCAGCAAACAAATACATTTTCAACATACAGCGAAAGATGTGGGCTGTCAGTGGGGACAAGGAAATAATGTTTAGTGTCTGGAGCTCAAAACAATTGTTGTTACTATTTATGGACAACTAAAGATGGATTAAGATAATAGTAACCCGTATTGCTTACTCAGTCAATTAAGTTAGTTGTCTAGACAAACTGTCAGTTTCAGCAACAGTAAGCAAGTGTTTAGAAGTGGTGGCACATATAGATCTCATTCTGTAAATCCTTACCGTAGCCAGAAGTAGAATGGCAAGAAATCAATGGGAACATCTTGAAACATTTTAATTAATACTCTGCAAGGAATTGTGTTTCCAACATCCAATCCTTCTGATGTGCTTTGCAAATTCGCCTTACCTGGGTTGTGAAATCTGCTTTAAAAAGACTAATGCAAATTCACTGTTCCTCTGCCAACCTATAAATGTACATCAGAGGTTAAACCCAGTCAATTGTGCTGGATATCGCAGCGTAAATCTGCTTACTCTTCAGATGTCGTATTTGTATGGGTTCATAAAAGAAATCCATAGTAAAATTCCTGCCACAGTGCTTGCTTTTTGACGTGCTTGTAATCGGCCAGTTTAGTTTTTAAACTCTATTAACATCATTAATGCTTTCAGTTACCTTAACAGTCTATTTTCTTTAGGAGATACAGGACTACAAGTACCAGAATGCATTGCAATGCATGTTTAAAAAGAAAAAAAAGCCTGAACTGTCCTGTTAAACCTGGTGATATATTGTCAACCTACAGGTACTATAGCTAGCATTACTTTCATAGTCTGACTGGTGACCAGCAGTACATCAGATATTAGAAGGAATGACAAATTATATTTAAATAAGAGAAAAAAACTGAAAATTCCAAACAGCATCTGTTTTAACAGAAATAGTGAGGCAAAGTAAAACAAATACCTCTTTTACTAATAATTATCATTATTTAATAACATAATTTACTCTGGTCTCCCACAATTACATCTTATTTCAAGGAAGGATCAATAGTTTCAAATGATTTATGAAAACAAATGTGCCTCCTGGGATGGAAGATGTATCATATTGTTACAAAGGTTACATTACCAATATTCTTTGCAATAATGAGATTTAAACTTTGTCGTAATTAAAAATCGATGTGTGCCTTAAGTCCCCCTAGAGTCTGTTTCTGTACAAACCATGGCCCACAAATATTAACACATAGGTAATAACCATAATTCACTTAAGCAGTTCTGTCTGGTAGGGAGTTATAAGCAGAAGAAAAAGCAGGTGAAATTATTATTAATGTTGAGTGGAAAACCAATACGGGCTGGTCTCTTTTAAGTGATCCTCTCCAACTGGAAAACTAACAATTATGCATTATTCCCCAGAGTGTTAATCCACAGATTGTTTACAAGCTTGCCAACAGATTTAAAAGAACTGAAGAATGAACATGCATATCTTTAAAATGTTAACATTCATCACTCAGAAGGCAATTATAGCAGCACTTTGGTTCACTGAAAGCCAAAACTGGGCCGACACGATCATTTACCACTAAAACAGTGATTTAATGAAGTTTGAAAAACAAATTACCTTCACTGCTCTGAATTAGTTATTAAAAGGCTCATTGATATGCAAAGCTATACAAAATAGGTTAAAATTAATCACTGGATCCAAAGAAGTCTTTCGTCATAATCTGGTCGCCCCAGAGGCAATTGATTTGTTCATACGTTAATTCCACATATCTGATCGGGAAATGGCAAATCGGAATGCATTTTCAGCTGATTTGTTTTATTTTCTTCTAACACATTATCTTAGCAGAAATAAAATGTTTGCCTTAAAGAGAGAGAACTGCTCTGAGGTTGCACTGATTATGAAACACATCTCCCTGCTTTGAAACAAGGCACTTCAAATTATCACTTTTCTTCATAGTGACACAGCTGAACAATCTTGATTTCTGAATCTCTTTATCTATTACCTTTCGGCATTGACTTTCTTCAAGTAAAATTTCTGGTTGAAAGGCAAGTTTCATTTCAAATGCATCTGAGAAAACTAGGCAACTTTTTTTTTCCAATCAATGTCTTTTCTTCTTGGCTGCTTTGCGCACAGACCACTGTACAAACCTGTATTTGTGTTACTGAGGCTACTGAAGTAAATAACAGAGACTTCTGTCTTCCAATTGAAACATTCTAGGGGATATTATCTAAGAGTGGTTCAGGAAAATATAACTGGGCAGCCAATCTGGGGATTTGAAGACATTATTGGATCTGTATGTTCTAGTTAGAAGTGCATGCAAAGGAATACCTTTGGAAAGAGGAATAAGTTCTAGTGAATCAATGTGTTTGATGGTGTGAGACCGACAGCAGAGCTTCTAACCTGGGAAGAACTGAAGCTATAAACGTCAGAAGCAGGTTGCTGATTTGTGGTGCTTTATAATTTAAAGAAAAGTAATTGTGACTTCATATAACCTAATCTGAACTAGATCAGGATGTGTGATTTGCATTATGGTGGCATGCAACAGCATCTCATCTGGGACAAACCTCATTCATAACATCAGCTGATTTGATATTGACATCAATGTACATTATAGATTATACAATGGCAAGAAAAATTGGTCAGCCTTGCACTAGACCCGTGATGTTATCCCAGCATATCACTGATCTAGTACCAGCAATCTCCTCACTGGAAGCTAAGACAGACATATCAATCCGCCACAACAGTCAATAACACAGAATTACACCATTCCTGAAGTGAATTTTACATTTAAAAACATGACAAGTGTGGAAACCGTTTAGCAAAGAGCCTTAAAACACAGAGCAGCCAGGAGACCAGACAGCACCTCTCAAGGAGAGAAAACATTAAAAAAAGACACCTGGAGATCAACCCTGAGGGACTAAAGATAGAATCCGACAGAAATGAAGCATCCACGAAATGACAAACAAACTGGGCAGGCAAAGTTTTTTATGACTGGGTGAGAGAGTAACACAAATATAGACTTGAAAACTGTCACGATAGAATGTCTTAATACAGTTCTAGCACAATGTTATGCCTCTGTCAATAAGAGCTCTGGAGAGCCGTATGGCATATGCAGTTACGTGGGGCTCAGAACGGGCTTAAACAAACACTTAAATGAACTGCCCGAGCCTCAACATTAATATACTATTAGAACGTAACAGTTATTATTATTATTATTATTATTATTATTATTCATTTCTTAGCAGACTCCTTTACCCAGGTGACTTACAGTTGTATACAAAAAAAAAAAACATAAATAATTACAGTACAATTAAGAGGAAGTTAATACTTTACTACAATTGTAAATGGAAAATAGGAACTATTTTATGAGGCAGAATGTTATTTCCACATTTGTCTGATTAAAATCACTTTTAAACATATGTAATGAGTCTTGTCTGCTACTTTTTTTTTTTTTTTTACAGTGTGAGCCATTGTATAGGAATAATGCACTCCAGGTTGTATGTTGTGCTGGGATGACATCACTTCTTGGGTGTTGGATGCACTTGAGGCATGATGTAAACTTAAATAAATATTATTTACCAGGAGATTAAATTGAATATGCAAACATTCCTAAGAGGAACTTCACCTATAAAGGTCAGTGTAACATGAACCAGCAAAGCTCTTAAAGGAAATGAACAGCAGCACACAAATAAAACTTAAAGGGGCGCCAGAATGCCTTGTCCTGGAGTTCCAACGTTGCAGCTTCCAGGGAAAATAAACTCTTTCGAGCTCCAACAACACTTGTTATTCTTACAGGAATGCATACCTCCGGGGACATAATGTAGCCGTGTACGATTCATATTGTTTACTTGGATCTTAATTTTACCACCTTCGTTTTTTATTTTTTATAGTTTACAGATCTTTTTCAGAAAGTATTATGCAGACTCATGTATCAGTGATTCCTATTAATTTAGTCATTTGATTACAAACTACTGTTCAGATACAGCATCTTGATTACAAAGTGTAAAATGTTTTCGATATCTGCTACTCTTCTTGCAAAAGTGTTGGCCAACGGCAGCGCAGAATTAATACATCACTCTTGTCTCTAAATAGTGTGGGGGCTAGGGTTGCAGCATTCAATGTCAGGTTGATGTAGTAGTCTAACAACCCCTGTGATATCACAATTATATCAATCAGGCTGGGACTACAGAAGGGCATCTGACAAGCAGAACTGGCTACAAACCAAAAAGAAGCAACAGCAGACAGGTGGTGGTGTGCAGAAGCAGCGGCAGTAAGCCAAAACTGCTGACAGGCATCACAAAAATAAAAATTAAATATATTTAAATTATTGACTGGCATTTACATGTATACAACTGTAAGTCGCTCCGAGTAAGGGTGTCTGCTAAGAAATAAAAATAAATAATTTTTCACAACTGTATTAATTTTGTTTGCAGCGTGAAGCAGCAAATGTGGAAAATAATTTTGCCATATTCAAGCTTTCAAAAAAATATTGGATCCTTGTTCTAATACTGTTGAAATTGATCCTGGTATAGAAAAAAAAAATGATGGTTTTGGGGAAAATTATCAAGGATGTCATTTTGCCTGTGTGTACCAATCAGGAATACACTCTAAACATTGAAGTACTTCAAACTGTCTATTTGTGATAAAATAAAAAGCTACAAGAACAGCAAAAAGTTCAGTACTTCGAATTGGACACCTCCAAGAAAAGGGTGTTGATATTAGTGGGGTCACAGTGGAGGCACATCAATGGTTCAGCACCAGAAAAAAAAAAAAAAAAAAAAACTATGCTGTTTGGCAAGTTGTTAAGCCACGCTCCTGTCGACAACTCTTTGTCAAACTCATTAATGCACCCAGCACCGGTCCTTGACTCTGAAAAGGTGAAGAATCCAGTGTTTCTATTATCAGCTGTTTATTAGTTAATGATGCATTGCAGTGTCAGTCTGGTTAGCCAGCTATTAAAATCTTCATCACCTCAGGTCTCCATAAACCAAGTGACAGCAACAGTAAGTACTTCTGGCATTTCACTAACCAAACTTCAGACCACAAATGTGGAACATACTATTTAATTAGGGCTTTTTTTGTTAAGCAATAAATCAGCACAACACTTTCTCCCTACAATATACAATAGGAGCATAATTGTAAATAATCGTGCATGTTGAAGTTAAATTACTTGTTTTTATTATCCAAAAGAGATTAGTTAAGTTACTTGTTAAGATGTGCAAGAAACTCCATATCAAGGCGAGAATTTTTTTTTTCTTCAAGTCCACCCTTTATTTCAATGTAATGCCAAATTATTAAATCTATATTAAACTCTAGGCGCATACATGTCTGGCACTGGCATTGGAATCTCATTCCTAAAATAAATCCCAACAATGTAGTTATTTTAACCGCAACATTCAGGAGGACATTCAGTTTCAATTAAGTTATGTGCACAGCAATTAAACAAATCCAAACTAGAATGACCAAACTCTATTCAGATATAAATATCAGATTACATTGTTTGGGGAAGGGTGCAGGAAGCATGAAAGACTGAATAAATCAATTGACACGAGTTTATCTGATGAGGTAAAATGTACATTTATTACTTACAATCTTAAAGTATATCCCAATGTACCAATACACATTAGGATCAACAGATGGTAAAACTAATTCAGTTCAAAAGAAGCCTTCCACAAAAGAATAGGCTACATATATTAGGGGGAAGGAAACAAGATAAAATCCCCCACTCTAACCAACAATGACTGTATCCTCATCAGGGAATTCATAAAATGGCACCTCCAGATTGGCAGGTGCTGGGCCCTTTCTTATTCTTCCAGATGCATCATAATGGGAGCCATGGCAGGGGCAATAGTAGCCACCATAATCACCTGCATTAGCAATGGGCACACAACCAAGGTGAGTGCAGACGCCAAGCACAATCATCCACTTGGGTTTCTTAACTCTGTCCAAGTCATGCTGGGGGTCCCGCAGCTCAGCCATGTTAACACCTGCTTCCACCTCGATCTCCTTTGGGGTCCTGTGACGGACAAAGAGAGGCTTCCCTCTCCATTTGAAGGTCACGTTCTTGCCCTCTGGAATATCAGACAGTTTGATTTCAATTTGCGACAGTGCCAAGACGTCGGCAGAAGCACTCATAGTGGAGATGAACTGGGAGACCACAGTCTTGGCAGCGTAGGCGGACACGACAACCGTTGCTCCAGTAAGCAGGTAGGAGAATCCCTTCCTACCGTCACTGCTATCCTGCGATGACTTGTTAGCATTCTGTACCTCAGGTCGTCTGTAATCGGAGAAATCAGGTACTCTGATGTCACTATGTGCAAAACGAACACTGGCAGCACCTTAAAATAAAATAAATAAATAAAAAACACATTACATTGGCTGAAATGTGTTAAAACACCCAACAGGTATAGTCAGTGGATTGTCACATTACTGAGGCACTATATGCCCAGTATCCAGCAGCAAACCATTATCTTCTGTTAATGAAGTAACTGGAACAATTAAATCACTTGAACAAATACAGTTGTGTACCTATAGATAACAGCTTTACAGTACTTAGCCTGAATAAAAGGTGAAAACATCAAGGTGACAATATATATATATATATATATATATATATTTTTTAGGTTACTCAAAGAGGGGAAATCCCCAATAAAAATACATAAACTAGCACATAATTTGTCTGAAACATACTACAGCTGCAACTACTTTGGAAAATTATAAACTTTCAATATCTGCTTCAGAATGCTATACTATAACATTAAGTAGACAACATAGGATTTAGTGTCTTGAATAACCTGTGGGACACTGTAGTTAACAATTTTACTCAACTTTTTTTTTCTCTCTTTTCACCCACCTAACACTTTCGTATAACGAAATGTTGTGAACTTAATAAAAGTTTCCCAAGTCTTGAACTACACAGATGGCTAACAATGTTGCTCAAAATGTGGACACACTAGATTTGCATACTGTAACCTAACTATTATTATTATTTATTATTATTTATTTCTTAGCAGACGCCCTTATCCAAGGCGACTTACAATGGTTACAAGATATCACATTATTTTTACATACAATTACCCATTTATACACTTTTACTGGAGCAATGTAGGTAAAGTACCTTGCTCAAGGGTACAGCAGCAGTGTCCCCACCGGGGATTGAACACACGACCCTCCGGTCAAGAGTCCAGAGCCCTAACCACTACTCCACACTGCTGCTCTTATCTTTAGCTATAGATATACCTGTGTTTAGGACATTGTGGGCTACTAAAGTGTTTTGCAGGCAAGCTAGGTCATCCCAACCTTGCCATCTACAGTGACCTTTCCAGGAAACTCAAATACTGTATTTCACGCTTCAGATGTATATTATTTAACGTACCTAATCGTGACTATAGCAATTAAAAACTGTTAACTGTTTTTGTTGTATTTTATTCTTATCTAGTTACCGGTAGTTTAAGCATTTGATCTTTGTTATAGCTCAGGGACACAGTCGTCCTGCCGGTAGCAAGGACAGTAAAAATACTGAAAATACGAAAATACACACACAGTAAGTTACATTATTTAACCTTTAATCCATAGTGCTCTCTAATTCTATTTTAGAGTTACATTATGTCTTTAATTCAAGTGTACTGATCACAGTTATTACCATGGTCTTGCGAACACAGGCCTAAAACTAGGCCTGCTTATGCAAGTCACATTATTTAACTGTTAACTTTAACTTAAAATGCCTTATATATAAGACAAACGTAATGTTTACATGAATAATGTGAACAGTTGTAACGTTTGGCCTTAAATATTCTACAGATGGTATGTCTTTGACTTTATTAAGGCCCAATTCTTAATCCCCGCTACTCGAGTGAAGTTAAGGCCAAAAACTCACCATTAATGCTGGCAGAAACTGCTGGGCCGGTCTTCGGGCTTTGCCCGTTCAAGGACTCCCGGCAAAGGAAAGGTTTCTTCACGTCCTTCAGCACCTTTTCGGTATTAACAACCACTCCGGGAACAAGGGGTTTCAGCTGCCCGGCCACGGCATACGAAGTGGCTTGCAGGTACGGGGAAAAAGCCCCAGAGCGAGCGGCTACCGACAGCATGATATCGGGCTTAGAGATCCTCAACCTTGGTCACAGCGACCTTTATCGAACAGGCAAACTGAGAGACTTGCACCGTGCGTGCAGCGTATTTGACAAACGCCTTGCGTAGAGGCGTAATACACACGGAAGGGGTTGTAGCAGATTATAAAACTACAAAACTACAACAACAACAAAAAAGTGGCCATAAAGAAAGATGCAATGCATTTGTAAACTAGCTGTAAAGTTAAGACCAAATGAAACTGATAACAGAAAATGACTTGCAGGGTTTGATTGTTTTTATAAAAGTTTTACATTATTATTATTGTTGTTGATAATAATAATAATAATAATAATAATAATAATAATAATAATAATAATAATAATAATAATAATAATCGCTAGATAACTCACCTTTTGACCGGGAAAGCAGGGTGAATCATTGGCGGCTAACAGTAAATATATGAAAAGGCTGTGAAAGTGCTATTAAAGTGTATAAATAAATAAATAAATAAATAAATAAATAAATAACAGTTAGATAACTATTACCTCCCACACCTTTCTTTGCCTATAGTTTACCTACAGTTGTATTTGCACAATTTGTATTATACTGAATAACAAAACATAGCCTAAACAATGACAATTTTAACATGAATTACATTCTGTGTAAGCTTGTGTTTTCGAATCTCATTTTGGTCCATGTTTCGCTAGAAACTGTTTCAGTTCCCTTTTCTGACGCTGGTTTTCATTGGTTCTCTCTACAGCACCTGTAGAACTCCTCTGTTTGTATCCTGGGACACTATCACCATTCATTTAAATGTGCTTTATTTTGCTCTTATCTGCCCCCTATTTTACTGCATTTAATCCTGTACTACAGAATACTGTAATCTGCCAAGTGTTTAACCTGTAGTATTTTGTATTTAATCATATCCTGATGTAACTATCACTATTATCTGCTGTATTGTTGAATAGTGTTTTGTCACACTTGTACTTTGCTTGAACAAAAGTTATTGTATTTCTTGCTCTTATTGTATTACTTGTATTGTAACACTTGAAATGTATTTGCTTACGATTGTAAGTCGCCCTGGATAAGGGCGTCTGCTAAGAAATAAATAATAATAATAATAATAATAACAATAATAATAATAATAATAATAATAATAATAATAATAAATAATGGTTCTATCAAGGTGCTCTCAGATTTGCCCTGCTGCCTTCAGGTTTAGACTGCAGGATATTTGGTATAATTTGCTTCTAGCTGATTGGTTGTGTTACAACACTTTCTTGAAACTTTAGTGGCACATATTTGCCTGTTATAGTTCTAGCCACATTTCCATCACTTCAGCACCCTGTTAAACGATGAAGACCCTCTTCATTACATTCACCTAAATCTGTAAGGCTTGTCTTAACATGTGAGATTTGAACTAATAGTTTCCAAGAAGGGTGGCTTGAATCCTGTGTGTTTTATATCCAGCTGGCAGCTGTGTCTCTGTACTTTCACCGCTCTGACATCTTTAACGTAACCATTTACAAAGAAAATTACCCAATTCACTGTCAGAATGAAGAGATAATCTCACCTTTTCTGTAGATAATATGGCTTGATAGAAGTTTTTTTTCCCCATTAAATTATTTTGTGCACTAACAAGTAAGCTCTGATCTGTAAGTGAATTGGTTTAAGTTGGCTCATTAAGCCTGTCAGTCAACAACAACAGCTAATGGACGTTTCTGCATTGAGAAGAAGGGTTAGGAGAGTGCGTAGAAGGCAGTCAAATGAGCAATCAGCAAGGTTTACGTCACCAAATGTTTTTTTTTTCATTCTGTGCCACAGGAGCTATTTAAGTGGCCACATTGCACAGACAACCGTTTTCAAGTTATCAGAATGCTATTGTACTACACCCCCGCCCACCAGGACACTTAATCACTCTTTTATCTGTATAATTAACACTTCTTTGAACTGTCAGCATATCTAATTAACAAGCTCCACATTTCTTGAAATAATACAGTGTACAAGAACATTTTAAAAGAATGAAAAGGTTAAAATGAATAAAATAAAATAAAAATTGACCAAATATATTCCTCACTGTGAGCGTGGACTTGAAAGAAGATTAAAGTTACAAGTTTCTTTGCAGCAATACTTTATTTTATATCTATATATTGTGGCAGAGTAGGGGGAGGAGGAGAAAAGATGTAGTCCAGGAGGGGGCTACAGGACTACTTTCCCCAGAATGCCACGTGATTACCAGGAGCCAGAGGGGAGTCACCAGGGGTGCATTTAATCGGCAGAGCGCTCCAGAGCGTTATGTGGTGTTTTCTATTGAACGACCTGCACACCGAGAGCGCTTATTACTTTATTTGCTGTACAACAGTACTTACATATAATAGAAACATCTTATTTGCAAGCATAAACTGCACTGTAGCCACCTGTAAATAAAACATGAAATATGAAACAATCACAGTACGGAGGAACAATGCTCTCAATGTAGTTTTCAATCCGTACAAGACCCTTGCATGTGTTTGAATTCACTGCCGCTAAAGCCATGGTGTTGGCTCTCGATGCAAGTGCAATAGAGGCATTAAACAGCAGATTTTCTGCACAATCTTCCATAAACTAGTACTGTATTGTCCACGATCTTGAAAGTTCTCTCTTTGTAACACACTGTTCAATAAGGCCAACTTATGTTATGTAGCGCCATGGCAGAGCGCTCTGCTTATTGAACGCAGCCTCGGATATTGTTGGGCGCTAGACGTGTGCTGCATCAAGTCAGTAACCAATAATATTAAGGTTCATGTATATATATGTATTGATATTAAGAAAAAATAACACTGGTTATTGCATTTCTGTGCTGCAAAATGTTTGCCTATCAAATTTGCATGTAATAGAAAGCATTGTCTGGTAAACATCCTGAGAACCCCAAACTAATACAGATAGAATTGTCACAAGTAACAACACTGAAGTGTTCGTGATGTCAAACATTTCGAAAGCCATGTTTTACTAAATTCAAAGTAAACAGTATTACTTATAGGAGTGTTGGTTCTTCATAACAACAGGCATTGCAAATAGCATGTGAGCCAAGAATAACAACGAGACACTGGAAAGGGTAAGTGACAGGTTTGATGATGAGCAAGCAATAGGAAGGCACTCTGCAGTATAAAACATGATGGCTTCTAGTATGTGCTCATAAGCCAACAGTCATCCATTTCAGTTCAATACATGGCATACAGTATTTTCTTTTTATCACCAAATGGAGTGGTCCACTATGAGCTCCATTGTGTCAGCTCTTAGGGGCTGTAGCATAGTGATGGGACTCATTTAGGTAGATCTAGTCAGTTACCTTTAGCAAAGCAAATGCAGATATTTACTTTTATCATTTCTGTTTATATTGCCTTCTGATATCATTGTCTTCATCATCACCGCCAATGCAAATTGAAAAACAAGGTTTAAGCTTCAACCTTCCAGGGCTTCTTGTTGGCTTATAGCATTGCCCCTCAGCCATGCAGCAGAGACTACTTTCCCATAGGTGGCATTGACCCATACCAAAGCCAATTTTATTAACTAAGTTCTGTTGCTACCATTTTGCATCATTTCATACAAAGGTGATATCGCTGGGGTCATCAGATGGATACATATGTTTGACAAATGTATACTAATCTATTCAATATTGCCACCTTCTTAACTGTCAATATTGTTTTCAGGGGTGAAGACATTAGGTGTGCAACAAAAGTAGAACAATAAATAGTTGGTTAAGGATATGCATTAGACAAATTAGCATTGATTTGATTTAGCTACCAGCTATTTTGTACTTCAAAGCAAAAGTACTGTAACGCTTCTTTGATAGAGGAATAAAGAAAGAAATGGTGAGAGGTTAGTCGAACCTTATAGATCAGTGACGATCAGACATTCAGCAAAAGTCAATGATTCTCCAAAGTAGTTTTCTCCAAGGCAACTCCCTGTGTGCCCTTTTCCTGGAAACAAAGACACAATAACAGATATTTAATTAAAGCACACTAAGGGGAGAGCTACTTTTCTGCATCATTTACATCTTATGCATCAGATAATCTACAACCCCATTACAAAAAGTAGAACTAAAAATCCAGAGCCAGCATGCAAAACAACAATGCAAAACAGAATGCACTTTTGTCCTTCCATAATGATACAAAGGTACTTCTTCTTGGGAACCAATTTCCATAAATATTAGTATTTAAGTATCCATGACACTAGTTGATCTTTTCTTCTTCTTATTTCAAACATGCTTTACTTTTCACATTTCTCAAGGCTATTCAGAACACATTGTTCTTTACTTAATATAGTTTATATTTTGGCCACTTTTTGGTTTATTTGTGTAGCATTCCAATTTATAACTGAGGACTGTTGGACTACATTGATCAAATGGCTAATTCCAGATCAGTTACTGGGTGATAATTCACCTGTAAATATGTGAACATGGATTTGCTTTGTGACCTATGTAAGGTCCATTATCACAGACAGACTGAATGCTCACAACACAGCAACTGCCACCTTCTTCAATAGTGTAACCTGAAAAGTCACCTTAAAATATTTACAGGTAAATAACAACAGCTGTTTTAGTCTTTCTTAATCCGTAATGATATATAATTGGAATAAAGCCCTGTACTGATTCAGGATATCATTTACCTCACAAAGCATACCTCAGGATTCGGTATTCTGTCTTTGGTCCATTATTCCATGATGCAGCATCTTTCATCAGCCTGTATCACTATGATATGGTTTAGAATGTAGGTTTGATTTTAATTGATAAGATGCCACAATTCCATCACAAAAATACATTAAATAAATCAATAAAGAAACAGTGCGTGTAACGTTTTTTTTTTTTTTTTTTTTTTTTTTTTTAAGAATCTGGGTGGGTGTAAAACCACCTTTGCTGTATAGAGCCATTCTTGTCAGGTATGTGTCCTACCACAACACAAGGGTACACAATTGACTTGTATTTGACAGACAGTGTTTGTAATTCATTTAATTCTGAATGCAGCAAAGTCCTAAACCTCCTAAAGGCTGGATCAATAGCAGGACGACACAGCTCTCTCTCTCTCTCTTTGCCATGACGAGAATGCTGTATGTCTACAATCAATAGCACCAGTCGTGGGTGGAAATCTCGTAATGATGTTTCACAATTTTTTTGTAGAAGGAAACTTAATGAAATTACAAACCTGCTTTACTAATGCCAGTGGTGTAGAAAGCTTCTACAATCAAGGCTAAATAATCACACCCCCAGGCCATTTATAAATCTCTACAATTGTTTTGAATTTAGAGGGCTACTAAAATGAAAATAATCAAATATTTACCAATTCAAAAAAAAAAAAAAAAAATTTTAACACCTTGTTTGACATACTTTTTCTGTCCAGGATCCAACAATATGCATATTAAATTAATTTAAATTGGGCCATATCTTCAACACATTTATTCCAGTCTTTAAATAATTCCTATTATTTTTAAAAGAGAACCAGACAAGGAAATGATATATTCCAAGTTCTCTTTAGCACTCTGAAGGTGTTTTGTTTTTCATTTGTAACAATGTATCTCCTTTTTAAAAAAAAAGGTGTTATTAAACAAAATATGGTCCATTGTCAACCAGCGTAAATAGTGTCAAGTCTCTCAATCCTTTAAACATTTGATTCTGTTGAACAGAGGAGAAAATATATAAGGATGGGTTTTACCAAGTGCTGCCAGTGTTCAGCTAATTACTTTCTCCCATAACCACTATAGAAAAAGTTATAAAACCAAAGAGCACAATAGACTGTGGTTTAACAATTTAAAAAATACAATAGAAACCAATACACACAAATGAAAACCATGTTAATTTTTTCCAGGGTTTTCTTCTTTTTTTACCCTGAGGGGAGAGTGACCTCTTCTGACCTCTGCTGACCGCTACCAATCACTACCGCACAGCTGGTGTTGTGTTTTGCATGATTTCTGTAAGTGCTGGCCAGATCAAATAATATTGAGGTTTGATGAGTTTCCTGCTATTATAGAAAACGAGTTATATGAGTGACCTGGTGTGGTGGATTATCCCGCCCCTATATATTATTATTTGTATTTTTGATCTGCGCCACCAACAAAAATACAAATAATAATAAATATATATATAGGAGCGGGACAATCCGTCACACCAGGTCACTCATATAACTCGTTTTCTGGGAACATTTAGCAGAGTGCAAGAGGGTAATAATAAAGCAATGAACAGTACTCTGCTCTCCATTGTGATAAATTAAACACTCAATGCTCTTGCTTTTCAACAACAGTAATTCTATTCCTTGACAGTCTTTATAATTCAAACAGGAGGTAAAGCACTTTAAATATTTATCCTTTGCAGAGTAACCATTCAGACTTTAGTTGAGCATTGTCCACACATTGGGGGGTCCCCACTGGCTCAGCTAGGAAATGAATGGTACAGTTTAAATCCGGGTCATGCTGAGTTTCTACTCTTGGCTGGTGACCCATAGGAAGATCTGCATTGGTCATTGTATTTCCAGTTATGGAAACACATTGATTGCAATTGATTCTTCTCACCCTACTGGTCAGACCGACGACAAACAAAGACAGACAGAGATAAGTTGAACTAAAGTTTTTCTTTCAGGATTCAATGGCAACATGTCCTGCTTAGGTTTACCAAGTGAAAAGAATTTGGTTAGACAGCGGAAATGGAGGATGCTTGTTGATCTTAAGTTGTTTGTGCCTAAAACCTAAACTAACTCGACACCCCTAGCAGCACCCTTGCTCTAAATACCTCCCTGTTACTGAGCGTAACCCAGTCTATTCTCTATCACCAAACCTCTTGATCACCCCTAGGGACCAAATCTATCCCATGAAGCATTCCCAATAAAACCAACACCCCCAAACACACCCACCATTGATGTCTAAATATTTGAGCTAGGGGCATGAGATCCCCAACTGGCCCTTGACACAGGGGGGTATGGAGCACTACAACTATAATATGATTGATCATTAAATCCTCATGAAACTGACTGATATATGCTTTGTTTGTTTTAAATAAACCTGTTTCCAGGGGTTCATTTCAGCTTCTTTGAATCCAATGCTAATGATCAGTGTGGTCAATACTCTTTTGAAATCAACCAGTAGGTCGCTGTACTGAAAGGAATCAAATGAATGAAGTTTTTGTCCCTGACCAGTATCAGAGTTCAGTGCGCTAAACAAACTTGTGAGAACATTATCAGTCATTTCCCTTGCATGAACAAAATGCTGATGCAGGTGAACAGACATCTTGAGCTGAGATTACTTTCTGTCATAACGACCTGGGTTGCTGAGTTAGTCTGTAGATTATCTGTCCTGTGCAATGGCTTCTGTTTGAGTAAAGAAAATAGCCATAACAAATCACAGAGGTCAAAATTTCATGAACTGTCAGTTGGAAAAACTGGAAAAACTCAGTAAACACGGCCACACTGAACAGCTGTCACTTGGGGAGACGAACAGCTACCATATCGGTCTTTTTAATATATTTTTATTACCCGATAGTTTTGATCATATTGAACAGGTATGGTGGCAGCTGGTATGCAAACAATAAAGTTCAGATTTCATCACCTTGCTCTTTTGAATTGACTGGAAGATATTCTTTACCTATAGCCCACAGGTTGTTTCCTTTGCACCCATAAGGCCGTGCTTTCTGTGTTTATTCACTGTCAAAAAAAAGCCCAGGGCACTGTCTGTCACTTAAAGAATGGATATCTGAATGGTTTATAAGTAAAGGCCACAATTTTCTTTTCCCTTTTTCCATATATTATGTAAGGCTTCTGTTTTTTGGTGCATATTTTTTTAGCGATTATTCTTTTGTTCTGCTCTGTTGTGTTGAGGTACCCTGATGGAAATTAATGTGCTCTGCACCTCTCTAGCAACAAAATACAGTAAACAAAAAAAAAGATAACGTCTCAGCTGTCCTTTCACATTTGTTTGTTTGTTGTTGGGGGTGTTTTGACAGTGTTTATATGTTCACTCAGAAACCCCAAATATATGGCGTTATTTTGTTGCCAATGTTTTTCTTTTTAAAGTATATAAATGAGTATTGTGATAGGTCTACGTGAGTAATAGAAAATGAATCAATTAGTAACAGAAGACTACACCAAACCCCTTGGCTATGACTTTCCTCATGAATAGGTTTGCATTACCCATGCAGAACTGTCATCTTTTCTTTTTATCCTCCTGGAAAAGCAATACAATTTAGTTTCTCATAAGCTGGTCATTGATTATGCAAAATAAATTCACATTGAAACTATAAAATGCTTAAAACAAAACACTTGCTCTTAACTGGACATGCCAAAAATAAATAAAATAAATAATGTAGTGAAGAAGTTGAAACGGACTATATCTACAAATCTTAATAATAATACTTTTGCTGGTAAGTGCCTTCCTTTTGTGCGGTTGCTATTAGCAACACAAAGGATTGGATACCAAGTCAAATACAAAGCAAGTGGCAACATTAGCATAAATAAAAAATAATAAAACTGTGTTAAACACCTTACAAGTGCATAAAGAGAGCTGGAAATTGGCTGAGCCATAGGAGAATAGTACAAATGTTCTGTATAATTATTTCCAAATGAATATCTGTAATTAGAAACGGCACGGACTGAATAAACACTATGATACTATCCTCTTACATAAAGAGTGATTGCTTTATTGACAGAGCAGTACTGAGCTATACATAGCTGTCCCACCTTTCTGTACAGATAGAAGGTTTCTGTCTCGAGTGTTATCAATTCATTGTTTTTCACAAGAACTAACCATTTGGTCAATTAAAAAAGAAAAAGAAAAAGTAGTACTGGTAGAAAAATAATACATTTATTGTAACAAATGACATCGGACCAGCTGTTTATGACAGAAATAGAAAAGTTGAACAAGATGCAGTTGGGATGACTGTAACTTGTCTGCTCATTTTTATGATGTGTTCGACCTTAATTTCTAGCATGTAGATGTTTGATCTTTTGTTTTTTTCTTAAAGAATGTCTGCTTTTGAAAGGCATAGCAGTAAACATTTGATCAGAGAATTACGCTAACATTTATAAGACAAAGACCATTGCCATTGCAAGGCAGCAGTGTGGAGTAGTGGTTAGGGCTTTGAATTCTTGACCGGAGGGTCGTGGGTTTAATCCCAGGTGGGGGACACTGCTGCTGTACCTTTGAGCAAGGTACTTTACCTAGATTGCTCCAGTAAAAACCTAACTGTATAAATGGGTAATTGTATGTAAAAATAATGTGATATCTTGTAACAATTGTAAGTCGCCCTGGATAAGGGCGTCTGCTAAGAAATAAATAATAAGAAAAGATGTAGACACTATTTCTTTTACTACAGCTTTGGGCTGTCCCATACAGAAAAATAATAATATTGCAGTATGTGTCAAAACAATAGAAATATATTTAAAATACATGGTAATATATCGTCATCTCTTTCCATTTCAGAAAACATTCAATATATATATATATGATCCTGATGAAGGCACATTTGTGCCGAAACAGGTAGATAGTTATGTCTTTGTAGAAAAAATACAATAAAGAAACTATTTAACTATTTAATTTGTTATTTGTATATATTGCAGTACAATCCTGCAAGAATAATATATATATATATATATATATATATATATATATATATATATATATATATATATATATATATATATATATATATATTTATAGATGGCAGGATGCTAAAATATATTTTGGAGTTCATCAAAATATATTTCAATACATTTAAAAAAAAAGGCTACTTAACATGCTGTAATGTACCCACACTGCTTCAGTTTTGATTTATTATTCATTTGTATTTATCCTTTCCTGAAGAGGTGTAACACTTTATATTATCACACACAAGCCATTATTGTCTTCACACAAAACAATATAAATGCCATTACCTCACAGTACAAGGAATCAGGGACCTAATTAGCATATGGCCAGAGCAGGGCATGCTGGGACCGAGCGATTCGACTTTCTATCGGCTCCAAAGGACAGGTGGACTGTTCTGTTCCCCTTTTCGGACATTAACCCTTGTGTTATTGTTTCCCCTTGTGTGTACCACCGTCCTGTCCTGTCTGGGTTAAGTGTGATGTGTTACCATATAGTGTGTGTAGTCGTTTGGTGTGACTCCCCTGTTTCTCCCCACTGTGTGATTTACCTGACTTGTGTTGTGCTCTTCAGCTGTATGGGTTGGGTGAATCAAACTTGTTTGATTTAGCTCTGTTGAATCTGACATCAGTTCTGGGTAGAAAGGATGCGTATTTTTGACATAGATTCCCAATATATTTCAAAGTATATGGAAGCATACTTGGAAATGTGTTCCCGTATCTTTCATACTATATGTTGGGATTTATTTAAAAATGTCAATGTCAATGTATGTCTAAAATATATTTAAATATATACAAAATATATTTTTTACCATGTACCTGTAGTTCAATATATCTTTGCGGCCATTTTTTTATATTTCAATATATGTTTTAAAATATATTTATTGTATATACAGTATATATATTTTTTACATATGGGGTGGAACACTGCCTTTTAAAGCTGTTAAGTGTGTATGGAAAGTGTGTTTTTAAAAACAAGATTCATGTTTTATTTTTGTCTGAGAGGACTGCTGTTAATCGTTCCTGTACTCGCACAGGGAAGCACGTTACTGAAGGGCAAACCGACATTTTGTTGTTGCTAAGGAACTTGCTTTTGAAACAGAACTAGCAGAACTATTTAACAATGGTCATGTAACCTGCTTTTACCAATAATAGTTAATAGGTAAACACGATTTACAGTACAGTGAAATAAATTAGATGTAAAAAGACAATGTTTGAACAATATTTAAATATGTCCTGAACTGAATTACACAACTGCAGTCCTCAGTTGTGCTTTTCACACCAGTTCTTTCAATTTTCTATTATAGATTGCCCATTGTATGCTAAGTCATAACAGGGAGAACAATATTTGTTTTTTGAACACCCGTATATCAGGCATTTTGTAACCTCCTTTATTTATTTATTTATTTATTTATTTATTTAGAAATAGTTATCTATTTAAAACAACAACAACAACAACAACAACAACAACAACTACCATAAAATGTAATCCCTTGCCAAGTCTCTGGCATGTTCTGGGTACTGTTTAGAAATGAACATTGGTATGGTTTAAAGGGTGCAAACCTCTCCAGATAGTATGTATCAGAAAAAGTGAATTTCAAAGGTAAAGAACAAACTTCTCATCTGAATATATGTGGTACATTTTTTCCACAGGCAGTCATTAAATTACAACTTGGCTGTTCCATCTTCACTAAAATGTGCTCTGCTCAACAGCTGAACTATCTTACCTTGTCTTGATGTTTTGCTCAGCTCCTGATATACTTTGGGAAACGAGGAGATTAAACACTTGATTGTAATGTATTACTACTCTTAACTTTTCTGTCAGAAGTACCAATTCAGCACATTTTATTCTTTTTTATTTGCGAGGATCAGTAGGAACTCATCAATAATCATTAATGTTGACCTCCAAACACAGAGCTGATAGAAATATTAATGCCTGCCTTTACCAGTCTGGCAATACAGTACACGGCCTGACAGGAAAACAAATGATTCAAATCCAGACGGTGGACACAGATGAACCGGTGTTAATTAATAGCCTGTTAGACAAGCCCCTAGCGTTATTGATAACATCATGTTCATATACTGGAATTGCACTCTAAATCAATTAAATGTTTTTGCTAACAACACCTGATTAATTTAATTTGCTTCGATTTCAGCAACGCATGCTATTTTCAGTGCAAAATGATAAGCAAATTGAATATTTAAATTAATTAGCAGGTATGGGAATTAGTAAGAAAAAGCTGTGAGCAGCAATCTGGTGATGAAAAAAAGGAAAATAAGACTATATATATATATATATATATATATATATATATTATAATTTTCCAGAAGTTTACTTGTCACCATGTTGAAAGGAGGAAGGCAACAGTGGGGCAGCCTCAGTTTAACCAATAAACAGTTTGACATGAGGAACGATGAGTACAATTATGTGTATGTACACTGTCTGAAATGTCTTAGATTGTTCGATAGTTCTTAGAACAGCTTCTCAGGAGATCCCCGGTTCCAATCCTAGCTCAGCCACAGTATGGCCTCTGTGGAATAAAAAGTTGATATGGAAACCTTTATTGGCCCAACATGTAAGTCTAACTTGTAAACATTGCTGCTGGCATGAACTAATGAACAAACCTCCCGGTGCAGTGCTGTCCACAGTGAGCTGAGCATGCAGGGGCCATCAGTATCAGAGCATTAAAACATGACAGACGATGAGTGCAGCAGAAACTGCTCTAAAGAATGATGCCAACACAACAGTAAAAAAATAAAATATTCTATATAAACATGGAAATATATTTTACAGTATTCAAATACTAGATACTAGGTATTCAGATACAAAATAGACCCCTGTATCTTTTTAATTGCTTAGTACTATATACATATATAATGGTCATTGTGTAATATTACCAGTACTGCAAAGTTATTGTCCAATATAAGTATATATGTTCCACATTTTTAAGTCATTCATACATTTCCATTTCAATGATTATTTATTTATTTATTTATTTATTTATTTTGTATTAGATTCATCCAGTTTCAGTAGGTATTCCTTTTATATGCTTTTAGAAACCTTTCACTCATGATTAAAAGGCTATTCCCTGGCAATTAAAAATCTTTGTAACAAGAATTTATGACTGAACCAAGGATCTTTTTGTTAGGAGTGCTGCTTCATTATAAGAAATCGGTTCCCAGAAGAGCCTTGTTATCTTTTAATGAATGGCAGCAAAGCTTGATTATCCTCAAACTCGGATGATAGAGGGTCCTTTTGTTTTTTGTCCCTCAATTTCTCACTGAAATGTTTTTTTTTTTTTTTTTTTTTGTGATCTGTCACAGCTGGAGACCGTGCTGATTTACTGGAAACGTTGTTTTGCAGTGTGTCTCCAATCCCTCTGGACTGCTCCCCTGTAGTAAATAAAACTTCATTTAGGGAAAGCTGCTGTTTGACCAAATAAGCATGTGATAAAGGGGCCACAATAGTCCATCGTGTTTCCGCAAGCTAAAAGGCACAAAAGTTCTGCTTCACCCAATAGAATTAACTACTTTTGCTTCATAAAGTCAAATGAAACGTACTGAATAATGTTACGTTAACATATTGAATTACCTACCGCTTTGTAGTTTTCCATATACTTAACGAAAAACTGGCAAAAATGGAAAAATGTGATATTTCAAAATCTAACATGAAATACTGTACTACTATTTTGGCTTCCAGTAAACGTTTGCGATATCATTTTGTAGTTTGTTTAATTACATGATGTTAAGTAAAATATCTGAATTATGTTCATATAGTTTTATTTTTATTACGTCTAAATCCTAAAATTCTAGGTGATGCAAAACTTTTGGCCATAGCTGCATATATAAAAAAAACAAAATCATGCCCACTGTGTAGCAGTTTTCCTTTCAGCAATCAATGTTTATAATATAGAAACCGCTATTCCACTTTAAACAAAGGGTTAAATAAAGACACCTGTATTTTTTGCACCATAAGACATTTTGAATGAATGAAAATGCATACTGCAAATAAAATCGCCTGCAAATTTATTAGGAACAGAGTTAAATCAAGGGTTTGCAAGCAGTGGATTTTGTTGCAATTAAAGTAGATATTAATAACCTAGGAGTTTCATCAGACTTTTATAAGTCTTTTGTTTAGACAGTGTCTAGCATAATGTATCACCAAATTTACACAATGAAAGATGTAATTCCATTCATGTATACCATCTCTAATAAATCACTTTCAAGGAAAATAATCAAAAAAGGAATAGCCTGCAATCAATTAACAGAAACATAACAAAGATTTTCCACACTTTCTGCACTCTCATTTCAAAGCTCAGTGTACCTTAGAGAGAAGGCCAATACAACTTCAACAACTACAGCATGATGTATTGATTCGGAGTATATAACCAGTGGCAG
Organism: Acipenser ruthenus; assembly: GCF_902713425.1. Lineage (NCBI taxonomy): Eukaryota > Metazoa > Chordata > Actinopteri > Acipenseriformes > Acipenseridae > Acipenser > Acipenser ruthenus. The sequence continues at coordinate 28,036,038 of NC_081207.1, forward strand.
TCAAGGTATATGTTACACTTGAAGTTTATTATGTGTAAAATAGAAAAAATCCATTATGACTGTAAATTGCAAATTAGGGCTTGGGTAACTAATCGTCCTTCCTTGCTGCATTTTTTTCTTGCACAACTGATCATTTCGGTCCATCCTATTGTATGCTGTCCTTTTTAAATGTAATTTTACGGTGTGGCTCATAAATATAGAGATGCAGAGAGATAAAATGACACCCAAATTCACCAGATTGGAACCTTCCAAATGCCGTGAAAAGTCTAATTCAATCTAAGAAAAAAATAACTGAAGGAAAACTACATTAAAAAAAACTACTGCAAGGCAAACTGAATGTAGCCTAGATACTTTGCAAATACCTTACAACAAGTTCATTCTAAACTTTGCATGTTTTGTTAAATAAATAAATAAATACATAAAGAGATAAATAAATAAATATTAGGGGTTTTTTTAAGTGTAGGCTGTTGTACAGTACTTTTTTCTATTTTTGTGAATATGGGAAACCATGCCATAAAGCAATGCTATAAATCATTACTTTACATCCATTGGTTACATAGGTCTCAAATGTGCAGTTTTGAAAGAAACACATGTCATAGTATACGTAAAATCACTTTAAACTATATCAGAGTTTCATTTATAACTTCCTACTGCTGCAAGGAATATCAGGAGCATATATCTGGCTCACATAGTGATGAAGTGTCAGGCAGGTTTTAAGGGGGGGATTTGTAAACAGACTGACACTAATGATTTATAATTCTGTACATTGTGGTACATTGCAGCTTTTAGTAGCTCATACAAAGTGTGTTGGTTAATATAAAAAAAAAAATACCTTGTCTTGTTTTCTGTACCCCTGCACTGGTGATTTTTGAAGTGCAGGCAGTTTGTGTTGTTTTAAGTACCCCTGCACTGGTGATTTTTGAAGTGCAGGCGGTTTGTGTTGTTTTAAGTACCCCTGCACTGGTGATTTTTGAAGTGCAGGCGGTTCGTGTTGTTTTAAGTACCCCTGCACTGGTGATTTTTGAAGTGCAGGCGGTTCGTGTTGTTTTCTGTACCCCTGCACTGGTGATTTTTGAAGTGCAGGCGGTTCGTGTTGTTTTCTGTACCCCTGCACTGGTTATTTTTGCAGTGCAGGTGGTTTTTTGTTTTGTGTTTAAGAACACATAACCTCCACAGCCCCCAAAAAGGTGGGCACAGGTGGCTGCAGATAATGCAGCCCCCTTTAAAAATATCACAAGGAGGCACGTGGTCAGGAGCCTCCTTCAAAACACCCTCTTTGGAGCCCCAAGAAAAATTGCCCAGAAAACAAAACACCTCTCCCTTGAAGGACCTGAACCTTGCACCATCAAGGGCGAAACCTCACCTGTTGTGTCTCCCGTGCACGCGGCAGGAAATTGCCTCTGGTGGTTTAAGGGGTAAGAGGAAGTTACAGTCTCGGCTCTCCGAGGGGGAGGCGGAAGACTGCCAGTGTGCCTTCCTCAGTTAGAACATATGCAAGAAGAATATGTAGCTAAGGTGTAAGAAAAATGATATAACTTTATAGCATGAAGCTTTATAGTAATTTGTCATTTATACTATATACTGTTCTCCCTGTTTAATAGTCTTCAAAACCTCAAAACCTTTTACTAACACAGTTGTTGATACATTTTATTAATTGATCCTTATCTTTAAACCAAAATGTGACAGTGGAAAGAGAATGACAAATTCCAAGGTTGTAGTAATATAGCCACTATTGTACCTCGCAGGGTTAACCTAGTTTGTAAATGAAATCAAAACCTGAATTAATTAATTAAGAAAGCATTTTATGATTTTTAATTTTATTTTACTATCTACACATTAAGTAACAGAATAACACTGATGTATTTTTGCAGTGCAGGTGCAATCACACAAGACTACCGGAAGTGGAATAAGTATATAGATAGAGAGATAGTGATATTGATCAGATTTCATTAATACATCTATATTACTTGTGTAATTGTGATAAAGCTCCCAGAACTGCAACAGTAACACTTATTTAAAACCAAATGCTGCATTTATCAGCCTTTGATTTATTTGTACAGCCACTGTATTAATTGAGTACTCAGCATTCTTCACTGTGTAAAATGAAAGGCAACTCAGCACTCTATACAGGAGATGAATTAGAAAATAATTAATTTCAAGTTTCTGAAACAGAATTAGTGACCTGAGGAGTAATTTCAGCTCTTGGCCCAAGATGGCTAATTTATATTTAGGCATTTCTGTTATTTATCATTATTTTTCATCCCCTTTCCCTCAGAAAATTCATGTGATTTTTTTTAAAGCTATAACATCTTATGTTGCATTTTTGCCCCGTTGTACAATTAATCATCGGGGTACCCAAGGATACCAAACCCACAGGGAGAGGTTACCAGAGGTCTCCAGTGACTGTTTCAGTGTCGGAGTACCATTTGTTGATAAAACCAAGCAATCTTGCAAAGAACACATGGAGAATACTGAACTCAGGAGACTGCCTTTTCATTTTATGGGCTGTATGTATGAAAGTTTTTTGTTCATAAATACAGTAATCCGTCGCATATCCGACTGCATTGGGACCAGAGTATGGGCGGATATGTAAAAAGTCGGATGAATGAATCCTGTTTTAAATACCATTATACACAACTGTAACAAATACTATAGTCACACAATTATTGTTTTGAGATTCAGCTTTTATTAGAGAGCTCCCCTAAACCCTTTGTTTAGAAAGATGCAGGGAAGTAATGCTTGTGACAGGCTAGCTGTCTTCCGTGTGGGTGCGTGCATTCGCTGCTGAGTGACAGGCAGGAGAGCAAGACGGAGGTTGAAGTTGATAGACCCCGCAGGTGAACAGGATTTATTTGCATATCAACACACTGAATAGCTCACGTGACACTACAAGCAATGGCACCGCACAGAGCTAATACAACACCGGGCACGAACACTTTGGTAGGATCTACAATATCTGAACTGATCTTCTCTGTTCAATAATAAACTAATGTTGCTAGAGAGGTTGATCGTGGCAGGTAAACGATTAGGGCAGATATGTGGCGGGTGGATACACGACGGGCGGATACGCTACGGATTACTGTACCTTTTTTCGTGGTACTTGCATGTTTCGTTTAGGTTACAGAGATATATACAGTAAATGAGGTTTACGGTTTCGTACTTGTGACTATTACTGTATGTGCAGGCTACAATTCTGTGCAAGATCAGCTTTACATGGAGGAGATCTTTCTTCTCTGGAAGAAAAAAACAACACAGAATCAATATGGGTCAGAATAATGGACAAAAATTCAAAGGGCATAATAATAGGGGCATGCTATAGACCACCAAATTCCGGCACTGAGCAAAATAATCTGTTATACACTGACATTAGAAATGTGTGCAGCAAAGGAGAAGCTATATTCATGGGGGATTTTTTGTAGCTGACACCCTGGGATCCTTCAAGAAGCTGCTTGATGAGATTTTGGAATCAATAAGCTACTAACAACCAAATGAGCAAGATGGGCCGAATGGCCTCTTCTCGTTTGTAAACTTTCTTATGTTCCTATGGGATGGGAGAAAGGGTTACAAGGCATATACAGGTTGGCATAAAGTAATTTGGGGTAAATCCACACACTGTGGCTTATCTACAGTCGCCAACACAGAACTACGGTACTGGTCATGGGGAAGACAATGCTTTATTAAAAGAAAATGCTCATACAGGGTGCTATTAGAGTTAACATCACTGAGTGCTACAATGCTGAATAAATGATATGCACTTTAATAGTTTTACCCATGTGTCAGCTAGATAAGCCATAGCCTGTGTAACATATACATCTTACATGTTATGTAGTTATTCCTGATTAATTAGTTTACTGTCTACAGTGTAATACATGTGCTATTAAGGTATCCCATAACTAGTGTTACCATGTGTGACAGAGACAGAATGATTCTTGGTGATAAATCTTTCTCCTGACCTGTGAGGGTGCTGTGTAAAGGGAACAGTGCCCTGGACTGGATGGCCAGACAATTCATTCCCAGGGTTATATGGAAGTCGGCCATCTAGAAAGGTGGCGGAGCTATGGTACACTAAATCATCAACCCAGAAGGGAAACGATGTGGCAGCCACGGATTGGAGGAGTGGTTGCAATCGTTAACCAAGGGGTCATGATTGGCGGTATAAAAGGGGGCGTAGCAAAGTGATCTGTTCCATTGTTATGGTTAACGCTAAACTGGAAGGAGACCCGTATTGTAATCGTGAGTGTTTTGTTGTTTTTAGACGGCTAACATGATCTGGAGCTGTCGCTAAAGGCCAGCACCAAACCCGGACTACACTGCACGATTTGCACCACGAGCAGTATAGCACTCACTGTGGACTTGTTTGTGTTACGTGTGGGTGTTTAAATATCGGGACTATTATTTTGGGGCCGACCCGTGGATTAAACAGCAATACGCAGCCCATTGTGTATTGTCTGTTATCATTATTATTTACTGTTTTGTCATCAGACTTTGGATTACAAAAATAAACCTCCATTTCACCAGTACTTTGTTGTCTGTCATTGTCTTGAGCACTGCATCACCCCTACACCTGTGCACTGCCACCACTTTGCCACACCATGTGAGTAAGGGATATGTTTTTCTCATCACAGTAGCTGTAAACACACTACTACATAATGCAACGTGATAAGTTCAATGGTCGTTTTAAAAGGGTTTACACAGAAGTACCTAGGACAATACAGTAAGGAACACTGTAACTGTGATTGTCTTCAGCCTGTACATTTTCACATAACAGTTTAAAAAAAGAGTGTTCTTTGGAGGCTCTAGTCTACAGTGGAATTGTCACAAACCAGAATTCATTAAAGACAGTCTGGGATGTTTCTGAGAGTTTGATTTATAGCCAGAAGCACACACAAGCTTCATTCACTTACAGCACCACACATGTTGGGTTTGCAGGATGCTCCATTTTTCTTTTTATGCTTATAAAACAAATAATAAAACAGTAAAAGGCCATTATGAAAATATAAACGTGCATTGGCCTTTTATTGCTGAAGCCGAGAGTTATGTAGGTGTTTACACACAAATGGGTTTAATTTCCAGTCTCAAACAAACATTTTGTTTGTATCACAAGGATGTCAATCTCAGAGCACTGCAGAAACTATGTTTTTTTTTTCAAGGAAACTGTTTGTATTGGATTAGGATTTTAAAAAAAAATTATATTAATTTTATTAGGATCTGTATGTAATATCAGGTTTGGCCACCATTTGCTCTGATCACAGCCTTGACACAACGTAGCATGAAGTTCTGGAAGGTGTCTTAATGGATATTAATCTGTTCAGTCATTAGTATTTGGTGCAGTTGGTGCAGAGAGCTAGGCAAAGGATTGTGATGATGAATGTGTCATTCCAGTTTATCACATTGTGTACATTACAGTAATGTATTCTCTTAAAATAAATTGCACAAACATGCACCTTTCTGAATTTTAAATCCTCTATCTATTTACTTAAACATTATTTTGTAATGCTTTATTATTTTGTCATTTACTCATTCAATAATGCTACATATGTGACATCGCCAGGCAACCATTATGACTGTTTTCTTTTTATTTATTTAAATAAAGGCATGGAGTATTCACAGCTTCAAAGAGAAATACAAAAAAAACTGGGTTGAACTGAGTTCAGATTTTTCTCATCTGAGCTATATGTAGTTCAGATATGTACTTCTGAAGTTCTATATAAAATATTGCATGTTACATAAATGTATTTGCTAAACGAAAAAGAAAAAAGGGAGATGTTTTTGTATTAAAATGGGTAAGGATTCATGTTACTGTGGAAAGTGATTACTGAGTATTGTTTGAAAATGTGTTGGCAGATTTTGATTTTGCGTACAAAGGCTTAGATCTGCCTTGTAAACACAAAGAGAGGAAGATATGAAGCCAATGCGGGTTCTTTGCAATTTGATATTGAAGAGTTTAAGCACACTCACTTCTGAATCATACAGTTTAATAACACATATCAGTATGCATTTTGTTAGACTGTAGACTGTATTGTTTCAGTTTCATTTGTTGTTTGGTACAGTAAAGGGGTCGCAGACTGCAGTGTACTTAAAACATGCAACAGTCTTTCATGCCATGATCAACACTTGCCACTCCAGCAAGGAAGTCTTTCAAAGTCTTTATTAAGGATTTGACACAGATCCAAAAATGGAACAAACTGGCTCAGCTTTGTAGTTCACAAAATGCCAGAGCGATGCTAGTGTATATGCTATGCTCCCATTGTTTCCATCCAGTGATTCTTTTTCCATTACTGCAGTGCATTAAAGTTGTGTTACTAAAACCTATCAATTTGAATAAATGTGTTCCCCTTTCCAAAGCAGCAGTTTCATTTGTACATGGTCTTTAAATAATTTTAAACAAATAAATCAATACTTCTTTTTTTTGCCAATCTCCTCACTCTAATCAAAGCAAACTTGGTGGTCCGTTAAACAGATACATTGATCCTGAGTACACTACACATGTATTGTCTGTTTTAAATGTCTGGACTGGAAGTCATTATAACTTATTCTAATCTTCCAAATTCTAAAGACTGATGTCTCTTCATGTTGTTCTTACAATCAAATCTAACCAAATACCAGCTGTTGGCAATGTTCCACTTGCATTTATATTATAAAAAATTGCAAGGTAAATCCTAATTATATTTTAGATAAACGCACACAAGGGGCAATTGGTCAATTGTGTCTTCATATAGAGTTTGTTTCGAAAATGTCCAAATGGTTTGTCACTTCATTTAAGCAACTCTTACAAATATGCAACAATGTATCTCTAAATATGTTATGAATTATGTTATAACCATATAATTACTTAATAGCGGCATGACTATTTACAAAAGTGATGTGTTATTGACATGTAATAAGCTGTTATCCCATGTTAATATTGCTTAAAACCAATAATAATCTGGTTATAGATGTTTAATATTGACATTCTTAAATCTTTTATTGCAAGTGTCGAAGTACTTAGTTGAAGATTTACATGGATTTATGCTTAGTTTAAATGAAGTTTTCAAAATCTTAGACACTGGTCGAAACAGTTATACATTATTATGAAGAGGCATGGTAAAGGTTAGCTTAGTATGGTATATATGTAATATAAACAAGGTAAATTGATAATTTATTGTCCATGGTACACTTTTATAATTCCACTCTTTTATGCCTGAAAAGCATCAAGCCATGTGGTTTCTCTGCAGACACCATGTTATAGATAATGTATATAAAATATTATTTTGCTCATAAAAAAGATAAATAAAAAAATGGGTTTAACTGAGTTCAGATTTTTCTCATCTGAGCTATATATGTAAAGTTTCAAATAAAATGTATAAATGTATTTGCTAAATGAAAAAAAAAAAGGAAGATGCTTTTCGTATTAAAATGCCTGAAAAACATCAAGCCATGTGGATTCTCTGCAGACCCGGTGTTCTAGATACTGTATATAAAATATTATTTTGCTCATATAAAATAGAATTCCAGCACAGCCAGAAATGAAGGTTGTATCCCCAAAGGTTAAAATGTTGATGATCTGTGAGGTGGACGTGCAAACATGCAATACTTGTGTAACTGAGGAAGAGTGTACGTTAGTGGGTACAAAAATAGGACTTCCCAATCATTTTCAACTTCTTTCAGAATAACAATCCCCTGATTTCTACATTTCTCCATAGTTTGCCTGCTGTGTTCTCTATTTCCTTTCCTTTTTTAGCTTTCCCCTTTCACCATATCACTCTTTGAGCCACAGGAATGTTCCTACTATTATTTGCAGTAGTAAGAGGATATACATTATATCTTCACACACAAAGTATACTGTATCTAATGAGTAGTTTTGGTATAGTAATAGGGGTGGAATATGCATTGACTGCAGTCTCATTCGAGGTAGCTGTCAGAAAAAGCCAGGATGCTGGACAGGATGGCTGCGTAAGTATGTTGGAAATGGCGTCTGCGGATTGGTGCAGATTATTTCCCAATCAGCTGATGGAACACAGCTTAATAGGCACGATTGGCTTTTGAAAGGGTAAACAAAATAAAAATACAACAATTTTGTTCTTGTGCAACTGACTAAGGTTCTTGCCTGGACCAGTAGGTTTTGTTAAAGTGATTGGTAGGTAAATAAGAAAATATAGAAGTAACAACAGAGTAGTAAGATAGAAACAACTGGGGTTGTACCAACCACTCACTGTATAGGAACAAGGCTGGAGACAGGGTCCCTGCTTCAGGACTCCTCGCTAGGAATATACTGCATCGCCTGGTAAAGGCCACCTTTTGTTAGGGTTTTGAAAGTGTTTTTCTTTTGTTTCTTGTAAAAACTATAATCAACCCACCTGCTCGCTATTCCGACAATTGATGGTAGTACAGGTTTTATTCTTTTGTTTAAATGCAATTTTGAGTTCTTTGTGTTAGCTTGCCATAAAAGATTAGTGAAAGGTATGTTTCTTCCATACAAGGTTTTCAAAGTCTCTTCAAATTCAAGCAATCAGCAAGGCCAACTTCATTGGAGTCAGATACTTTCCATACTTACGAGTGTGCAATTCCCCAAAGTGAATGAAGTACTTATTAACATGATGTGGGAGGATATCAACAAGAATGATTTGCATTTTAATAAAGTTAAACACAAATTACAAATTACAAGATCTTTGTAGAAATGATATTTATAAAGAATTCAGAGATAATATCAGGGCCTGCAGCATTTACTGCATCAGAATATCAGCAACCAGAAATGATGGAACTGTGAAGTCAGGGCAGCCAACCAAAACTAAAGAAAATAAGAAAGGTTTTGTAGGATTTGTTAAAAATGTAGAAAGTTATTTCTGGTTACAAATCCTACATTTATGTAGGATGTGGTCTAGTGCTGGGATATCCAGCCGGTGGTATTTCCAATCAATTCCAGACCTGTATTTTGATCCCTTTATTATTTAAATGTCTAAGCATCCATTCATTCATATAGGACCATGGCAGGAGAAAGGTCCTTAGCTTAAAAAGACTGGAAAATACAGAGGTCAGAGACCCCTGGTCAAATTTAATAGATTGCTTAGGTAGCATGAGGAACAAAATGCTGATTCTGTTTAATATATTTCTACATTTGTTTAATAATGGTACCATCTATTGCATGCTTTTCAAAGCAAAATTTGACAATGCTATTTTCACACCTGAAGAACTAGACTTCCATCCACTGTATATAACCATACTGCACCCCTGAGCCCTATTGCCAAGCGACACATCATGGAGATATAAACTACAAGCCATAAAGGATGGGCAGTTTTATTGTACATATAAATGTGCTGGGATGCATCACAGAAACCCTGCTCAGGATTCTCCATGCATGGTGCTTTTTTTTTTAATGCAAGAGTGCTCTCTTTTAACAATGAGTTCACTCTTAAAACATGAAGAGCTCTGTGATGTTATATGCTTTAGATTCATTTATTTTATGGCCCTACATATGCGGCTTTTGTAAAACTAAAGTCGCTTAGGCTTCAAGACAAAACTTCTAGACAGTCAACCCACAGCTTCCATTACCTACTATAATTTATAAGTCAGGGGGCATCTTCAATCAATCAGTAAGCAGCCTGAGCTTTAATGAAGTATTGATGATTTCACAAACTTTTGCACTGAAACTGGAGATGATATATATATAGTATGTTTCAGTGGGTAAAATGCAACTTCTATTTAAGACCTTCTGAAAAATCCATTCTGGAAAAAATCGAGCGCAAGCATTAGAAGGAACATGACGGCAAACATGCCGGATTGTTTCTGTTAAAACTAAACCATTTATTTCTCTTGATTAACGAATGTGATCTAGAATCGCTAATTAGGTTTTACCTTCAATCACTTTTGACGCAGATCATTTTTATAGTATATTGAGCCGAGATCAGCCTCATAAACATCGGAGTCGTTGGAAGGTGGTTTTAGTAGTAGACTGCTGACTATGCCAAAATCATTTTCTATCATTTCACAAATATTATTTATGTTGTTGCAAGCCATTTCATTTATAAAGGTGTTTATGTAACATTCAGATTCAAATGTTTTTGAACTACAGTAGCAGAGCCTCATATGCTACATTAAAACTACCTAAATAATGAATACGAAGTCACAATCCCATTTTCAACAAGTGTTGATCAAGCATTATTTTGGTGATGTGAATAAGGTACAAGTGTGTGAATGTTACTGAGGGTAAAATGTTTTCTAATGCGATTATTACAGAAACGCGGTGCGCTCTACAACAAAACGTATAGGTTTATGCTGTGAGATGTAATAGACTCACTTTCTTCTGGTTTTCACAAAACTAAATCAGATTGTTAGTTTTCTGAAAATGTTGCTTTTCTTTTATAAATGCAGTTAATCCAATAAAGATTTTCCAATTTATTTTCTAAAAACATTGTTTACATTAATCCATTACTTAACAAAATACCTGATCATTGACAAATAGACTTATGTGTCAGATTATACCTTCATCAGTTCCTTATTCTTTTTTGAAAACTACCAAAATTCACACTGGCTACAGGTAATCGTTTGGAGTGTTGCTGGACAAATGCTTTCTTATATTATTTGCTGGCTTGAAAACAGCACCTTTTTTGGCTATTTTCAAAACAGAACCATTTGAATTGTAGAAACAACCTGCTGATTGTATTGCTTGTGTCCCAAAGGGTCTTTCCAGGTGGAGCTGAACTAATCATTTTCTGTTCATAAATGCCATTTAAAATACTGCACAGATTATGTATTAAGGAACACCAGGAATAGCAGAAGATGTTGTTAGAATGTGAAGTGTATGTGCATGTTAACTTACAGCGAGGAGCGAAGTGGCAAGTCTAGCTCTTTTCGTTACTGGATTGTGACATTAGCAGGCACACAGAAAAAAATGCTGAGGAATGAAAATGTTAAATACTTGTTGCCAGCTTTATGTCAATAAGACAGCAAACTTTTCGGCAGTTTTAAAAAGTCTATTTATGTGCAGCTACAGAAGCTGTTGTTATTATCGGCTAATCCTAGTTTACTGAATCTTCTCCAGTAGAAATATGTCTTTCTCAGCCCACTAAGCAGGCTCATTTGTCATTGGAAATCCAATGAAGTGACGTGTCTGTAGGAATTACTCTTTATTTTCATTTATAAAATCAGTTACAGTGTGTGTGTGTGTATATATATATATATATATATATATATATATATATATATATATATATATATATATATATATATATATCAATCTGGCAAACCTAACAACCCTGCAGTGCTTTCAAATGGTACCCAGGGATATAATAACACATCTCTCTTAACTGGATTTCTCCAATACACACACATATCAAAGTGAGTGTATTTTGAAGGTACATGTATTTCGATCAGTTCAAGAAACCTTGAGCTCTTTGTGTGGCTGTTTAAAAAGTTAGAACATAAGAACATAAGTTCATTTACAAAAGAGAGGAAGCTATTCAGCCTGTCTGTGCTCGTCCTGTTCCTAGTACTGTACCGGATTGATCTCAGAATTTTGTCAAGTTGGGTCTTAAGGGATCCCAGTGTTTCTACCTCAAAAACATGATTAGGTTGTCCATTCCATACACTCACCTCTCTCTCTGTGTGAAGAAGTGTCTCCTTCCCTCTGTCCTAAGTCTATCTCCACTTAATTTCCAGCTGTGTCCTCTGGTCCTGGTTTCTGTACTGCGCTTAAAGTAATTGTTTGGGTTAACTATGTCAACTCCTTTTAAGATTTAAAGACTTCAATCATGTCGTGCCCCCCACCCCCAATTCTTCTTTTTCTCAGGGTAAAAGATTGAGTTCTGTGAACCTTTTTTCGTAGCTCAATCCTGGGATTAGTCAGGTTGATCTTCTTTGGACTCTCTCCAGAGCCACCATGTCCTTTTGGTGTTGCAGTGACCAGAACTGGACACGGTATTCCAAGTGCGGCCTCAGGAGTTCATTATACAACCTCATCATAACCTCCTTGGTTTGTACTCTATACTTTTGTCTATATACATACCCAAGCGTGCTGTTTGCCTTTTTTGATTGCTTCCCCACACTGTGTTGTTGCTGACAGCGATGGATCTATTACAACACCAAGATATTTCTCTTGCTGTGCCTGTACATAAAGACCTACTCTTCTCAAGACAACTTTGGAATCGTTGAATCCTTCAGCCAATCAGAGCATTTGGTTTGTCTTAGCCATTATATAAAGCACTGCCACAGAGTGTGTTTGCTTCCAGTTGATTGGAGCCCACAGGGAGCGCTGTATTGGCCTTTGTGCTCCTGCGGGAGGAAAATAGGCTTCAGCGATATCTACTGGTCAGGCTCCCAATGAATCCAGGCAGTGACTTCCCAGACATTGCCTGGGTAGATAAAAAGAGTCCATTCAATTGACAGTGGGAATGGAGGTTGCATATTTAACTTAAGTCCATTTAAACTTTAAATGCGTTGCAGCGGTTAGATGACATTCAAATCAGGCATTTCAAATTGGATTGAAATAGATTTAGTTCAGGGAAAGTTGTACTTCTTCAAAATAGTTCAACTCCATTAAAAATCACAAGTTTGGTACAATCACTTAGGTAACGAGTGACTAATTGTTTGTATGGAAAAGAGCCCTTGTTCTGTGAGGTTGTGTGGGAAGGTAGCTTTCATACTGTGCATTTATATTTCTTTATTGCTTTAGCTTAATTTTGTTTAATTACAGCCCCAAGCACACAGTGCATTTGTACCTTGGTGAATTAAAATGAGTCTATTTTAACCTTATCAGCTTCTGTTATCGCAATGTTTCATTTTCACAATGTCACGTAATTAGGAATGTCACAGCACCAAAGACAAACTGGCTGCTGATAATTCAGAACTTTGAAAAAAAGTAAAACTTCTGAAAAATCTAGAATCTTTTCGGTACAAATGCGAGGCTATTGATTCTATTATTCTGTGATTGCAACGCTGTATATTGCTACACTTGGACACTTTTGTAGCCACTCCATTATCTGGAGTTTGAAGCTTTTTACCTGAAGGGCCTCATAACTCAACATTGATCAATGACACATCAATAAAGGACCCTGCATGCTGCAAACCCTATCTATCGATCAACAACGGCCTTATGGGAAGGCAAATAGTATATGTTATTGAAGGAGAATTATCCTGCAATGAGATTAGATGAAACCAGATTATGTTGTAACACTCTGCTAGGTTCAAAATGGGATTTTCTGTCTATGACAGCATAATTGTGTAGTAATAGCAAAATCACATCCTATCAGTGGTTTGTCAGTTTTGAAACAGCTTGCTACGGCATTTTTTCGAATCATCTTGAAGTCGTCTTCTTGACAAGGTAATATATAAATATATATATATATATATATATATATATATATATATATATATATATATATATACAGACATGCTCAAATTTGTTGGTACCCCTCCACAAAAAACGAAGACTGCACAATTTTCTCTGAAATAACTTGAAACTGACAAAAGTAATTGGCATCCACCATTGTTTATTCCATATTTAATAGAAATCAGACTTTGCTTTTGATTTTTTATTCAACATAATATTGTAAATAATAAAACAAATGAAAATGGCATGGACAAAAATGATGGGACCGCTAACCTAATATTTTGTTGCACAACCTTTAGAGGCAATCACTGCAATCAAATGTTTTCTGTAGCTCTCAATGAGACTTCTGCACCTGTTAACAGGTTAACAGTTAGCACAATCAAACAAACAAAACATGAAACACTCACGATAATTAATTACTTCCGTGTCCTGAACGGGTCCTTTCAGTAAACACAACAAAGGAACCGATAGCTCAGCCACGTCCCCTAAATACCCTCAGTCACGCCCTCTTTCAGTGGTGCGTCCAATCACATATCCTCCAATCTGTGACTGACACATCACCTACCGCATTAAGACGATGACTTCTGGTATTGTGGCTCCTGGAAGGCCGGTTTCCGACTGACCCTGGAATGAACTGTCAAACCATCCAGTCCGGGGCACACTGTTCCTGTTATACTGTGCCCTCAAGGGTCGGGAGGGAGATTGTTGACTCAGATTCATTTATTGTCTGTCACAATGACTTATATATTTTAAGTTTTATATTCACTGTGGGGCTGACTAACACACTATAGTCGTTTAGTGTTTAACAAGGCACTTCTACAGTAGAAGGAACATACTCATCCACACTTTGACTTTGGCCAGTACTTAAAATGGATGTCAATGCATTTGTTTATTGTGTGTCAGCCTTGCCCCAATATGTACAATTGTCTGTATAATATATACCATTCCAGCAGGTAAACACTAAAATACCAAAATTAGACACTGTTAGACACCCGGCTAAAGGTGCATAAACCTGAAATATTCATCAAACATAATGATAAACGGTATAAGAAATTTAGCTTATCTTGCTTGCTACATTCAGCTGCTGCTAGCGTCATTTAAATGGTTTGGTTCCATTTTCAAGCAGAGGGTTCACAATCTGGTACCTCAAAGGTTGTATTACTTACTGATGGATGCATTTACGAAGGGGGGTGGGGGGAATGCTGGTTATTTCTAAATGTATCTGTGCATGCAGACTAGGGTGAAATAGCTTCAGATGATCCTGTGCCATTACTGGTTAACTGTATAAAACAATATCTACTAGAGGTGTCAGCCAGTGGGTATCAGCTGACGGAAATGTAACTTGTCTTATTATCTCACACATGAGCTAAAATGACAAATAATAGATGTTGCAAAAAGATAAACTGCCTTCAGTTTCTGCCACATTACTGCATAGGGATTTTGAGATCAGGCGGGTGAAAGCTAAGCCCCGTGCACTTGAAAAGAAAATAGATTTTCTAAATGTTGTGACTGATTTTTAGTTATCGAAATAAGAAAAAAAAATTAAAAGATGTTTTACCAGTCTGGGAAAATATAACATTATAGATGTAATGTGACTTTCCACTTAAGCAGTGACAGCAAAATAAGAGGGGAAAATGGGCTTTACAAAAAGGTGAATTAACTTGGCACGTTAGAGCTCTATTTAGAATAAATTAGACGATAACAATAAAAAAAAAGATTAAAAAACCCACCTTTGCACTGCCGTCATCACAGTTTTGCTGGTAGTGCTTCACAGATGCCCTCTCAACAATGCTCTATATACAGTAATGTTCATTTAGAGGATTCCTCATGAATACATTGTTAACATTTTAGATCTTAAAGCAGCGTAAAGCATCCCCCCAAAATAGTGGACTCTTAAAGAAAAATAACCAATATTTTTTTTCTGGTCATGTGGGAAGTTGTAACCTTGTAATATGTTGCAGCAAATCAAATTAAACAAAAAAGGCCTGACCTGGGAATGACCTTTTCAGTGATGTGCTTCAAAGAAATCATTGATGTGAGTTAAAAAAAAACAACATTTAAATGCAGAAAACACATTTCAGAAATCATGTTTCTAGCAAACAAATGGTTATATGTGTATTTAGAAGTAATTGGTATTAAAATTGAACAGAGCTGGTTTGTAGGGCAACAAAGTGAAATACTCTCTATTTTATTCCCAGGCATGAGTCAATAATTTAAAGCTATTTGATTTTAAAATGCTTTTAATAGAACATTGTAAACTTGCCATATTTAGCATGGCACAGCAGGGGAAGTATCATTGCATTATTTTTAAACACAGAGGGAAATAGTCATGATAGGATACTTAAATACCTAGCTTCTAACTAGTGTCTACCTGAAGGATTTCTTCAATGTATGTTTCTCGTATCTTTTTAAACAGAGGGGGGATACCTCTTAATGTTTGGCTAGGAAACTCAAACACATTTTAACAAGGAGCATTCTTCTCAAAGGATTTTGTGTCAAAGGGGAATTTATGATTATAAATAAGAATTTCCATTTCTTCAACCTGGTCCTTTATCATGTATTAAAGCTGTATCTCTTAAATCCTTTATCATTTTTATCAGCTGGATACTATTTAGAATACACTTCCCATTTGCATTTCCTACTGACTGTCTTATACTTGAAGGTGTTAGACCAAGAGGGTTTAGAAAACTTTAATGCTACATTGTACCTGTGAACAATAAGAAGCCTTCCTTCATCTAAGCAAGATCCATCATCGATTTATTTTTTTAAAGCAACCTTTTTTTCCTGCCCACAATAGACCTTCATTTTCCTGCATTATACAGAAAAAAAGGGATTGCAGTAAACAGACTGCGCTTCCTCATAACCAGCGTGATCGTTTTAAGATTCACGGAAAGTACAAAAGGTCATATGAATGCTTTTCAAATCAGATGAAAAAAGAGACACTGGATATTTCAAACAAAAAAAAAACTGCAGTTATCTTGCAGAAGTTGACAACACATACAGTACAGAGTGTCAGATCTGAACCCTTTGTAGCTTGAGACTGGTGATTTTCATTTGCTCACTACATAAAACCACTGACAGCACTGTGGCATTGTATTGATTTGTGATGTTAAAGACACTTCAGTTAAAATCCCCTCTGAACACCCACAGAATAAACTGAATTCCAAAAACCAAGGGCTGAGACAGTCCATTCCAGATGCTCTAAGCTACTTATTAATTGGTTGGCTGTGAAGATACTTTCTAGTACTGCCTAGTACTGCCAATGTTTATGATTGGGTATGGATTGGTGTAAGTAGTTAGTATACAGTTAGTGGGTTACATATATTTGAAGCTGCTTAAACTCTGCAATGGGAGCAATAGGGATGATACAATGGGACAAGCAATTGGATTTACCAATACATTATCTAATGCACCTCCCTATTAGGACCACTGTACAATATGTTTTACTAAATCCATTTCTAATAATGCTGGGGTTCTGCTAGGATAAATAACAGTCTCTTAAAAGCTGGATGATTAGCGTCAACAGCGCAACTTAAATAACCTAATTTTGCTACTCTAAAAAATATCAATTCACTGTTTAAAACAAAGAAAGGTAGTAACAATTGGCTCAGCGAAATAAGAAGAAAACAAGTAAAGATAAACAAGCAATAACATTTGGAACTAAATAATTTCCCCAAAGAATGTCTATGCTGCTATGAGATATATAAAAATAAGTGTTTTTTTAATCTTTATATGTAGTCACATGAGTAAATAATCATCTCAAGATAAATTGAAATGATGCATAGATTCCATTTAATTGCCAAAAAGCATTTAACATTTGAAGAGTCCATATTTAAATACAGCCTCAAGTGGTTCTGGTCCCAAATAAATGGTTATAATTAATATAGGTACAGGTCTGTGGAAACGCAACCAGACAGTCTTTTGTATGTGGGAACTAGGTATATGTTTTGTTAAGCTGAGGAAACACGGAAGCCATTTTGTGTCTCGAAGCTTGGTTTCAGGAGACTAGGTTTCAGGAGACTAGGTTTCAGACCACAGCATGGCACACCAGGGGAGACTCAGGGTTTAATACAGCAAAGTTGCCTCAAACTAGGTCTCCTGGAACCAGGTTTCAAGCCGCTGTTCCTGAAAAAGTGGCTTTGTATTCCCTCAGCCTTACATTGCCAGTGCCAAGATTCTGAGCTTCGCAGAAATCAACCAGTTTGATAATGGCCACTAGATCTTTTGAAGTGAATTTGTGGATGTGAAGATGTCACCATCTGAGAAAAATACTATAACTGCAAGGTAAGATATCTTAAGTGGGCTCCCTTCTCAGTTCAGAAGACATTTAGATATCTAGTCTGAATATATCCATACCCTGAACCCAAGTGTATCTATAATTCAGTTTTTAAAGAAATAAAACAGCTGTTCATCTTGGCAGTGGGGGTACACCAGTGCTGAAGTGGTGTGCAGCCTAATAGAACTGTCTGAAAAATTAATCGAGAGCATAGTTTGGCTTCACCTCCAATGTACTGAAAAGTACTGATTCTCAGCATAGAGGCACTCTCTTAGGAACAAAGTACTTAGCAGCAAAGAAATATATTGCAGAACCTTACCATTTGTGGACGCTAAAACTCACCAGTGTTTAGGGAATGTGGGTTTTGCATTTATAACTAATTAAATGTACTATCAGCATTAGCGACTCTAATGAAAAATTGAGGAAGCTTCATTATCAACCCTTAATGAGCAGCTGTCTTAAAATGTGGGTTCCAGAAAAATACACATTTAATCTTTATAATAAAGACTGTATAACAACTTCAGCACTTGAAAATTTCAATAGCGTATAATTTTGCTAGTAATTAAATAGTTCTCTTAAAAGCGTAGTACTTAAACAAATAATTAAGTTTTTTTTTCTCTGCAGTACAATATATCTGTTTCATCTGGCATGGAAACAATAATGAAGAGGACAAAGTTCTACATGGAATTATGTTTAGTCTGGAAAATCCTTATGGAATTTCCAAATGCTGTAATTATATTAGCGAGCCTCAAGCGAACAACATTTCCTTCAACCCGTCAGATGTGTGGCTCAAAAGAGCATCATTACCACTCCACCAAAACAGGTAACCCTTTGTGATTCAACTATATGGCATGTTGATCATCGTATTTGCAGAGCAGCAAATAAGATCTGCCCTTCTTGCCAGCAAAAGGCTACACTGTCTACTAATTACACCGGTCCCCACAGACCTTATTACCTTTGTTGGATGGCAGTAAACAAATTCCTCATCCTCCATGTTATTAGTCCACCAACATGGCCATCAGCCTCCTGGAAAGTTGGTGAGGACAATGAAAAACAAGCTTAATATTTTATATACACCTAATTGTGTCTATCTGAAGTGTCCTTATGCGAGAATTAAGAGCTTCTTTCTGTTTTTGGGGATAATGCCCCCTATTTGCCACTGTGTTGTAGTAATAAGGCATCACTTACTCAATTTATAAAGGTCAAAATATGTTGCTATATTCACACTTTCTCTGAAGCATTTTTTATCATATTGAATGTCACTTAATTTGGAATATGAACTACCGGTAATACATTTTTCAACACAACTTAATAAAGTAATATGGAAACTTCGGGTCTGTATTTCTGCTTAAAATAGCTTCTACTTAAGATAACATACCTTCTAGGTCTTGATGGAATGTGGAAGTGATCACTCTGTAAAGAAAATGGGAACTGTGAGGTTACCTTTAACGGTCAAGTTATCGTCTAGTTCCATTAGAGAAAAGGACATTTAGGTCATATTTTGGTCATATTTGGATTTATTTATTGTGTTCAGATAAACTGCTGAATCTCAATTTTCAGTTGATCATATCATTGAATTGGGGCTGATTCGTAAATAGTCATGTGAAACACCAAGGTATTTTCCTCGAATGGAAAATAGCCATCAAAATGTTATAACAGGTACAGTAACTGACAACACCAAATACATGTAAAGGGCTGTGAATTTTCCATTCAGTCTCTGAACCTACAAAGTATGCATTAAATGAATTTCTTCTAAATCTTTTGCCAGTACTTGCGTAACATATGTGCAGTGAATAGCTTCAACAAGGCTAGACATTCAGAACAATGTTTTATCAATAGCTATTTTTCATTGACTGTATCTGTGTAAAAGTGTTTCTTAACTGTACATTATAGATAAGTTCACAAACAGTTGGAGTTCACCCAAGGCTATGCATTAATATTTATAGCAGAACTTTTTTCATAGGTCTTACATTTTGTAAATTCTACATGAATATGTAATTTCCGCAACTCAACTCTGCAATGGAAGCAACTGCTATTGCACTAAATGCCCCAGCATTTACTGTCACTTTCATCTGAAATTAGCATCTTCATGCTAATTCCATTCCATTCTTTAAGAAGATCCCTGAGGTTTGCATCTCCTTCCCAAGGGGACCATGCAGCACCACACATGTACAGTACATTCAATTATACTTACTAAAAATGTCTACATTGTCAATCAATCCCAATAAGCAACCAATAGAATCCAGGGAATGTGCTATGTGTGCATTATTTTGGGATTGTCTTCCTTTAGAGTGATGCAGTAGTAAGTAAATCTTGTACAACTGTTTTTGGTTGGATTGATAGTATAGACCTTCAATTACGCAACATACAGTCAAACCCACTTAATATCACTCCTGAAAAAGTCACCCTCCCCTTATCACCAAGAGAATATAATGGAAGTCGATAGTGTCAAGCACCTGATAATATCACTTTGGTTATGTATCCGTCACACAACTGATTTCCACCTCACTTTCTAGCATTTTAGGAAATAGATAAGATTAGAAGGTTTGCATGTAAGTAAGTTACTTTACAGTACTGAAATGCTGCGACAAAAAGTATAAAGTATGGTAGCCCAATATAGCATTTTTTTTTTAAAATGGAGATGGGGGGGTGGCGGTTACAGATTGAGTCTTCTCAATGAGGCTTTATCTTTACAGAGCTCTTGTACAGTAGGTCAGGTTAGTGTCTATTATTACAATAATCTTTGAATCTGACTGTTACGGATAACAGATCCAAAACAAGACTGCAAGGGTCAGATCCAGCCAGACTGACTTTTAGAGTTGAAAAATAAGTCACACTGCTGTAGGCCAAAGGCCAGTGGTTCCATTAAAAAAAAGTGTATGCAAGCTGGATTTTAAGGAGATCAGAAATTCCATTACTATAAAACCGGGTAGTTCATATTAAGGTCAAATGAGTCCATCTATTGACTAGTTAAAAAAAAGAAAGACTTTACATGGTATACCATAGGCATAGTATCTGCTGTTTAACAGCTAGTATGTTCTGTGCTGTCAGAATTCCCATTAGTTGCGAACTGGTTTCAGTTTCAGGTTTTACGTACACTTCAGTGATATATTGCAAAATGTTGTGCACTCCTGCGACATTGACCACATTGAAATAATAAAGAACAGATCTGTTTAGCATTTATTAACCTGAATAGAAAAGAGCCTGGTTCTATTCATCTCGCCACTACAAAATACGTATTAATGTTATATTATGCCCCATGCCTGTCCTCCAGCTGTGTTAAATTATTCTGTCCTCTTTCTCCAATTCGAAGAGAGCTGAAAATAATTGATATGCTGTCCTCAGGTAAAATCGGATGTTTCTGTCAATTCCTGCTTCCAAGATTTTACATGCTCTATATATTAAGTGCAATGGGCTCTGTGACTTCCTGGCTTCTTTTGACAGGGAGCATGGAGTCGTTGGACATCAACATGCCACTGGGAGCTAAAACCATTAATTGAAGCTCTGGTGACTAATCCATTACTTTGCCTGGCTTCATGGATCCAGGCATAACAGTTGTCCATCCAATCAGAAATGCATTTATGCAGATATGTCCAGAGCTCGAATCAAGATACAAAATCATTGATTATTTTCTTTGACTTATTGCAGTGCAGGCTTGGGATCCGAGAAAACGAATAGCGTGCCCTGTTGAATTAGCATTAGAAGTTTTGCTTTGTCTGCTAAATAAAAACGTGTTTGTGATACAGGGTAAAGGCTGCACCTATTTAAGTTGGAAACGCTTTCCACTGCTTAGCTTGCTCACAGCCTCCATATTATTTTATTTATCCAGTTGCTATATTTGTAGCCAACAAATTAGAAATTGCTGTAGGCTGAAGTACAGTACATACCCTATATATATATATATATATATATATATATATATATATATATATATAGGGTATATAGGGTATATATAGGGTAACGCAATAGATGAAAGGAAGTGTCTTTTCAGTTTGTCTTCCTTTTGGGATTTTCACTGCCTCTTAGCTGGTCTGATTTTAGCACTAGTATAGAAAATCTTTTTGTATGCACTAAACAATGCATTCTTCAAAGCTGGCGCTGGTCTTTGATTTTTACATTAGGATGATCAAAACTTTGAGAAAGTTTAAAAGCAGAATTTAACCAACATTTAATGTACTTTTAATGCAACTTGTGGGATGTTTTAAATTACAAATATTAGTGTTAGAACTTAGCCTAGTTGTTTGACAGATATGACAGAAGAGACATGGAAGGCAACAGCTAAGTCTCAACAGAAGTCTCTTTGACTGGAGCAGACACTCCAAACAGACCCCATCACTGACACAGAGATTTTTTTTAGTTTGTTTAAACCAGACTGCTGTTAAATGATTTATCCTTTATGAGAGCACCTTTGGTGTCATTTTAACACTTAAAAGCCTTTTTCTTTTTCTGACTGAAGCTCAAGTAGATTTTGTGAACTGCTCTATTCCGCTCAAGACCCCCTTGTCAATGGCAGACACTTTAAACAGATTTTAGTTCAAATATTGCAGCCATCAAGCAGGTTTGCATCCTGGCTGTGCAAAGCTGATGGGCTTCGCTGGGGATTCCAGAGGGAACACTGCTCTGGCTCTGCTGGGTTATGGAGGCAGCCCAGCAGGGATTGTTTCTCCTCATCACGCTACAGTGGACCATACTGGTCAGACACCTAGTGAGCTCATGCAGTCACCTGCAGGGCTGGCCTTTGTCCTCCAGAGGCCGGTAACTCACTGACAACTGTTTTTAAGTTGTTGGGTGAAAAAGAGCAAATTCACTTGGTAGTAGGATATAGGACATCCTCTGAACCTTTAGTTCTTCTTAGCTGTGTCGGGAATTGCAGCAGTGAGGGAACATAATTGAGCATTCTAAATTGGTGAGCAAATTGGGGTAATAATAATAATAATAATAATAATAATAATAATAATAATAATAATAATAATAATAATAATAATGTAAGTATTTTGCACTGTGTGCTAGAGGAATACATATATCAATTGAAATACAGTCCTATGACCTCTGGGATCATTTTTCTTCTGTGCCTAATATATCTGTATACTTTTTTACACAGAGAGTTATAAATGCATGGTGTAACCTACCAGGTGAAGTAGTAGGATTTAAAACACTGGGAACATTTTAAAAAATCAAGGTTCTGTGCTTTTAAATTACAGTAGTTCCCCCCAATAGGGGAGAAAGGTGTGCTAACAAAAGACAAAGCCTTGATTGGCCGAATGGCCTTTTCTGGTCCCAAGACTTTTCTTATATATATATATATATATATATATATATATATATATATATATATATATATATATATATATAACATCGCAGCCTAATTGAATTGACCTACAATTCATGATGCACAAATGAAGAGATAAGGAGGAACTAACATCACCTAGAAGATTATCAAAAAGATAAGCAACTGTAATAACTTAAAAAAGCCTCTCTACCTCTGTTCTAATTTTCATGGCAGAATAAAATCGATTCCCTGAACACATGCAGTAATTAATGTAAGTGCATTACGCTTCCTATTAAAATTCACCTGTCCTAACATTTCAATTTGTCATGATTAAATGGAAACGAAATAAGGTGCTGCTTCATAATTTAATACAAATGATGATTTATTGCATTGTGTGTTTGTACTGTGGCTCTGGATGAGATGTAATAGACAGTTCCACATGACAAATTGTTCAGCTTGCTGAGTAACATTAGCTGTGTTCTAGCACTTGAACGCACTACTTTAGTGGAGTTGGGCAACGGAGATGGCTTGCGTCATTAGCTAATTTCCTCATAGTCTTTGATAGCTTGCATTTGGAACAACACAAAGTGCTTTGGTGTTGAAAGATGAGAACTTTCCATTTTTTCAGATCAGCACATCAATGAAACATTAATTGAACAGCAGATTAATTATTCATACATGCACCAGGTGCATAGGTAAAGAATAAAAGGTTGTTTCAGAAACTGCTGGAGTTTCTTGTTCCCATTTAATTGAAGGTCATTACCTTTCTGACCCCTAGTGACTCAGCTAATACAAATGTGCATTTAATTAAATACAATTATATTACATGTGATTTCACCGCACCATACATACTTAGTCTAAAAACCCAACTGGATCAACACCATAACCGTTTCTACTCAATTCACTTTTCTGAATGCTTTGAATCCAGTGTAGGCTGTGCAGAATGTGTATAGCCAAGATGAACCACAGCTTGTTTTATTTACAGCGCTGGGGAATCATTCTGAATTGCATGGTTACCCTTGGATTTCCCCTAACAATAAGTGATGGATGCTAACTGATTCTCTGGTGCTGTAAAAAAAAAAAAAAAAACTGTGGTGGGGTACAGCTTGATCAAATCAACCTTTAAGCATCTCTTTTCTCATTAAATAATGCATTGAATTTGATGTAATGTTCAATAATATGAAGATATGCACACAACTGCATGAAGGTGTACTCAAACAGTATTTTCAAACAATTGCCATAACATTTGAAAGATGAAATGACATCAACATGCTCACTTCACTTCCAATAACTGTGTACCACACTTCAGCTTTTGTATTAATTTTAGGCTTGTCAAAATTCTCTGCTCTATACTTCTCTGCTCTTTGCTGGTGGAACAGAGGATGGCAGTTATTTATTAATCCCAGAACAGCAGGCTTTTCTCACTAGGTAATGCCCGTTCTATCACTTAATGGCATGAGGTGAAGTCAACCCTCATAAACTTTTACCATGGTACTTTTGCACAGTATTTTTGCAGTTTTGCCATGCTTTTTCTGTGGTTACACTATGAATGTACCATAGTTTACACAGGTTTGCCCCATGTATCAATATGCTTTACAATGCTTACCTATTCTTTAGTAGACATTTCATAGGGGCATCACATTGTTGAATAAACTCAGACCTATTGTATATCATTATTATAACCTTCCCAAAGGTTCTCAACAGACCCCCAACTCTGAATGCACATGAAATCCGTAATTATGATATTTCACCTGCATCATGTTGAGTGTTTTCTTGCAGAAAGGCATTGAGCCTTTCCCTCAGCATTGTATTATGATGATGATTTTATCCTGATTGTGACTAATATTACCTTGGAAACAGCACACAGCTCTTTCCAATCCATTCATGTGCAGCATTAGATTTTTCCTCCAAAGAGAAAAGGACTGAAACACTATTAATTCGTCTTCAATGTCTTTCTTAGCAAACCTGAAACAGTGGCATATTTATTATTACTGTCAACTAAGGTTAAATTATAGTTCTTTAGTTTTATTGGTTCAGTTGAAATATTCTGTTGATCTTAATTCAGTCTGAAAAATCTTATAACTGACAGCTAGGAGTGAATATACTTTATCATGTTTTTTTGGGGTTTTTTTTCCCCAAACGTTACACATCTTGAAAACATAATGTTACTTAAGGTTATACATTCAGGTGTTTTGATATTTAGATTTACATACATTGCTGATCTTAATTTATTTAGAGAAATTGCACAATGTATTTAAATAACATGCTTAAAGGACATTAATGCATCCATACTTTTAATGCCGTGCTATTCACTATATTATTATTATTTGTTTATTTAGCCGACGCCTTTATCCAAGGCAACTTACAGAGACTAGGGTGTGTGAACTATGCATCAGCTGCAGAGTCACTTACAAGTGCATCTCACCCGAAAGACCCGGAGCACAAGGAAGTTAAGTGACTTGCTCAGGGTCACACAATGAGTCAGTGGCTGAGGTGGGATTTGAACCGGGGATCTCCTGGTTACAAGCCCTTTCCTTTAACCACTGGACCACACAGCCTCCTATAACTTGCTATAACTATAGCTTGCTATAACTTGTCTCAAACTCTTAGCTATGGAAGAATAATTCATTTGGAAGGTGTATTTGATATCAGTGATATTTTCGTACCCATCTCTGTTCTCAGATTGCTCCATGATTCTCTCATTCTCTGGGTGCTAGGAATCATGGGGAACACCAACGTGTCACCAACGTGTTCCCAAGGTCGACTATTACCATATATTGTTTTTAAAAAAATGAAATACTATAGTTTTGCATAGTTCAATTTAGAAAATCTTAACTAAAGTGTGTTCTCTCGATTCCTCTTATCAATCCACAGGCAGGGGAATGCGAGCCTGCTTGATGGTTTCAATTGCATAGCAGAGGTTACTTTCATATCTGAACCACACCACTTATTAGACATGCATGAGCTTCTTGTTCATTTTAATAAGCTCTTCTCTCTCTTTTGTTTCTGTTATGATGCAATCAAGTCACTTTAGAGCATTTGTTTCCCCCACATCTCAAAGCCTTATTAGTTTCCAATGTTTTGTTTTTGTATTTAAAAATGCCAGCCTGGTCATTCTAGGACTATTCCACTTCACAATGTTCTGTGAATATGTAATTTTTATATTTTTTTTCATATTCTTATTTACTTATTCACTAGGTAATGCCTGTTCTATCAGTTAATGGCATGAGGTAAAGTCAACCCTAATAAACATTTACCATGGTACTTTTGCACAGTATTTCTGCAGTATTACCATGCTTTTCTTGTGGTTGCACTATGCATGTACCATAGTTTACCCAGGTTTGCCCCATTTATTAATATGCTTTACAATGCTTACCTGCTGTAAATGGCATACTGGAGGTAAATGAAGGTAAGAAATACAATAGCACATTGCTAAGCACAGTAGCACAGTTAGATTTCTGTATTACTGCCGACCATTCTGTTTTTAGCTGGAAACCTGTGCATACCAGTGCAGTAAATGACCTCTCCTCAGACAATCAGAAAAGTACTTGTCTCCCATTGTCTACACAATAGCATTAATTTTCCCTATTGTTTGAATGTAGTTATCGCTCATAATTTGAGTAATACATAAAGGACTCGATTCATATTGTAAGAGTAAGCAGGAATATATATATTTTTGTATTCGGGCATCACTACTAAACTAACCTATAAAACATGGCTGTACTGTACATGAGCTATCTCGTAGACATTTCATAGGGACATCACATTGTTGAATAAACTCAGACCTATTGTATATCATTATTATAACCTTCCCAAAGGTTCTCAATGGACCCCCAACTCTGAATGCACATGAAATCCGTATATATTTCACCTGCATCATGTTGAGTGTTTTCTTGCAGAAAGGCATTGAGCCTTTCCCTCAGCACTGTATTATGATGATGATTTTATCCTTATTGTGACTAATATTACCTTGGAAACGGCACACAGCTCGCTCCAATCCATTCATGTGCAGCGTTAGATTTTTCCTCCAAAGAGAAAAGGACTGAAACACTATTAATTCGTCTTCAATGTCTTTCTTAGCAAACCTGAAACAGTGGCATATTTATTATTACTGTCAACTAAGGTTAAATTATAGTTCTTAAGTTTTATTGGTTCAGTTGAAATATTCTGTTGATCTTAATTCAGTCTGAAAAATCTTATAACTGACAGCTAGGAGTGAATATACTTTATCATGTTTTTTTTGTTTTTTTTTGTTTTTTGGGGGTTTTTTTCCCCCCAAACGTTACACGTCCTGAAAATATAATGTTACTCAAAGTTATACATTCAGGTGTTTTGAAAACTAGATTGACATACATTGCTGATCTTAATTTATTAGAGAAATTTCACAATGTATTTAAATAACATGCTTAAAGGACATTAATGCATCCATACTTTTAATGCCGTGCTATTCACTATAGCTTGCTATAACTTGCCTCAAACTCTTAGCTATGGAAGAATAACAATTAATTAGGAATGTATCATTATTTGATATCAGTGATATTTTTATATCCTTCTTTGTTGTTCTCTGATTGCTCCATGATTTTCTCATTCTGTGGTTGCTTGGAATCACGGGGAACACAAAAAAAAAAAATTGTCACCAATGTGTTTCCAAGGTCGACTATTACCATATATAGTTTTAAAAAAAATGAAATACTATAGTTTTGCATAGTTCAATTTTGAAAATCTCAACTAAAGTGTGTTCTCTCGATTCCTCTTATCAATCCACAGGCAGGGGAATGCGAGCCTGCTTGATAGTTTCGATTGCATAGCAGAGGTTACTTTCATATCTGAAGCACACCACTTATTAGACATGCATGAGCTTCTTGTTCATTTTAATAAGCTCTTCTCTTGTTTTTTGTTCTGTTAAGATACAACCAAATCACTTTAGAGCATTTGTTTCCCCCACATCTCAAAGCCTTATTAGATTCCAATGTTTTGTTTTTGTATTTCAAAATGCTATTTTCTTTATTATTTGCTAAACAACCGAGGTTGGCGTGCAAGCCTGGTAATTGTTATATATTTTGTGTATTCCGCACAAAGTTGAGGAATGCTTTGAGGATCACTTGCTTCCCCTCCAAGCTTGTGAAGAGGATCACTTGCTTCCCCTCCAAGCTGAGAAGCCAGATTTAAACCACTTAGCCCCCATTCTAGTGAAAACCTGTTCACAGTCCCCTTCATATATTTGTGGAAGCCTCAGTAAAAACAGCATAAACATACATATTGTCAAAACTCCTGTTTTGCATAAGGCACCACCCTTTAAAAACTTGTGCTAGTAAACATGGTTCAAGAGTGATTTCGCAAGTCAATGTCATCCGGAATAAAAAGGCTTACTTTGATCAGATGTAATATTAACATGCCGTTGTCTGTTCCAGTGCTCCATGTTTTCGATTCTCTGCCAATTAATGCCTTTGCTCATAATCCCAGGTAGACAGGCTGCAAACCCTGCTTGCATATGAAATCTGGCTCTGTTAACAAGCAGAGACATCTTAATAAAGCAATATTTATGACAATGATATCACCTGGAGAGCCCTGCCTGTTCCTTGCATCTCTACTGTATCTCTAATATTTGATCTGGCAATCTTGTTATTAAAGAAATATATCAAATTTAATTAACGTATACTTGTGTTAGAGTGTCCATATAATTCCTTTTCACAAGGGCCCTGTGGGATTTGGCACTGTTGTCATTCCTTCAAATAAGCCTTCGCTGAAGGCATAATTATGACTCACACAAAAGGGTGTTTAGGATCATTTATGACAGAATTTTTTTCTGTTATAAATTATCTATTTTTTTTTTATATTTGAATTTTTAGTCTCTGCTTTCCGCTCATCCTTGGAAGTACAGAGTGACATCTGACCAACTTTCAGTGCCAGGCTGGTGTGACAAAGTGAACTGGATGGCTATAGTTGATGTTTTCCCAGGAAAGCCATCATGGTCAGGGAGCCTGTTACCTCAGACTGCTGGAATGTGCATTGCCGCAACCATTCCTCGGGGATTCTAATAGTGTAAGCATGCTGCAGGCAAACCAGCTTCACGTCCCCTTATTTTCAAAGCTAAACAGAATCTCTGTTAAATCCTGTCTAAGCATTTAAATTAATTTTTATTATACAAACCCTTTGACAATTACTTGCAAAGATTCTACTGTAGTTTTTTTTTTTTTTTTACTTGTCCGTTGCTTTAAAAAAAAAAAAAATCCTGTTACAACAACGTCTGCAACACAACTGTAAAAATCAATCATTCTTAGTGTTGGATGTTTTGGGCTAATAAATCACCTGCGGGATTCATGCACACTTTACAGGCAGCAACATTAAGATCCACCTGTGCTTAGACATCCTTGACCACTCTTAAAAGCCCTCAACTTCTGCTCAGGCACTCCAGTTCAATTGGAAGGTATAAGTCTGCCCTGTTGAATGTGAGTTCCAAATTAGAAAATGTCCTAATGTTTTTGGAGCCTGCTGCATGTATTTGTTTTCCTTATTAAGCAATAAACACAAACAGGCAGTATAACAATGTACTACACTAGGTAATTTTCATTCTATGGGTTTAATTTCATCCAGCTTGACATATTGTGACAAGATGGTGCCAGTGGTGAAAGGTAGAGTGGTCAGAGATGGTAAACAGGAAGGTCAGAGATGGTAGGTTGCAGAGATGGTAGGTTGCAGGAGAAACAGGCTTGTAACCAGGAGGTCCCCGGTTCAAATCCCACCTCAGCCACTGACTCATTGTGTGAACCTGAACAAGTCACTTAACCTCCTTGTGCTCCGTCTTTCGGGTGAGATGTAATTGTATGTGACTCTGCAGCTGATGCATTGTTCACACACCTTAGTCTCTGTAAGTAATCTTGGATAAAGGCGTCTGCTAAATAAACAAATAATAATGTGCCAGAGCGCATTTTTATTCCCAAATGACACAGAATAAAACCACAGAGAGCAAAATACAGGATTAAACAAAATAATCATGCAAAACATATAACAAAAGAAACTTCTCACCCAAGTAAAACTATCACAGTGCGCTGAAGACCTACACAGAATCCCCTCTCTCTCCCTCTCTCTCTCTCTCTCTCTCTCTCTAATGCAGTCGATTGCAATGTTATTTTTTGTCGCATGTTCTGTTGTGTTTAACAGAATCTGCACTTACCCAAATTACCTTACAGAACTATGAAAACTTTTTAAAAGCCAATAAAAGGATGGCGGCACCATAATTATCTGTAAATGTAATCCTAAAAGAAGTTATTTTATTATAGAAGATTTTGAGGCAGCGATAGCGGATTGAACCCTGACCCCCAAGTTCAGAGGCCAGCTCACTGGATGGTACATTCACTATTGTTTCAGATACATTTGAAACAGTTCTGTTTCAGGAATGGTTCCAGAAGCAGCTACACTTAAACCTAATCCTAAATCACAATTTTACCCCAAACCTTTAATTTAAAGTCACTATCAGATTATTGAAATATTATTCTCAATACTACGGGTGCTATTCAAAGTGTTGATGTTCCTGGAGAATATAGTACCGGACGCTGATTTATATTAACTCATTTTTTTATAAACAATGCTGCAACATTCTACGTTTATGGAAAAAGATAATCTCTAAATTAGGAGAAAAAAAAGACAATAAGGAAACTTTTGCAGTGTTCAATTTTGTAATCTTATCTATAAACTAAAAAAGTCTTCCTTGGTTTACAAACCCCTACACTGAAATACATTTCTTTGTTACAGATATTGAACTGGTTTTGTAGGCTGAATCAATACTGTACATCTTCAGCATGTATTGATTCTCTGGCAATAGGTGAGGCCAGGGCTTTATTACAGCTAAGTAGTGTAAAATGTGCTTTCCTCTCTTGAAAGATTAATTGGCTTATCTCTGAAGATTCTGCTGACATCAGGGACATTAGTAAATAAGTGCCTGTGGGAGGGTAGTGGGTGGAGCTTTAGGGAAGGACCAGAAATGACAGCACACAGGAGCCGGAAGTGTCATTTAGTCCTTGGAGCCCTGTACCATCAATGGTAACAGGCAGGATTTTATTTTAACAAACAAAAAATAGAACAGTCCAGCATTGCAGAAAAGAAACAAGAAAACCACCTGGAATACCAGCAATGGTAAACTCAGGTTTCAAATAAAAAGAATAAACAAAAACGTCCCGTTACAAAACAACAATAAAGGAAGCACTGGGTTTCTCCGTGCTACTGCAGTGGGTTTCCTCTCACCGCCTCTTGGCCCCCTTCCACAGATTACTGGCTTGTCCACCAAAGTTTCTTAAAGTTTCAAGCTTCTGCGAATTACAGCAGTTTGATAAAAACAAAACAGCAACAAAGCACAGCGTGTGTTTTCAGTTCAGGACAGGGGACCCGAATGGCAAAACCATACTGCTTAAATACTGCCAAGTCCCACCCCTGCAATCAGCACGCTGCCCCACGTCAGCCAATCGATGAGAACAGCACAGCTGATTGCAATGATGGGACCTGATGGCCGCATGGCTCCACCTTGGTCCAAGATGGCCGCCTGACCCGGAACTTCCTGTATGGTCAGAGTTCAGCCTCCTGACCCAATCACGGTCAACCCTACACAGCGCTGCCGGTGGTCGGGAGGGCGAATTACAACAGGGACTCCTTTCAATCCTGTCACAGGGCCAATTTACATAAATTACACTTTTCCAGATGTTGCAAAACTATTCTTTCAGTTAAACCCTCATGGAACCCTGTATCTCACCCCGGGGAGAGATATTTAGTCTTCTGTTAGACAGTGTGGTACGCATTTTGCTATTGCATAGTGGATATTACATTTGACTCGATCACAGGTAAACATGAGTGAGTTTTTTAGGGCACTTGTCCCCTCTAGGCTTCCTATATAAAGATTACCATAGTTGTAGTCTATCTAGGTCACCAGCAGAACACCTTTTATTTGAAAGTGAAATGTATTTTTTTATAATATACTTTTCAATAAGTATTGTAACAATTGTGAGGGGCCTTACAAATAAGAAACTACCAGTAACTACTGTGTCCTCATGCATTGTCACTTACTGGAAATTAAACTGCACTAGTCCTGTATAATGAAGTCTCTTTTGGAGGTCATGTGGATCTTGCAATTAACAACAGATCTCTGACCACAACTTAAATACAACAAAAACCTGAACGACTGCTTAGTTCACAGTAAATGCTCCAATAAAAACAACAAACAGGATAGCCCCAAACACTTTAAACAACTGAAATATATAACAAGCTATTCTAATAATATAACGTGTAACATTGAACAACAATTTAACCACGACAGTAAAAATGGTACCTATGCAATCCAGTGTACAACATGTAATATAATATGCGTAGGAGAAACCAAAAATCCTTTCAAATCCATCAGGCACAATTTAGAAGCACACACATCTTTAATCACCCTAGGGAACATGGCATAGGCTCCTTACAAATGACAGGATTACAAACTAATATTAATTGGCCCGATAAACAGGAAAAAAGCATAAAGGAGATAGATAACCAAATTAAACACAATGACACCACTAGAATGTTATGAAAGAAATCTTCCAAGAACCTGAACAACATTTTATGGTTTCTTTTATGCATATTATATTACATTTTATGTAAGTAAACGGAGCAGTAATATCTTTATTTTTTTCAATAACCAAATGTATACAGCCTTAAAACACCAACCAAAAACGATTTAATTAAATATGAGGAAATACACAATCACACGTGGACCGGCCAGTGCCCTGCATTAAGGAAAGAAATTCTTTTAGAAAAACTCCTAAGGAAATGTCAGAATTGTGTGATTTGTGAGACCACAGTAACACAACGATGGCAGTGCTCCAAACTCAGTACAGATCTCTCTGTGCTGTGTGGACAGTATGCTGAGACGATACATGACAGCAGTGCTCCAAACTCGGTACAGATCTCCCTGTGCTGTGTGTACAGTATGCTGAGATGATACATGTTATCTGTTTGCTTGCTCTTACAGTCACAAGGAGATGACAGCTTGAGTTATCTTCTACTATCCCACTGGGTCCATGTGACAGCGGACAGAATGATTCTTGGTGATAAATCTCCCTCCCGACCTGTAAAGGGAACAGAGTGCCCTGGATTGGATTGCCAGACAATTCATTCCCAGGTTTAGGCAAAAGTCAGCCGTCTAGAAAGGGGGCGGAGCTATGATACATTAAATCATTGACCCGGAAGGGAAACGATGTGGCAGCTGTGGATTGGAGGAGCGGTTGCAATCGTTAACCAAGGGGGTCGTGATTGACGGTATATAAGGGGACGTAGCGAGGTGATCTGTTCCTTTGTATGGTTAAATGCTGAACCGGAAGGAGAACGTAAAATATATTGTTTTGTTTGTTTTGTTTGTCTAAAATCTACTTGTTTGTTATTATTAGATGGCTAACACGATCCAGAGCTGTTGCTACAGGCCAGCACAAACCTGGACAACACTGCACCTTGATCATGATAAATTGTATTTGCGCCACGAGCAGTACAGTACTAACTTGACCGTGTTATGTGTATTAGTGTTTAAAATACCATGTATATTATTTCGGGACTGAACCCGTGGATTTAACAGAGCAATAAGCATTGCTGTGTATTGCCTGTTCTCTTTATTGTTTACTGTTGTCATTAGACTTATAAATAAACCTTCATTTCACCAGTACTATGTTGTTTGTCCTTGTCTTGAGCACTGCATCACCTACACCTACGTACTGCAAACCACTTTGCCACAGTCCACCAGTGGCTTTTAACCAAAATGTGTAACTTACTTTTAACCTCAGTATTTTGAACTAAAGCTAAAAACAACAGTGCATAAACAAATTGAGCTGCAAATTAACCTTTTGTGTTTACCATGAAACAAAAATGAAAAGCAATGCCTGGAATACTAACACCTGCTGTAAGCAGTCTTTGAAATGTGTAGGTCAGTTTTCTGACAGTTTTCATACATTAATGCCATCAGCCATGGCAAGCTTTGCATGCACTTTCACACTGCTGCATAACTTTTATATCAAATGGCTTCTAATCCAATAATCTACATGACATTTAAAAATACAATATAAATGAGTTTTTAAAACATCTTGCCAGGTCACTCTTGGAAATAAGCTGTTTCATCTGAACAAGCTCGTCATGTTACATTATTTCAAATAAATAAATAAATAAATAAACATGCAGTAAGAACTGACCAACCACAGAGTACGGTAATCAAAATTATTTTTTAGAGTTGGCTAAAAGCCTTTTTTTCCAGTGGCGAATCCATAATTCAAATTGGGTTATGCATTATTTTCAGATTAAATGAATATGCTTTTCCCAAAGTGATGTTTTTTTTTAATATAATTATGTATCTTTTAACAGTATGTTGTTTCATTGGTAAACATCATACATGTCAAACTGGAAAGGGAGGTAGAATTATGTGTTTTGCCTTATAAGACAAAATATTGCATGTCTGCTAGCCAAATTAGCTTTTTCAGAAGTAGCAACATGACTACATGACTGGAAGTAGGAGGATCCTCCTTCTACCAAATAAACTAAGTTTGAAGCCCTGTGTCGATGCTCAGGCCTTTAAAGTTCTGGTCACTGTGGTTCAAACAGATGGCAATTTGTTTATTTGACATTCATGGATGCCAGTAAAACTCAGTAGTTAAAAGCAACCTAATCAATAAGACAACACATTATAAATCATGTTAACAGGGCTTAATAAACAAGGAGCTGGAGATTAAAAAATATCCCTGCCCGAACTTGTAACTGTGAATTAAATAGTATTCACCCATATCTTACAGACAATCAAGTTGTAAACAGAAGTGACCTAGGCTTGGAGACAAAACATTTATTAATCTTGGGGGAAATCAGTACAAAGCACATGGCTTTTATGTATCAATAAATCATGTAGACCATTTGTATTTATGACATTTTACAAACTACCAGTGTTAGGACAAACAAGGATTTTTTTTTATGTTAAAATTGTAAAATTGAAAATATTCTTACAAATCACATGAGAGAAAAACATAATGTTTCAGAAACCTGTATTGGTCAGGCATCCTAAGGGTCAAGGTGGGCCCTTTCCACCAGGATTCAGTAGTTTGGAAAGATCCCTTCCTTACTGTGAGTAGCTTCAAATTTATTACATTTATTTTATACATCCCCTAGCACCACCTTCTCTACATAAAAGTAGACAAGGTAAACCCTTCATAATTAAAGGCGCACATTGTCATATCAAAACTTTAAACTAAATCAAGCAGTGTAATCTGCTGAAGACACTTGCAAAGGCATTACAAATAATCCCAGCTATAAATACCCCCTCCTCTAACACTCAATCATAAAATCTTCAACAAAGGTAGACCAAGTATCTCAAAATACCCTGTATGTCTCATCACCCATTTTTCTCAGAATACAGAAATCATGACAGATTGCAGGAAGATATTCAGAATAAAGAAGCTTTCATCACAGATGACTGCATGCTAACAGGACAGAAATGATTTCCTTTTACAATGAAACAGCTGTTGAAATCTGCCACCTGGAGCCCTGGTCTCTTAATCTCCCCAGGAAATAACCCCAGGATAGATACACTTATGAATCATATTTATGTTGTTTTTACTATAGTACTATGATTTTTCGAGGCTTTTTTATCCTTTGTTTCAGACTTCTTTATTACTAAATTTAATTTCTGTAATCCGGTGTGTTCAGAGCAAATATAATATTCCCACTATTCCAGTGAAACATGCTGAAGACAGAGACTGATACACACTGACATGGTACTTCTACATATGTATGTGGGTGATCAAATAATAATAATAATAATAATAATAATAATAATAATAATAATAATAATAATAATAATAAAAGCATGCAGTGATGCCTTACAGTATCTGAAACAAGGGGAGGAAAAAACGTTAATTTGTTTTACGATTGGTATATAACAACATACAGGCAGCTGCACAATTGTGGCTTTTAAATGATTGCAAATGCATTTCTGCTGACTGGAATACATATTGAGGCATTCGGGTGGAACTATTAACGCACAAGAGTAAGGACAGAAGCCATAAGCCAAGATTTGAAATCTGGACGTCATTTTGATTTTGTCCAGCTGTTTGGTGTCAATGTCAGTGAAGATGTTTGTGTTTATTGACTATCGGAGGCACCTGCAGTCTTACGCTGTAAACGCATGTAGTTTCTACATTTTTACAACTAATTATGTGATGAAATGGCCTCTCAGCCCACTGAAGTGAATGGAAAGGCAAGGGCTGGACGCGAACCACAAACCATACCGTTCAAAGACGAACGTCTTCCCATTCAACAAAAGAGATTATTCTTGAATTATAAATGCATTCAGTGTTCTGTAGGCATGCTTTTTATAAAGTATGAGTTGAAGAAGGTTCCTTGAATAAGGTCTAGTGTGGAATTGTGAAGAGTGATCAGTTGCAAACGTTAAGATCTGCTTTCATTGACACTTTCCTCCATCATTACCTAGAACAGCCAAGATAGGCACTATTTCTGAATTAGATATAGATTTGGGGTTCAATTCAGCATTGTGGCTTTAACCTAAAACTCTTCAAAGAGCTGTTTTAGCTTTTCTTTATAAGCAAGGGGATTCAGTCTGTGCAAATGTTGCAACTAATACATTTATTTTAGGGGAAAAATAGATCCCAATTAACTGCTGTTATTATTTTTGATGGTCAAATATTGATTGTAGTCAGAAAAAAATGTATATATTTTCTCATAAATTAGCATAAGCTATATTGTAGTTTTTGGTCTGTATAGATAGTTGCTTCTCTTCAGATATAGAAAAATGAATCAATGTATTTTGACAATATATTGATTTCATAGAATGTCTAATATATTGTGTGCTGATTTTGGTTATACACGATTTATATGGTTAATCATCATATAAAGACGGTCATTTATCTCCTTCACGCTTTAATTAAATGGCCTTGGATACAACCAATACATTTCCCACAAAGATAGTTTACTCCACCGGTAATAGTAGAATTCAAGAACTTCAAACAAGTTCTCAATGCCATTTCCTTTCATGTAACAGTGATATTATCAGAACTGTTTTGAATGCGACTAATCTAATGGTTTAAATAAATTATTCCTTTGGTTGCACAAAATAGTGCATATGCTCTATGTACAGTGCCTTGCATAAGTATTCACCCCCCTTGGACTTTTCCACATTTTATAGTGTTAAAACCTGGAATTAAAATGGATTTAATTGGGATTTTTAACATTTGATTTACACAACATATTTAACACTTTGAAGGTGCAAAATATTTTTTATTGTGACACAAAAGTTAATTAAACAAAAAAAAAGACATTTGTTGATTCCATAAGTATTCACCCCCCTGAGTCAATACTTGGTAGAAGCACCTTTGGCAGCAATTACAGCTGTGAGTCTTTTTGGGTAAGTCTCTATCAGCTTTGCACATCTGGATCCTGCAATTTTTGCCCATTCTTCTTGGCAAAATTGCTCAAGCTCTGTCAAGTTGGATGGGGACCGTGGTGAACAGCAATTTTCAAGTCTTGCCACAGATTCTCAATCGGATTGAGGTCTGGGCTTTGACTGGGCCATTCTAAGACATTCAGGTTCTTGTTTTTAAACCACTCCAGTGTAGCTTTGGCTGTGTTTTGCGCTAAGGCCAAAAAGTTCAATTTTGGTCTCATCAGACCAGAGAACCTTTTTCCACATGTTTGCTGTGTCTCCCACATGCCTTTTGGCAAAATCCAAACGGGATTTGATATGGGTTTTTTTCAGCAGTGGCTTTCTTCTCACCACTCTTCCATAAAGCCCAGCTTTGTGGAGCGTCTGGGTTATAGTTGTCCCATGGATGGTTTCTCCCATCTCAGCTGTGGATCTCTCCAGCTCCTTCAGAGTTACCCTTGGTTGCTTTCCTGACTAATGCCCTCCTTACCTGGTCATTGAGTTTTGGTGGACGGACTTCTCTAGGCAGAGTCACGGTTGTGCCATATTCTTTCCATTTTTTAATAATGGATTTAATGGTGCTCCGGGGGATGTTCAAAGTTTGGGATATTTTTTTATAACCCAACCCTGATTGGTGCTTCTCCAGAACTTTATCCCAGACTTGTTTTGATAGCTCCTTGG
The DNA here is from genome assembly GCF_902713425.1 of Acipenser ruthenus. Lineage (NCBI taxonomy): Eukaryota > Metazoa > Chordata > Actinopteri > Acipenseriformes > Acipenseridae > Acipenser > Acipenser ruthenus. The sequence goes on from NC_081207.1 coordinate 28,073,998, forward strand.
TCTTCATGATGCTGTTTGTTTAGATATGCTCTCTAACAAACTCTGGGGCCTTCCAGAAACAGGTATATTTAATCTGAGATCATGTGACACTTTAATTGCACACAGGTGGACTCCATTCAACTAATTATGTGACTTCTGAAGGCAATTGGTTGCACCAGAGATTATTTAGGGGTGTCACAGCAAAGGGGGTGAATACTTTTGCAATCAAGACTTTTCAGTTTTTTATTTGTAAATAATTTTGAAAAATATGTAGATTTTTTTCCCCACTTCGACATTATGGACTATTTTGTGTAGATCAGTGACAAAAAAATTCCTAATTAAATCTATTTTAATTCCAGGTTGTCACACTACAAAATGTGGAAACGTCCAAGGGGGGTGAATACTTATGCAAGGCACTGTATACACATATGCAGTCTGGCCTTTTAACTTTCCATAAATGAAAATCTTTATTAGCATGAGTTATAAAGATGAGTGCAGCTATAGGCTATAGGCTAAGGGCTGATTGCAGCTGGGAACTTGTGAAATTAAATGGCTATGTCTGAAGAAGGTTTTGTTCTTTTTTCCACAGCATACTGATCCCAATCCAGATTTCTTGCCATGGTCTGTGTTATAAAAACTTGCTTAGGAATGCAAATCATTCAACAGTCCCCTGCGTAAAGTGTAAGGTTACTCCTGAATACAAGCTTAGGCCTACATAGTAATAACACAGCCACAAGGCACAAGTCCTTCAGACTGCCTGTGGTGACAAACCCTCCCTGCTGATGCCATAATCCTCGCTCATTATTGTGCATTTCGACCTCTGAAATTTTTACCTAGTAGATTTGTATGAACTATATACATTTTCATTTATATAACTCACTAAGGTAACACCAGTTGGAATTAATCTTTTACTAAAATTATTTTGTCTATCACAGAATAAGCATAGCTAGACAACCACTTCAATCATGACATATAATGGGCAACTAGATTCTAGCAGTTCCACCACGGGTATAGAGAATGCTGTTTCCAAAATGTTCAATATGGTATGTTTCTGTTTGCCTCGAGTCCTATCTTTGGAATAACAATACATGCATATCCCACTGATATTTGCTTTAATCTCTTTTGCAATTGTGGTGCATTTTATATTGCTAGAGACCACAGGACAGATTTATGAAGGTCTTCATGGCAAAATGCAATTTGCACAGTTTTTTTTTATTTAATGAAAATAAAATAAAACTGCAAATGTTACAAAGCTAGCAACAAGCAACTTGGAAAGTTAATTTAAGCAGTTGTGTCATCTGTCTTGTCTGATAACCAAAATCAAACCTGGCCTAGAGAAACACAAAATACAGTTGTGCACTGAATGTTAAGATAATATGTCAAAGTGTTCCAACATCTGGAAACCAAAAAGTCACATGACCACAAGATACGAAACTTGAATTGTATTGAATGAAACATGATTATTATTTACAATTCACCAAGAAAAGAATTTGTAACACTTGACATTAAGTCTCTAATTACTGTGTATTTACATAGTTGTTACTTACTACTGGCACCAGAATTCAATGTTGCTGGCACGATATGAGGTAACCTGCCACTAGAATCTAGCACCATAGCACAAAAGTGCACCTCTGAATGTTATTATGCATAGTTACAATGTACTCAATGTGTAAATGTTTTTGCATGATCTAACCCTAACCCTAAACCTAACCATTTTCTGATACAATTGTGTACTTACATATATTGTGCACAACTACATAGTAATTAGACACATGTAAAGTGTTACCAAAAAAAACATATGAAGAAGAAAAACAAGAAGCATGTTACAATTTCATACAAGTCTACAATTTCACAATCTATGTATAATTGTATTAAAAGCACATTAACCCTTCCTCCTACACAGTGAAATATGTATTTAAGATATTTGTGAGACTCTTCTGTGTATTAGTATATTCTGAATATTTCTGAAACTCTTCAAGACTGCTAACAGAAGCAAACTTAATTAAAAAAAAACTGTAAATACATTAATGAAATACCTCATGAGTTAAAGCATTGTGAACAGGAAGAATATGCACCATTTCTGAAAGCAATCAAAGTAAATGATAGTTAATCAGGATTGGCTCAATAAAGACTTTAATAAATGCTTTACATTTTGCACAATGGAAGTGAAGATTTAAAAAAAAAAACGAGTGAAGCTGTAACAGAATGGACTGGGTCATATGAAGTGACAGCCATAACTGACAGAGTGAACTGAAGGGTGACAGTTCCGACAGCATCCTCCAGCCCAAGAAAATGAAATCTGTACTATGAAGGGATGATTACCAGCCTTCCCTATTTCAGCGTGTCAGAAATAAAGGAACTACTTTCTTGTTTGTGTCTTTGTTTCGGTTCCTCTTCCAACATGTTTAGCCATTTTGAAACAGCACAAACACAATGTTTTTTTTTCTTCCCTCACCTCAACCAATTTTACTGTTAGCGTAAAACTTGATAATGGTTTGTAAGTGCTGTTTTAAGAACTAAACATGACATCATGCTTTTGATCTACTCCTGATTAAAAAGCAATAAAGTATTGATTGGCTGAAGTTTAAATTACTGCCGGGGAAGTGGAGATGTATGGAACGCGATGACAGCCTCAAACATCATTTTTCACTCGGACTACCCCCGTTTTCTAGGCTCTTGCATAATGAATGCTAGAGAGACAAATTATGTTGTTTAACACTATGGTAATTTGCTTTGAAGCTCAGATTTTGCCTTGCTGCCCAAGGGTCAGAATCATTTCATGAAAATGTAAATGCCGGGACAGTAACTCAGTCAAAGTAATGAGCTAAAAACAACGATTGATCAGAACTATGCAGATGAGGCCTGCTGGGAAGTGGGGATGTCAGCAGGTGGAATGCTCTTTGCTTGGCTTCGGGAGTGGGGAGGCGGCTGATGTCTATTTTCTCTAGAGCATTTTCTCTGCATCACTGCGTTTGTTTATCTTGGTGGTATATTCCCCTGGTGCTTTCTCCATGAGCCATGGAATATGACAAGGTTTGCAAATTTTACAATTTTAGAGAACACATCACACAGTGCAATGGATACATTTTCTTTAGACTTCTATTAAGAAGAGCATGCAAAGCTTTGTATTGGACTCTGCTGTCATATATGGGGAAGGTGGAAAACATTTGCTGTAAATGAGAAAATAAGAAGCACGTACAATTGCTGTTTGTTCAAGCACTGATGTTATTAATTTGTTTCTTCATTTCAGAACCCTTGCTATAAATGATTTAGGTTGGGCCAATGCATGGCTAAATGCATGTTCATGTTAATCTACTGTATGTAGTTCTATGTGTGTGAAGGTTTCTGTATTGCTGCCTTCCTGGTCAGGTCTCTCTTGAAAAAGAGATTTTGAACCTCAATGTGACTTCCTGGTTAAATAAAGGTTAAATAAAATTAAATTAAAAAAAGTATGACCAGACTTGAGCCATTTCAAGCAAGAGACACAATTTCACAATACTGCATGCTATGGCTCCTAAACTCATCAGAAATCACCACTGTACTCTTAATCAGATACAGGGACAGCTTTATTCCAAACATGAATGACCCCCTGTGTATAAGATTGTTCCATTTGGATCCATTATACAAACTTGCAAACCATAAATATATATAAGAACAGTGCTAGCTTTAATATATATGCATTATTTAGGAAGAAAAAATCACACATGCAGGCAGACTCACATAATGTAAAATTGGAAAAGGTCACTGTGTTATGTTAAAAGAATATTCATTTTCTTGCAACACATTGTGTGAAAATAGAACCACAGCCAAAATAAACCCTTTACAACACTCCCTACCAAAAAAGGGAAAAAGCAGAATACAGATTCCGAAGTACATGCACAGAAAACACAAGGTATAGAGGAACATTAGGTTGCAGGATGAAAAACTACTAAACCCATTATTCTAACACTATATATACGAAATTGGCAATAAATGTCAAAGAAAAAAAAATGACTCCATGTATTTTTTTTTTAACAAACTTAGATAATGTACAGATTGAATTTAGCAATAGCCCAGGTCTGTCCCTGGCTAATAATTCCAAGATAGCATTATAAAATCAAAAAAATGTACCAGAGGTCACAGGCCCTTTGTCGTGTGAGCACAGAGCCACATCAAACATTCTCTCTTTTAGTTCTGTGCTCCGAGGCAAAACAAACAGATTCCAGTCGCATCATTATTTAGGCTGTTCACTAGATTGTGGTGTTGAAAGAACAGACTTGGGAACCTGTATTCAACTCAGGAGATTTTTTCTTTAAATGGCAAGAGGAATCAAACATTACAATAAAGGCACAATAATTAGTGATATCACAGGCTGTTAAATCCTTTCCTTATGGTATGTATAATACAAATCCATTGTCCCAGCCAATAGCAGGTGTATTTCCTTTCTAGAGGCTGCTCTATGCATGATATCTGAACTTTCATAAGTATTGAACACATACTTTGTTTACTTCTGCCTGTGGTATATGAATGTGATCTTTCTGCTCAATAACACAGTAATGTAATGATGCAAACTGATGGGAAATGTATGAGCCACAGTAAGACCATTTATCATCAGGAAAGACAAGAGAATGTGCATCCAGTGAATAAATATCAGGAATTTTATTGGAGATCCTACTTGCCTACCGATGTTCTCCAAATGGCAGGGATAAAAAAAAAAGTTATAGTGCATATTTAAGTGCAAATCAGTGGTGGTAATTGTGTACCTTTGAGTTGTATAGGACTTGTTTACCGCTAAGAACCATGGAAAACCGGTTACCATTAGTTTGATTGATGGTGTATTAGGGACCAACAAAAAAGTTCATCTTTCAAAGAAAAGAGCTCACTAAAGAACATTACTCTTGAGGATCAGACAGTAAACAAACCCTAAATTTAATTCAGGTGTCACATACAAATAACACTAGCAACGCTGTCCCCGAGCAGACTGGCTTTGTTTTTGTAGATTGTGAAGAAACTACTGCAGTGGAAACTGTGTTCATGTTTAAAATGTTCTAAGAATCTCTTTATTTTTAGATGCATCCTTTTTTCACGATTAAAAGCACTGTACCATTTCTGTTCTTGACCTATTTTAATCGTGTTATATAGTATATCGCCACCCTCTTTTGTTGGAGCAGAGCTACAAAAATGAAAAACAAAAGATCATACTGTAAATCAACTGCGACTACTGTGCACGGGAACACCGGGGAAAAAAGGGTGAAATAAAAATGTGTGCTTCTGAAGGAGACGCCGAACATGTGGAGAGTGGGGCTACAGGGCTTGAGTTGTGTGTCGGTTCGTTTTGCATAAACAACCCTTCATTGATCTCTCTACCAGTAAACAATAAGCCCTCATACAGTGAGAGTGGTGGCAGTCTTCCACACAGAATTATTTATCAGATTGAGAACAGCTTTTAGAGGAGGAAACAAAGTAATTGATGCAGCTTTGCTATAATAATAGTGGTTTTATGAAACTACATGACCCTTAATCTCTATTTACTACACCTGCTACATAGTAAAATACCCATATCACGTGGTTTCTCAAAAAAAAAGTATATTTAGCTGAAAGCTGAAACATTGCACTAAACATTGCACTAAATTACTAAAATAGTCAGTCATTGGTTGATCAATTATTTTCTTCATTCATTATATATATATTCATGTTGGATTTCTAAATGTCACATTTTTTAAATTATTGTCAGTTTTTCATTAAGTATATAGAAAAGTACAAAGAGGTATGCAATTCATGAACGCAACATTTTTCAGCAGGTTTTATTGGGGGTGATTCAAAATTTTTGTCCATAGCTGTACAGTTTCACGGTTCTGTAATGAGTGTTTAAAATTTACAGCTACCCTTATTCAAAAGGGTTTCACTGATTTTTTAACATAAATATATAAAAACATAAAACAAAGACTAGACAAAGAATTTTGTTTATAATGGTATACATCTGAAAAGGGTCTAATCCCAACTAGTTCAGATTAATGAATGTCTACTGTGTTAAGGAAGGAGGGAAACAAGTATTTAAATTACATTTAAAGTTATAAAGTTTCTGTTTTAGGAGTAACATAGTCAACACTGCCATCTGAATTACAGCAACTGCATTAATTAAATCACCGGCCATTTTTCAGTAGTGCATTATTTAACCAGCTTCTTCCATACTTTATGCCCAGTGTACCAATAAAATGGAATCACATACTGTATTTAATTGAAATGGGCCATTAAGATATAAAAAAAAAGAAATTGTATCTCTAAATAACCAGTATCTATCTAAAAATATGTTTGATATAATGTAAATATACTCTAACCATAAATCATATGTTTGAAGAATATTATAAATATCATATCCAATACAGTTAGAAAAAGGATGCGTTATATAGCCTTCTTCAAGAATAGCAGGTATGTATTTAACTAGGTCTCAGTCTAGAAGAGGGGTATATATAGAGAGAGCAGAAACACAGACTCCGACCTTGTTCTTCTTAAATCGTGCACATTAACACAGCTTGCCCCAATCTTATTTGAGGGTTTTCATGTTGCTGATCTCGTCCACAAAGTAAATTAACTTGTGACCCCTGTCAGTGTTAATGAATTCCTACCTCTCCACCAAAAAAAGGATTGGAAAGCATTTACACTCCTCTTCAATCTGACTGATTATTGTTATTTATTTTGTATTTCTTAGCAGACTTCCTTATCCAGGGTGACTTACAATTGTTACAGGATATCACATTATTTTTACATACAATTACCCATTTATACAGTTGGGTTTTGACTGGCGCAATCTAGGTAAAGTACCTTGCTCAAGGGTACAGCAGCAGTGTCTCCTACCTGGGATTGAACCCACAACCCTCCGGTCAAGAGTCCAGAGCGCTAACCACTACTCCACACTGCTGCCCCTTGCATATGATGGGTGCCACTGAAGCTGTACATCCCACATAATACTGGAAATGGGCCCCTTTAAGGACAAATTCCCTCTGATTCCTGTTCTGTATAATTTCCTTGGCAGAAGATGTTGGTATTGACAGCTACTTAGTCAATCCACTTAAAAATGCATCTGCAATTAGCCGTTTTTTAATTGGTTCTGGTCATCTATCGATTCTTCGTCCTTTGGTACTTCTTCCTTAATTGAAAAAGGTCACGTTATATGTAAAGAGATAATCATTTACATGCTAATTTGTCAAACAAAAAGGATTAGAAATTATTTCATATACACATTTTAAAACATAAATTATTATTATTATTATTATTATTATTATTATTATTATTAAGTTCAATAATCTAATTAAAGCTTTTCATGAAATTGATTATTTTAAAAAGTGCTCGCTGACCTTGGTTCATTTTCTCTAAGAGAGTCAGTATTAAGCTGGGATATACTTTTGCTACATTTGCAGTATAAAAAGCCATTATCTCCTAATGATCAACAGGCTGTTGTCAAGTGGGATTAAGGAATATACTTAAACGACGATTCAGGTTTTCTTTATTTACAAAATAAGATGTGTAGATCATTAGGCCATTCTAACGTGTGAAGTAAAAGCCACGGTATTATCACATACCTACCCATGTTGGAGCTTATTCATAATATACATTTGAAATATATTTTGCAAATGATAAATTATTGAACATTATTTTCGCTGGGATTGCTCACAATCCCATTTTTTCTCTTTAGGCCTGGACGACAATATAATTGTCACCGAATGCAAAGCTCAAGACTAGACTTTGAGTAACTATACTGTTGCCTGTTTAATTTATTATAAACGTTTTCAGTCAAGGCCAAACACCAAATGCTACAATAAGGTAATGCACGTCTTGAATGTGTGTTTTTGTGTAATAAGTTAATAACTAGTTAGCCAGATTGCAGGTCACCTCACCTGGGGCTGGAAGGAGGTCTTGGGATGGGTGCCAATTTTGGTACCCTAATAAAATAATATGTTCCATGATTCCAGAATTCTAGTAGCCATTCCATCTGTGTGCTGTCATTGCTGTTGGCTGGTATGCTGATGAAGAAGCCTGCAGGCCAATCATCCTGATTGCTGCTTGGATTTATTCCCTACCCTGTCTTGTACATGCCACTCTACCAGAATGTACTTCGATGTTCTTTGTGATATTATCAATTTCTCTCCTCACAATATTTAGCATTTTCCTAGGAACCAAAAGCCTTTTTTTATTTTTAGGAAACAAAATGTTTCAGTAAGTGTTATGTTTATGTTCATTGTTAATTATTCACCCTGTAATTCTACTAGATAAAAAATGACAGTGGTATAAAAGTATTATATTTGACAAGCAATTTTTTGGAAGAAAATATAATACTAATAATAAAAAGAGTACACACCAGACAATGTTTATATATATTGATTATACAATTATAAAAGCTACCAGTAAAAATGAAAGCTACAAAAAATATCTGAAGAGACTTTAAAGAAAGATACATAAAACGTAGGGCTGAAAACACAATGGCAGCTACATCAAACACCAGAGAAATGGGAGTCGGGCCATGAAAGGGAATGATTATGAACACCTCAACTGTTTGCTTTTTGTACTTCCAGATACAATTGAACCCCACGCCCCTCATCAGTTTCATTCCTCTCAGCTAGAGTGTGTAAGGTATTGTCTTTGAAGAGCAAATTGGTCCTGGTGCAATATCCTCTACAAGAAAGGAACAAATATTACCTTCAGCTTATTGGTCATGTTTCAAGAGCACAGCCGACGCACACACTGCATATACCATAACTTATACAAACCGACAGTCCCACAATTACAAGGTATTTGTGTGCAGAAAATAATATACATGACATGCTAGTTAATTTATAAGAGAGTGACTGAACCCAGAGTGTATGGAAGTTTTCACTCTGATTAAACAGCACAAGGTCTCTTCTTAGAAGAATTCTTCCCTTCTATAAGAAAACACTTAATCTGTTACCATATCAGCCATTTCAACTGCTGTGTAATTAATAATGCCCTGCCATATCTTACTGGTATAATGGCAGTAAACTGTCCAAGATCCAAAATGGATTGGAGATTTCCTTTAACCGGATTGGTCAATAGGAGAGCCTTAACCTCTGGTAAAGGACTTTGAATGGTATCTTTCAAACTATGTTTAATCACTGATCCAAATCAATCCACCCACAAAAAACGAGTAAATACAGTATTAGTGTATTTGACCTTTTTTTCTGCTTGATGAAAAAAATGTGTCAAAATATTTGTGTTAAGTAGCAACAAACACTAGTGTTGCATAAAATCACGAAAAAAAAACCAAACAAACAGAAAAATGTTTTTTTTTTTTTTTTTTTAAATGCCATGCAAAAGCATTGGCAATGCTGCCTAATTGAACTCTTGTTTGGGCTCCATCATTTCTGTAGCCATCTTCCTGTGTCACTGCTATCCCCACCAGCACAGCTATCAATGCTATTAGCCGACCAGCTTCTACGGTAATAATGTAACAATTAAACTGTTTTGTGGCATGGAACCATTTTATTGCACACACCACTAGCAAACTAACTCAAGCATCTAATAAGGTAACTGGCATCCAGGATATTATCCAATTTGTTTTCATAAGCCACTAATTCTCATATGGACAGTAATTCCACAATTCCCAAACTTGTTTTTTCGATAAACACTAAGCATTCAGTGTATGTACAGCAATGGCCAAAAGTTTTGCATCACGTTATAGAACAAATTGTGCTTCATAAAGTCAAATGAAACCTGCTGAATACTTAACAAAAAACTGACAAAAATTTTAAAATGTGACATTTCGAAATCTAACATGAAATACTGTACTACTAGTATGGCTTCCGGTCAAATTTTGAGATATCATTTTGTAGTTTCTTTGATAACAAAATGTTAAATAAAATGATCTAAATTATTTTCATGTAGTTTTGTTTTTAATTATTTAAATCCCACTTATGTCATCCCACACTAGATGTACCCACGCTTGTGGTATAAAAAAAAATAAATAGCATATGAATGATTGACACTAATGAATCTCACAGCCAGTACTTATGGAACTAGCAAAATTCACCACAGTGACTAGCCTGGCATGACAGGAACTAATTACATTGACAAATGATAAGCCCAATATATGGTGGCATACTTTTTGCCACTTACATTAAATTGCAACTGGCTAAACCCTGAGGCGCCGCAAATCTTTTTCTAATTATATTTCTCTTTCTCACGTGCAATCTCTTTATTTCTTCTGTTGAGCGAAGCCTGAGTACACCACTTTTCTGAAGGGAACACACATTCTTGAATGAAATTCACTACAGCACTATTATCAGTTTTGAATCAAACGCACAATGCACGGCATTACTTATTTTTGCCTAAGCACAGTTTGATTAATAAATTATCAATACACAACATATTAAACTCGCAATAAACATACACAATGGTGTGAGAGGTCTTTTAAAGTTTTGAAAATTAGTGACTTTCCTTTTGTCACATTTTATCTTTTCGGACAGTAGTGGTTAGGGTTACAAGAAGATAAACCTCCACTGAAAAAAAACAAGAGACGCGAAGATCTAACAAGTCAACAAGTTAATGAAATCAAAGAAAACCAAAATCAAGCAAACACAAAAAAAACTGCTTGGGCAACTGGTGTTTTTATTGATTGGATAAGAATTATTCTTCAGTGCACTGGTCAAAAGTACTCCATTTCTAGCTTTGTTGGCTGGTCTCAATCACTATGTAAACAGCGCTGACATTAACCACAGTGTTAGCCTTTAGTGACCAAGCATTTAAAAATGCCAATAATATATTTTTGTTGATAATTAAAAGATACAAAAAGGAGGCAAAGACACCGCAATTCACCATCCACGCTTTACTACTGCTGACCTGGAGAAGCTACGAAACTTCGCTGCTCTTTCCAGCAGCACACCTTTTGGTCTACAGCATCTATTTAAACCTGACAGCTTTGTTGTCAAGATGAAAATGGACTAGAACTTGTATCCTTAAACTACAACACAAAAAACCACAAAGCTTTTAATTAATTAAATAAAGAAAGAAAGTAAGCCACCATGGGTGTATATGTGCCATGCCCTGTAATCCACTGTGCCCTAGTAAAATAGTAAAATACCCCATGATGCTGGCAGTATTTTTCTTTCACCCTCACCAAATTCCCTTATGCCACTTAAATGATGAAGCTATCTGGTATACTCAAAAAACAATGAGAGTGAATCACCTTGCTTCAATGATGCCTTGCAAATCGCTGGATTAAATAAACAAATAGAACCTTGTGAGGGACTATTTTTTCTCCAAAGCGGAAGGATATGTAATAAAATTCTACGTTTTTTTTCAAAAAAAAAATTTAAAAAAAAATATATATACATTGTGTCCATTTTATAAGTGTTTGCGCATTGTGTTGCATTAACATATGGCTTTGTTAGTTGAACTACAGCCGCATGTTAATGCAACACAACGCACGCCTTGTCATGTGTTATCCCTTACATATGCCACCCTAGCCCCTTAGTTAATTTCTATCAAGTTAAAGTAAACCAGTCTGAATACCCTTTTAAAAGTGTACCATATTAAAAGCAGTGAGGTCTTGCAAGAAGAATCAAGTTATCGAACAAATAAAAAAGCATTTAAAAATTATAACAATGTTAATCAACTGGATAATATTTAGATAAGCACTTGGGAGGAGCCTTGAAATTTTGCATTAGACCATGAAGATGTGTGCGCCTAAAGATTTCTCCATATGGAGGTTCCAGGTTTGGAACTGCTCTGGGACAAACAGGTTCTCATCAACAATTCCCAAAGCAAACTTCACAAGAGTATAACACTGAGTGCCGTTCTGTTCCAACAGATTGATATCATATGGCATGTGGTTGATTAATAAATAATTTCCACCAAATTAGAGTGGTTGAATTCAAAATACAGTGGTATGTACATGTTGATGAATCCATCATAAATGTTCGTGCCTCATGACACAGAAAAGCATCGTTTGCTTAACCGTATTGCTACATAACTCTGAACAGGTGACAAATTGGAATGCACAATAAAGATAAGCCTGTAATAAGGCAGGGGAATTGAGTGCTAGCATCTGGTCTCAGACTATAAGATCATTGCCAGATGTGAAGATAATGATTGCTAAGAGAATAAACAACACACACTTATGATATAGTTTACTACAGTACCTTCAGGAATTAATGAAGTGTGGGGAATGTAAATTCGGTCAAATGTACAAAAAAAAAAAAGTTACTTCATGTTAACAAACGTTATTACTACAGTTCAGAGAAGCCAGTCGTCAATTTATGGAATATTCTTTTCCATTTTGGAACATGCGTAGGATAAAGATAAATACAGATTACATATATCTTGTGCATATAATATTTGGTCACGCTTTATTTTAAGGGCAGTTTTTTTTAGTTTATTGTTAACAAACATGGTTAATTTTTAGCTAAGGGTTAGAGTTAGGGTTAGGGCTTATTAAAACCTGATTTAATTTGCTAACCACAACAGTAAGAATTTGAAGCATTTCAAGCATATGATCGACTGGGTATTGATCATCCATAGGGCTCTGGTGTTTGCAGTTTTAGCTGGCCTATTATAAGAACATAAGAACATAAGAAAGTTTACAAACGAGAGGAGGCCATTTGGCCCATCTTGCTCGTTTGGTTGTTAGTAGCTTATTGATCCCAGAATCTCATCAAGCAGCTTCTTGAAGGATCCCAGGGTGTCAGCTTCAACAACATTACTGGGGAGTTGGTTCCCACAATTCTCTGTATATATACTATTATATATTATTAACAGAAAATAAATAATGTACATTAACATGTTTATTAGCTGTTTGTTAACAGTTAATAAATAAATAAAACGGCCCTTAAAATAAAGCGTGACCTAATATGTATATAATATTTTTATTTCTAGATATCAATATTGAAAGCAGAGGGTCCACTGAGACATAAATTCCATTTAAGAGAATACCCTTCAGACAGGAAACAGCAGAGCAATCAAGATTCGAGACAAATACAGTGCTCCCTCTGTAATTATAGTCGGAAGCCAGAATTAAGAGACCATGCTGTTTGTGTTCAGCCTTATAACGAGAATACTAGTGTTAGCGTAATGGCATTATGGGGCAAATGGGAGCCATGACTGTACCGCCTTATAACCTGTTCTGCAGTATAAAGGGTCACCTTATAAAGGGGGAGCACTGTATACATAAAAAACAATGAGACGTTGTATCTCACAACAAGCAGCAGTCACATGAGGACTGGCATTTTGACACCTTTTAACTGACAGGTTTACCTTTGATTACAAAGGGTTTAACTGTGAAGCAAAACATTATATGTATTCCTTTTCCCCATTGGCAAAGACCTTGTGACAGGGAGACAAATAGGGAAAATATACAAAGACCTGGGCAGACAATTTAGAGGTAAAAAAGAAATAAAAAAAAAAAACTGAAAACAAGAGCATTTTTTTGACAGGGATAGCCTTAATGCCTTTCAGATGTAATTTGTGTAGTTATAAAGTCAGAATTACTGTAATCCAGGTTTATTTTTGGATGAAAATGAGAACTGGTCTGGGGGGTAAAACATAAATAAAGATGTGTACCGGACACAAATTCACTTTGACAAGAAAGCCCTGAAACACAGTTAAACTGGTTCACATTCAAGTCCTGTGTATCTACTGAACTGACCCCTTTTCTCTTCAGTTTTGCTTTTGAGTCCTAGTTGATGTGAAAAAAAAAAACATGTTAATCAAAAGTGGTATGGGACGAATGCTTACTTTGAAGTTACAGAATTTAGGATTTCTGAAATCACTTTAGCAATGTGAGAATAAGTAGAAGATCTTCATGATTGATACATGAATGAAATTACAGAGTTAATGCTCTGACTGTCTGGAAAACATACTGCTGGTTTTGGATATAAATTGATACCCGGGCTTTGAAATATTGATTTTTTAAGAGCAATCCAAGGTACTCTAAGGGAGTGCCTTTGGCTTTAAAGTGGTCTTTAAGAAACAGTCAAAAACTCTTCTGTCATGTCATTTATGTGCAACTGCCTAAATAGTTGCACAGTTAACACTTAAGAAATATTTTTCATCAAATAAATTATTTTCATAAATACCAAATAAACTCCAAAAGAAAGATTGAGGAATGATTAGGAGGTGCAAGGTTGAGTACAGTTTCCTGGCAATATTCACAATCAGACTAATGACAGTATGAAATGCTATCTTGACTTATAAATGCAAGGCAGATAGGTCAGGTAGAGGAGAGAGATTGAAAACACTAGTCTGCAGACAGAACACGGGAACATCAGGCTAGAAAAAACACATGGATTTGGCTGACACGCACTGTAGACCTTTTGATAAATCATTCACCTTCAACTTCTGCACCCAATTTTGAATCCTGCCAGACGGGAGGTCATTTCTGTTTAAAGGATGGACTCTTTCTTAATGTAATTGGCTTCTGTTATATCTGCAAACAGTGGCATCGCAAACCCAAAACCGCAGTTAATAGTACTAATTGTTACACAATTAATTAAGAGACAAAGTAAGGACGTATTCCACAAACAGTGAGGATCCTGAACACACTGTGCATTTTGGCATTTCTGTAATCTACCTCTGGCTGCATGATTTGATAAATGAAGGTCAGCATTGAAACAACTGAACACGGTACTGCTTTAATGCTTTAGTGTTATCTGTTCCTGAGTCTTCTATTGACAAGAGATCCATGTATTGGTTTTGTAATACCATTAAAATGAAGCAAGGCAATGGAGCAGCATGGGGGGTTTGGAGTGTGATAGGGGTTGGCTCCAGGGCGGGGTGGCATTGTAGAACACAGACAAAATGCAAATGCTCAAATCAGGTGTAAATATAGGATTAATTAAGTAAGCAAGAGCCCTCGCTAAAATACCACACTAAAATAAATTATAAAAATGCAGCACTGTTACAAACATTCCTATCGTAAAGGGAAACTGTTATCAGGACAAACCCAGCAAAACTGTATGTGACGCCAGAGTTTTTAACCAGGATTGAGCCCTGAGGGTGTTCACTGTTCCCATTTGCTATTTGTATTCCTTTTCTACGGACAGGCATTTGCATATACAATTTGTCAATCCCTAATGATTGCCAATCAGCTTCTAACAGACAGAAATGGCCCACTGCCCTGGCAAAGAGTGACTTAATGATTCCTCACAATTTGCATTGAATTACACTGATTTTGGTAATCCCCTTTCTCATTCCTCTTGCCCATGTTTTTGGTTTCCAAAAATAACATCCCACAGGCAAACTGTAAATTCTAAAAGAGGTTTAAATATTAGTTTTAACAATTCTCATAAGAGCTTTAAAGATTTATTCCGTAAGTGATATAATTTGATTTCTCCACTTTTTTTTATGATTTAAAAAAAATGGTTGAATTTCAGTTTTGAAAAACATACATTTTTCAAGCTCTTTCCAATTTTCAGGCAATACAGCTTAAATGTTGACTCCTAACCTATTCTCCTTTCAGCAGGGAATAAATCTAATATTGTAGCTTTGAGATCCCACAAAAGGCATCGTTATCTGAAAGAAAGAAAGAAAGAAAGAAAGAAAGAAAGAAAGAAAGAAAGAAAGAAAGAAAGATTTTTCCTGCCTTTGCCTTATTTAGTTCTGGTTGTTTTCCTTTATTACTTTGTCTAATGTCTGATCTTTAAATGAAAGCTGAAATATCAGACAGTCCCTTGGGCAAGACATTCATATTAAGCTAATGGTAGCTGACTTCTAATTACCCTAATGGTCTAGATTGGTACCGTCATGAATGTAATATACAAAGTTAATACAAAGTTTTTTTTAATAATTTGAAACATTACTTTTGCAAGGTAAATCTTTTAATTGATTTTGATAATAATGGCAAAGATTTAATTTCAATCTGGGCACCTCCCTGTTGCTAATTCATTGTAAATGTTATGTATTGTCAAAACACAAATCAAAACTGCATGCCTGTCTGTCTGCTTATCTGTGTGCTCCCTTGAACCAATAACTAAACAGACTTCATACATTATGTAATGATTTTCTGAATGAACACCT
Source organism: Acipenser ruthenus (assembly GCF_902713425.1). Taxonomy (NCBI): domain Eukaryota; kingdom Metazoa; phylum Chordata; class Actinopteri; order Acipenseriformes; family Acipenseridae; genus Acipenser; species Acipenser ruthenus. The sequence goes on from NC_081207.1 coordinate 28,089,979, forward strand.
GGGATCTAAGCAGCATTAGCATGAGCGGCCCTTTGTATTAAAAAATAAAAAAAATACACAAACCTCCACAGATTCGTATAACTGAGCACTAATTAAAAATAAGAATTTTTAGTCTAATGATGGCTCCCTCGTAAGTCAATAATAAATTGATAAAGACAGTAAAAAGCAGACTATGCCATGTAAAGTATTGTACATATCCCTGAAGATTTATTTATTGGATTTATGGCATGCTGCAAAATACATAAGAAAATTTGATGAGAAAATCATACAACAATGAAGCAAATTAGTTAAAGCTGGCATTATGATGTAAGCGTCACATGACCCTTGAATAACAACTATTAAGGACAGAACAATTTTATGACATTTGATTATTTCAAATAAGGCTGTATTCATTACAAAACCAAATAGCAAAAAAAAAAAATCAGCTTCTGGCTCTGCCTTAGTGAGGAACACAATAAAACTGTCTCCGAATTTGTATACTAGACATCAGTTGTTTTGACATGCAGTACATTAAAAAAATACATCTCAAATACATTAAACATCTAGAAAGAACACCAGTATAAAAGTGTAGATGATGCATGACTTTCTGTCTTCAAAACTGACATTTAACCTGAACTATGAAATTCTCTTTGGAGATGAATTCTTATTATTTAGAAGCATCTCAAACCTTTAACTTTCACTGCCCAGTGTTCAATATATTGATTTGGTTTGAAGGGGAAAAAAACACCTAAAGACAGGGGGAGGAAATCTACTGAACCATGAGGTTTAAAAAAGGTTTCACCCACAGTATAATTTCCATCTATCGTAAGACATTTTCTAATTGGTATCTTGCTGGTAACTTTATTGAATTAGGTTTGCTACCCAGGTATTGCACCAGCTGAGCAGCAAGGTCACCCACACATTAATGCTGCCAGAGGATTTGCTCTGGATTGCACTCAGTTAGCTGTTTTGATGGCGATTGTAAATTGCCCTGGATAAGGGCGTCTGCTAAGAAATAAATAATAATAATAATAATAATAATAATCCCTGCTAAATGTATATCAAAATCTCAGAGGTTTTCCTCTGTGTTAAACATACTGTACTGGAAATTACATTCATGGGGTTTCCATGCGGGGCAATTTACACGTGAAATGGCGATGCACGTGCACGTTTGGGAGAATTACTCATGTAAATCAGGTTTGTGGCCGAAAAAAACGGGCAAAGAGAGGGATAAGGTAAATCTCATTTGACGAAACACAAGGGAAAATCCACTGCCAGTTTCGCATGGAAACCCGCATTTCACATGTAAATGTTAATGAGCGTGTTTATCCTTAAGTGACATTACTACAAGGGATATTGCAAGGGAGCAGGTCAGTTGTTACTGTGGATTCCAAGATGGCAGAAAGTATTGGCTGATGGGTGGTTTTATGGTTAGCAGTGATGTAGTTCACCTTAATGATAATGCAGGCGGCTTGTTATTGTATAACTATTATTGTTTTTTGCTGTGTCTGTCCTGTCATGTTGTATATCTTTTGTGGGTTTACAGTTATGTCCATGAACTGTGTTATTCCCTTGTTATAGTATTAAAGCAGCTGTTTGAGAATACCCTTGCTGTAAAAACTATGCTAAAGTTGAACACGAAGAGCATGTGATGAGCTGCTTACTAAATGTCTGTAACTGAATTCCCTTGCTTTTGATCCCAGCTATGTCCATAGACAACGCGTGTCCACCCTCCACTCAAAATCACTGGACCGAGGAGGAAACCCGGGCATTAATAAGTATAGTTAGTGACTTGGATGTGTTGAGCCAGCTTGATCGCCCGGAACAGCGTAACAAGCATGTGTACCAACAAGTGGTTGATGCCCTCTCAGAAAGAGGAATAGAGCACCCAAACACATTGCCAACTACCCTGTACTCGGCTGAGTAACCCTAAGCCTGGACTCAGCTGAGGATGCCAGCCTATACAGAGCAATCGCCACTCTTTTTTTCCACTGACACAGGAAGTAGTACTTAATTCCTTTTTGGCTGCAAATCTTCCTTTACCAGTTCCACTATAATGCTGAATGACGCTGGTGACTCGAAATGACGCTAGCCATTGGCATTAGATAACAAGGCATAAGGATTTGCTGGTAGAGGATGTTTGGAGGTTCAAGCTCCTGAAACAAAGGGAAAACATCCACTGTTCCAAATCCAGACAGCTTTGGGAGCATACGTGGAGGATGTGTGGCACAGAGCTTTAGAATTCTACGTCTTTGCTGGTTTTCAGCCATGGTGATCTGCAATACCTGTGTATTTTATACCTCTCAGTTAATTTTTAATAAATGAATCTTAAGATAAATTAGTTGAAACAGATTCAATACTAACGACATGCCACCCTGCCAATGACATTTAAAAAACAATTTGGGCAAGAACTGTTAAACACATTATTAACCAACCAGGCACGAGGTATTTTGCTTTATTACAGCAGCTTAGATTCACTCATGTACCAGTTCTCTGTGCATGGAAACCACATTTTCACAAAGCTAATTTCATAGCTCATTTACATATCAACCCCCACCTTTCCCCTTCATTTGCATGACGTCGGTTTACTCAAGTAAAATAAACTGAGCGAATGGAAACCCAAAAAAACATTTTACACAAGATATTTTTTTCGAGCAAATGTCTCGAACTAAAAAAAAACATGCATGGAAACTCCACCATTGTAAATACTGTCATAATAGTATTGTGCAAAAACAGAAACAAAATTCATGTTTACAGTAGAAAACACTTTGAGTAAATGTCCTCAGCTTTACAATTTTCAGAAGTATAAATCTGCTTCATTTTTTTTAAGTAAATGTCTCTTATGTGTTGCTCAGTTAAGTGATGTTGGTTAAGCAAATATACGCAAAATGGGATTGCTTTTTGATAATGTGATGAGCTTTATCGCTGGAGATTTACTCAATGTAAGCTACCAAGCATTGAAAATTGCCCCAGTATTATAACTATATACTGATATACCAACAAACCCCCTAATGCACACCATATTGGCAGCTTTCCCTAGAGCTCTAGTTTGTTTCTATCAGACCAGTTAAACCATACACACAGGGGCCAGGTGGCAGCTCCTGTTCATTTCTAAACTACTCAGTAAGGGTCATACCATATGCCTGGGGGATCTGCCAGAAGTCTGTCTTGTTGTATTTGTTTAATACAACGACTAAAGCACCTGAAATCTTACCTGTGCCCTGCAGAAACCCATTGCTTGCAGTACATGAGATAAACTCCAGGCAAAAAAAAGCATTGTGTGTTCTACTATTATTTTACAGTCGGTATGAGTTTGGAATTTAATATTTTACCGATGCACTGCATTTTTCAATATAAAATAATTCATACATTTTTATCTTACCGTAATGCAAAAATATTGTACTTACTGTAGGACTGAATAAGTATTTTATTAAGTAAAATAAATGAATCCAATGAAACAAAAAGGCAGAATCGGGTAGACAGTGATACCAACAGCACCGTGGGTCTAGTTTGAAACCACTATCGGACATAAAAAAGATCACAAAGGCGTTAAACAGGCATCACTCTGCTATGGGTAAAAAAATACTGGACCTTATTTATATATGCTACATAATTCGCAATATATTTAGAGAAGATGGTGAGCATCTACTTAAAAGCTTAGAGTCCATTCCAAACACTGTGTAAACTAATCTTTACAATCTCTTTCGGAGATTTGAAGAGCAATGTTGCTATTGAATGTTTCTAAATAGGTGCTCATCAGAAGCAAAGCAATCTATCAGAGTGACTACATATGTGCTTCTGATTAACAGTATTTCTAATGGAATGTAGTAACATTAACTGATTAATGGAAACAGCCCAGCCAAGCTAACCAAGGCCCCCTCGCGTTACGTGTAGATACTGAGGAACTCTGTGCACAGCACATGCTCTTCAGAGCCTTAAAGAACACATTTTGATTAAAATATGTTTTGTTACTGTTAAGCATTTATACAGGCTTCAATATTTTCAGCAATATGTCACAATACAAAGAAAACCATATCCTGTCACTGCACAGCTACATATATCAGCAAAAAATCTATAACATTTTAACATTACGACATTCATCAACATGACAAGCTGCCCAGAAGTGAACCCTGTAAGCACAGTGCAGGCGTATTGCTGTGGCTCCAGTCTGGTTTTTGTTGTGTGAAAATGGTTCCAATCAACTTGCTTATCTGGAAATTCCACATTGTTGTGGGTTGTGACATATGAAGGATGTGCATCCAAAGAGCTACAAACCACCCCACACAATTCCTTTTGTTAAATCACAGTGTATGTTTTTATAGGCTATTTATTTATTACTGAAAAAAAATAGTTTTAATGTGTAATGCTTAGAAAGCAATATAAGTTATTTATTTGATGTCCTCTTGAATATGCCCTATTGGATTTATCCTTTAATCTGTAATTAAGTCTCACGAGCGGATTTAGGCTTTTATCAAACACTTTTGCCTTTGGATGCAGCTCGTTTTAGTAATGCATTAACAAAGCTGATGGGATTGTACTTTACCACTGTACTTCACATTCCATTATAAGGTATAAGTGGCAGTTTAAAAAAAGCTTACATTTCCACTGCTAACATATATACATTAGTTAAGTTGCAAGCTTCAAAGATTTTAAAATTGTCGGGAGACTACAGTATGGATCTACTCCATTCTTTACTCCACAGAAACTATTCATTTAGACCCATAATGACTGAACAACAGAATCCTAGGACTGAATTGTACATTTTGTAACACAGTCACAAGTTCTGAGTCTTTTGACCTTGCTGTGCTGTGCATTACTTATTTAATCAATCCAAAAAGCTTTACGGCTGGCATCAATCAATCTGTCAATCTGACTCCAATCCAGTTTATTGGGGTCTATTTCAACCATTTTACCAGCAGAAGATTTGGATAGTGGCACCCTTTAGATCAAAATCAACGCAGCTGATGGTTTCCACCAATGGAAATGTACCTTTGGATCAAAATCAACGCAGCTGATGGTTTCCACCAATGGAAATGTACCTTTAGATCTAAATCAACGCAGCTGATGGTTTCCACCAATGGAAATTTATTGAGCCCCGTTATTTATTGGTGGTGGTATTAATAACCATCAATGTTTAGATAATTAAAACATAACCTTTTGACTTCTGTAAAAAATACTGTATAAAAATCATTGTGATAACTATTAACTGTCAGTTTCCTTGTGATACTTGAGTCACTCTCAAGTGTGTTTTAAGAAGAAACTGTTTGAACAACATGCGTTCAGTTCCTTGTCGACCTTAAGGGGTTAAGACATCTTTTTTGACAATAATGGGGTCAGTCCAGAAAATTGCTGTGCTAGTTTGTACTGTAGTTGTGGAAAACCCTAAGATGCAACAAGGTTCTGGGACTGCCACCTTGGGTGACCTTGAGCAGTAGATGTTGCATTAGGTGCTCAATAATGGCCCACATGTGCCTTTAGGAGAGGCATCATCCATAGGATGGATGATAGCACTGAAATTCTTGTTGCCCATCATCTAGAGCTTCCACCTGACAAGTGTCATTGTTTCTTTAATCTGCAGTGACTGGCCAATGTTTGTGAACCTCAAGTGAGTTTATAATTGAAAAGAAAATGTACTGGTGTTAATACTACCATATGCATTCACCTTCAAAAATAAAGTACTGGTATTGTACAGTTGGTTCTTTTTTGAATAACTTTTATATTCAACAATCAACATAATGACTATAGAATCTTTGCTTGCATTAACTTAACTCAGATACAAGGCTTAAGAGAATTATCCTGGGCTGCCCAGCAGCCTCTCTGGAATACAAGCAAATCGAAATTGGTTATAAAAAAAAACTTGTCCAGCAAAGGAAATAAAGCCTCCGTGTTCAAATGATTTTTTTCCTCTACACTCCTTTTCACTACATTAAGAACTATTCTTGGACTTTTGTGGGGTTTTTTCGTTTAATCAAACGTTTTGCTTCTTTCCTGGATAATTTCCAAGGCTAAGTTTTCCTGGGCCTGAAAGTCAAAACAATCCAATGTCCTAACCTTAAAATAAATCTCTACGGAATAGCGACAAACAGGCTGCAGCCAAGTGAGACTTCACTTTAGTTTGGTTGGTGGAACATAACGTAGACTTAAGGAATCATGACAGGTACGCCACCTGTACCTGCTTCATTTCAGTTGCTAAGGATAACTTCCACAACGAGAGAGATAGATCAATTAAGTTATTGAAATGTTTGTGCATGTTGCATGTTACTTGTAAACATTTGCTTAAAACCAGCCTGACAAAAAGGACTATTGCTTTGCTACTTTACCTAATTGGACCTTTTAAGGTTAAAATTACAATCTGTAAAAAGGCCAAAGACAGAGAATGAGGAGCTCTGATTAAAAAGATAGGAATGTGAGATATTTATCATTTGACCCGTAAACTGGAAGGTCATTGCAAGGTTTGTCCCTCAACTCAAACTACCAGGTACATTTCCGAACTCTGTTTAAATAGTTAGAGTTACATTGTGGATGATCAGTGACTTCGATGAAGAATCCTATATACTAAGTAAATAGATATGGAAGACTTTTCCTTAACACAAAGGACAAGGATTTTCTTAGAGTTTAGCCCAGTGTAATAATAATAATAATAATAATAATAATAATAATAATAATAATAATAATAATAAATACACTTAAATATACATAACACCATATTTAGCATGTGTTTTAGCAGACCGGAGAGTTCATAAAGCAATTTTAAATGTATTTTATCTTTTCATTTGTTACCAGTACTACTAAAAATTATAGTCACTGTAAATGCTTAGATTTGGTACCAAGGTCCCTCTTTGCTTTAGTCTGACCCTAGGCATCACTTCTTCACTCACAATGATTATAGCATTTCAGTTCGGGACCATGATGGTTAATATTGACTGATAAAATTGCTCTTAAGAGCCCTTCAAGCAGTACTTTAGACCCCAGGAGGTCCATCTGTATAAAGTGCTAACATGACAGGAGCACTGCTATATGGACATAGATTGAGCCACTACTCCATTAGTATTGCATGTGGGACTTGGCTGTTTCCAAGTTAAGTTACATAACGTTACTATTCTGCTTTAAAGTTTATTCCATATAAAAGAAGTGCAGGATACTACATTGTTAATGTAAAACCAATCCCTGTGTCTAAATTTCCTTTCACAAAATATGCAATTGTGCTTTCAGAAAGTAGATGTTGATTAACTGAGACAAGTCAATTCAGAAAGCGTACCTCGCAGTAACTCGCAGACTGAAGCACTTTTTGGATAGCATTGGTATAAAATATTAGCTTGTTTGATTTCAAGAAAGAAATATATACAAGACGTGCTCAAATTTGTTGGTACCCTTACAGCTCATTGAAATAATGCTTCATTCCTCCTGAAAAGTGATGAAATTAAAAGCTATTTTATCATGTATACTTGCATGCCTTTGGTATGTCATAGAATAAAGCAAAGAAGCTGTAAAAAGAGATGAATTATTGCTTATTCTACAAAGATATTCTAAAATGGCCTGGACACATTTGTTGGTACCCCTTAGAAAAGATAATAAATAGTTGGATTATAGTGATATTTCAAACTATTTAGTTTCTTTAATTAGTATCACACATGTCTCCAATCTTGTAATCAGTCATTCAGCCTATTTAAATGGAGAAAAGTAGTCACTGTGCTGTTTGGTACCATTGTGTGCACCACACTGAACATGGACCAGAGAAAGCAAAGGAGAGAGTTGTCTGAGGAGATCAGAAAGAAAATAATAGACAAGCATGGTAAAGGTAAAGGCTACAAGACCATCTCACATCAGCTTGATGTTCCTGTGACAACAGTTGCAAATATTATTAAGAAGTTTAAGGTCCATGATACTGTAGCCAACCTCCCTGGGCGCGGCCGCAAGAGGAAAATCGACCCCAGAGTGAACAGAAGGATAGTGCGAATGGTAGAAAAAGAACCAAAGATAACTGCCAAAGAGATACAAGCTGAACTCCAAGGTGAAGGTACGTCAGTTTCTGATCGCACCATCCATCGCTTTTTGAGCGAAAGTGGGCTCCGTGGAAGAAGACCCAGGAGGACTCCACTTTTGACAGAAAAACATAAAAAAGCCAGACTGGAATTTGCTAAAATGCATATTGACAAGCCACAATCCTTCTGGGAGAGTCAAAACTGGAGCTTTTTGGCAAGTCACATCAGCTCTATGTTCACAGACGAAAAAATGAAGCTTTCAAAGAAAAGAACACCATACCTACAGTGAAACATGGAGGAGGCTCGGTTATGTTTTGGGGCTGCTTTGCTGCGCCTGGCACAGGGTGCCTTGAATCTGTGCAGGGCACAATGAAATCTCAAGACTATCAAGGCATTCTGGAGCGAAACGTACTGCCCAGTGTCAGAAAGCTCTGTCTCAGTCGCAGGTCATGGGTCCTCCAACAGGATAATGACCCAAAACACACAGCTAAAAGCACCCAAGAATGGATAAGAACAAAACATTGGACTATTCTGAAGTGGCCTTCTATGAGTCCTGATCTGAATCCTATCGAACATCTATGGAAAGAGCTGAAACTTGCAGTCTGGAGAAGGCACCCATCAAACCTGAGACAGCTGGAGCAGTTTGCTCAGGAAGAGTGGGCCAAACTACCTGTTAACAGGTGCAGAAGTCTCATTGAGAGCTACAGAAAACGTTTGATTTCAGTGATTGCCTCTAAAGGTTGTGCAACAAAATATTAGGTTAGCGGTCCCATCATTTTTGTCCATGCCATTTTCATTTGTTTTCTTATTTACAATATTATGTTGAATAAAAAATCAGAAGCAAAGTCTGATTTCTATTAAATATGGAATAAACAATGGCGGATGCCAATTACTTTTGTCAGTTTCAAGTTATTTCAGAGGAAATTGTGTATTCTTCGTTTTTTGTGGAGGGGTACCAACAAATTTGAGCACGTCTGTATATATGTATATATATATATATATATATATATATATATATATATATATATATATATATATATACTGTTCATGCTTTTAAATAATAAAAGCAGTGGAGAGAGAGAGAGAGAGAGAGAGAGAGAGAGAGAGAGAGAGAGAGAGAGAGAGAGAGAGAGAGAGAGAGAGATGGAACTCATATTTTCAAGCCTGGTTAAAAAAAATTACTTTTGAGGCAGTAAGCTAATCTCAGTGCTTACCCAAAACAATGCAATTTCACTGAGAGTGAATTTATTTAGTTTTAAAGTGATGAGATGTCATGTCAAGAGATATGCAGAGCCGATCATAAAAGACAAGCTCACCCAGGCCTGTTTGCAGCAACAGTCCCTGCTGTCCTTTTCCATTTACCTGTGTCGCAGCAGCCACTGCTATGGAAGCAATGCCTGTGTCAACAGTGAGCACAACTGCTTCCGACAAACAGGTCACTTTCAACGTCTGCCAGCACAGGGATTTTGGAGATGTTTGGGTGATTTGCTGTTGTTTTAAATCCAGCTGAGTCTGTAAACTGGTCAGCTACGGTGGACAGTCATAGCAGTTGATGGAAATATATGTCACTGCCAAATTCTGTGCTGTCAGCTACCAAGATCAAGATGGAACATCTATCGTCAATCGGTTCTTTGGCTTGGCAGCACATCACTGGTGCTCATCCCCGTCCAGCTGCTGAGAAATTCAAAGCCTTTTCCCAGGAACCCTGCAGGTTATCCATCTTAAACACTGTCAGATTGAGCTGAACTCTTTTTTTTTATACAAAATACATTTTGAAGAAAACCAAAGCTGTTCAATTCTATTATTTATTTATGGGGTTTAGTGCTTCTTTTTCAAGTACTCATTTGCTCTTTTGTATTTTCCTTATATTCGTTAAAAAAAGATTTTTCTGGCACGCTTCCATTCAATTTAAAGAATTTAGGCAAAGTAAAATGTAGTTTAAATAGTATTATGTGTTCTACCAGTAAAAGTGGGCCAAGTCTGTGCACCTGGCAAGCCTGTCGCTTTACATTTTTTCAATCATCCTAAATCGTATCACGGAGCAGCAACACACATTTACACCATTAATCTAGGTCCTTCTTTTGGCAGAGAGACAAGTGTTGTGGCTTATTTAAAAGTGAGTTACTGAGGTGAGTTGATTGTTCCTAATGTGCTGAATGCTGCATAAATCAAAGAAAACAAACATTTTTTCTGTTTCACATTGATGTATAACCATAAAAGATAATTTGTGCAAAAGCTAAGTTTCAGTCTTTTGGGGGAAATTCTGTATGGAGGACTGAATTTTTGCAGTAGTCCATTTTCCTTCCTTGCTGTAGTCAGAAGTGTGACACAGGAGGCATATTCCAGTGAAGCTTATTAGCATCTCAATACCACCTTGTTACATATAATCACACTAGATGTTTTGACGTTAACAGCTTCCAAATGATCGAGACAAGAACAGATGTGACAAGCAGACATTTACACGATAAGAGCAAACTTTACGATGAAATATTTGGAGTTCTTAACTATGTTAGAATTCCAAAATTCTAAGCTTGGCGGGCATCTACTAGTGGCAGTCGAGGAATCTGATTGGTTGAGAAAGAGTGATATGGTTTTGCTGCGGTTCGTGTGATTTCACAGGAAAGAAAATTCTGTACAGCAGGAGTATTCTTGGAAGCCGCGGAACAAATAAGTTCATTCTCTGACAATAGTTGTTAAACCATCCCATAGTATTGTGGAAATTGCTGCCAACGCTTTATCATAAGAAGCAAATTCAGATGAAGACTAACCTTTCTGTTTTGAGAGAGCTTACGTATATATTAAGATCTGTCTTCCCCACTAGTTTTTCTTTGTATCACTGTCAGTGTCTAATTTAATGTTTTTTCAGTGAGTCTTTTGAAGCAAAGATTTAAATCAGTTAAATTATTGTTATTCAATTTTCACAGCAGGCACTCTCTCATTTGAATATTAATGACAAATAGAAATCGGAAATCTTGCATTTTAATAATTTGAAATGTGATTGGGTGCTTACTTTGTATAGTCTTGTGAGACTTGGATGCTAAGAGACCGAAGAGAGAAGGTGTTTGAGCCGTGCAGTATGTTTCAGTTGGCCAAATCACAAAGCTCTAGCACCTGCTTTATTTAAAACTGTTTAAGAATGTTTATAAACTTTACAGAATGAATTTAAATAATACACTCCAAATTCATCGCTAGAAACAGTCTAGAAAGATTTCCATTGTACCAAAGTGTATTTATATATTCAAAGTTTGTATACAGTAACAGTATGTTTGACCATAAAGATACAAGGTTACCAAGAAATGTATGATTGTCAACAGTTATGACAAATATATATATATATATATATATACACACATTGTTAAGTGGATCGTAATTCACAACTTTTAACTTGTACCAGGAACAATCTTCTTGATCGAACCATATGGGATGCTGCAACTTAAACAGAGGACAATTACAAGAGTTGTTCCTTTGTTTGTCATGAGGACCACCATTTCACCTGGAATGAAAGACCAAGTTAGTTTCCTCAATATATTGTTCTATATCACCAAAGCCTTTCCAAAGTCACCGATACAATGCAATGAAGGCTTTTTCCATTTGCATTCTTCCTTTTCTTTTAAATGCTTTAATGGAGCCATTTTCCCCTTTGAAACTGGTCATTTGGGGCTGAGCAGTCATTCCTTTAGAGTTGTTTAAGGGATTCAAAGCTATTCAGCAACAGGAAATCTCTCGGAGGACTGTTTTCCCCATTTATATAATTCCCTCTTTATGCTGGGGCAGGCTGTTTCCGTTGGGAAGCTGGTAAACAAGGATTCTACATCAAAGCTTACTGATGGTGTAATTTTTCCACTGTGATCTAAGGTTTTACTCAGATTATGATTTTTCAGTTGAACCAGAAGGCTACCTGCAATTAGACTGAATAATTAACTGAACTGAAATTTCCCTCAAAGAGCTTTGAGCCAGATCCACAAGGGCACAGTGGTAAACATGTTTGCTCTCAGGCAAAAGGTTTCAGGCACTTCAAGCTCAAAATTTGTTGGTATATAGTGCTGCCTCTTTGTAACGCTATAGTCAGCAGCCATAGTTATAAGACCATGCTATTAGCGTTCCCCCTTATAACATGTCTTTTAATAATTCGCTACAACATTTCAGCTTAAATTATATATATATATATATATATATATATATATATATATATATATATATATATATATATATATATATATATAAAAATGTATTTCACAGGGTAGTAAGCGCATCTTTTATGTCTCTGTCTTTATCAAGATGCCGGATTTCTTTGTCTGCCCAGGGGAGAACGGTACTGTTATCTTTTTCAGATCATAAATTGTTAGGGTGTTTTGATCTTCCTGAGTCTTTTTGTCTCTTTGATGATATTTTACTAAGATATTTATTTGGGGAACAGTGGCAAAGTTCAACCCAATAGGGAGAGTGGTTTTGTTTTTTTCTGTTGATCCAGTTGTTGATCCAGTTGTTGGTTTATTTTTCTTTTTGTCAACACTTCAGAATTTCTTTCTGTTTTTGTTGTTGTTGTTGTTTTTACAACGAAATACACTGATGGGTAATACAAGTTGGAGAATGTTTGTAAAATGTATGTGGTCACTTGACTTGTCATGTCATTCAATAGACCTATTTAAGCTCTATTAGAGGTGTTTTCAACTGTTTATGAGCAATACTGGTAAAGCAGAAGAATTTCAATGACTTCACAATGGGCATAATAGTGGTTGCCCATGCAACTGGCTTTCCCTTCTACACAGTGACCAACGTGTCCATGAAGACAGTGTCTTGCGAGTTCCTGGAATGGCAACATTTGCAGAAAAACATCACCGGATGGGGCAACTCAGATCCAAAGCAGGTCATGACGGATCAAGACGTGTGTTGCTGACCTACCCACTATTAAGCCCACTCTGTAATTTTTTGGCCTGCTGAAAAAAATAAAACAGTTATATCTATGATATTTTCAACCCTGAAGGAGTTTCACCTTTGCAGAAGAGAAACTGAATTGCCTGTTGGCAGTAGGACAAAAACAAAAATCTGATGACTTCTACAAACATTTATACAAAGAAACAAACATTGCAGAATATTACCATGTAATGCACTAGTGGGATATGGTTACAGCCCTGTGATTTCTTATTGCTCTCAATTCCCACTCCAGGAGAAAGGTTTTGGAGTGTTAATATGTGTTAAAATACATTGAGGGATTACAGCGAGATCCAGCCTCGGAAAGAAAGTGCAATCCCACTAGACACATGCCAACATGTGCAGAGAGGATCTCCCACAAGGCACAGCAAGGTCGTACTCTACACAATACAACTAAGTGGATCTGAGAGTGACAAGGATGATCTAGGGAGCCATTTATAACAAGGTAATAAAATGTAATTGGTCTTTTGCTAATATTAGGAGAAAGTAATGGTTTTGTTTTTTAAACATGACCAAATCAGCAGGGTTCCTCATTATGCCTTTGGTGTGTATCATGTTCAGCAGGACTACTTTATTGAATTAAGTCTGCCCATTTTAACAAAGCCATCATGCTATTGTGATCCAGGGGACTGAAAAATAGCTTCACAAGCTGGTATCCTTAAGGGGTTGGTTTAAACATGGTTTACTAGTCAGCCATTTGATTACACTCTGGTGTTAAATGCAGTCTGCAGTACCCTCAATCAAAACCCAATCTTAATGTAATGTGTACAATTTCTCCCGTAAACCCTTGAGCAGCTTTGAAGGTGTGTAGCTCCACATGATCTCACAGAGACACAGTGGCATGCAGAAACTCACATAATAACTATACTACAAATATTGTACAACATCACATCTTCCTAAAACCTGTAATATTCTGTCTCAATATGTATTATATAAACATGGCCCTGCCAAATGTTCAGTATGTGAGGTTAGACTACAGCATAAGCATACCTGTGATTGAATCTACGACATGTGGAAAGTAGGTGTCAATTGAACTCAATTAGTTCCAAGAAGAGCACCATTTTGGGGGTACACATCCTGAGCCGGGAGAATAGGATTGATTCAAGCGTTTTGGTGATACTCTGTTGGTGATAGATGAAAAGAAGGAAGGTTGCAAGACTCAAGAGATGGAGCTTTGCTTGCTCTGGTATTAGCTGTGACACATTCTGTCATGGTCCCCTGATCCCTGATATCAATCCCACAGAAGGTTTATTGGATTGGATTTGCTGAAATGCTACCTCGGTTCATGTTCCACCTTGCCCTTATCCCAAGCCTGCAGCCTTGTTGGAGAGTTTGGACTACATGCCTGACAAGAGGGTCTAGACTTTACTGTCTCGTTCTGAAGTATAAACTGTATGTAATACACTATCCTCCAGCATGTACAGTATTATATGGCAGCATGGTGTATATGGAGAAGCGTTTAGAGCAAATGGTATGCGTATCTCTTAGAGCATCTACTAAAATATTTAATACCCTCTAAGGAGCAGCAAATCCACATTCCCTTTGAATAACAAATAAAAGAGAGGTTAATAAAATTGACTATGTGCAAATATTTCACGCTCACAAATCTCCAGCCATATTGTACTGTGTACCTTTGAGTTTGTCCACCCACTTCACAATAGCAACAAAGCAAATGTTCTTGGTTTCTCCATGTCTAATAGTTAAGTACACACAGGCCACTAAATACAATGCAATCACAATCTTCTTTGTAGTGTACTGTATTTATAGTTACAGTATGTTCTAGTATTGTGATGTAGATCATGTTTATTTTACCATTGGAATTGTGGCTTAGCTTACCTTATCTGCAGGGACAGGCAAACATGGGAAGCTGTCTTTGAATCCATTCCATGACTAAGAAAAGAACTGCATGCAGTAAATTATTAAGTGTAGCACTCAAACTCTTCCTGCAGTTATGTCTGTGACCATTACCCATCATTAGGAACTTTTGCAGTTGCTAGACTACTATAACATGGATACAAAAAACCCTGTCTGTCATCCCCTCTATGCATTTTTTCTTTTTTAAACCCATTTATTTATAAATAAGAAACCCCATCAAAGACTTTACACTGCAACGCTTTTCTCTCTACAGTGTGTTTCCTTTAAGTGTTTACTCAGTCAGGTGTTTCATTCTGCAACTACAGCCAACTTGATGCTTTCGCAGCTGCTTTTTGAGATGTTTTTAAATGGCTCCTGGATATACAGTACTTGCAGTAGCTTCACAAAGACCAACATTATATTATGCAGGAGTGCAGGGTTCTTGGTTGGAGTTCTTTCTGTGTTGTTTTTCTATACTGACTGCAGGAACACACCTTTCTGTGCCATAATGGTTCTGATTAAGGTACATAAACTAATACTGAATATAATATATTTTGTATTATAAAATCCTTGGTAGCACATTGTTATGTGTCTCTAAGTATGCTTTAATTACTCTGTAATTGCATGTTAGGAAAAAACATGCAAGTGGGGCAATACTTTTCATTACCACAGTATAAACTGTATACATGTATGGTATATAGAAAAGCTTGCTGAAAGCTGTAAAGAAATATATAAATAAATCATATAGAACATTCCAGTGCAATGCAGTACGTGCCTCCTGTTAAAAGGCTGTGGACCGAGAAGGGTATTCGTACCATCACAGACTGGATGATATTTCCATATCATGGAGTATGGATACCAGAAATCACATTTTCAAGAGATTTGTGCCAGCACACAAGGTGCCTGACATTTCTCAGCAGTGTGGTGGATAAGCAGAAGCCTTGTGTGAATGAGAGCCCCCCATGGGGAGCTTGACTAAGAGCACATCCTGGGAAATGAGATTGGACTTTTTCACCCAACAAGTAATAGTCGCAACAAATGTCAAAGCTGTCTGTGTTTTACGCTAGCAAAACCAATTATTCAATAGGCAGTTACGGTTGAAATAGTAGTTCATGCTGATATGTGTGAGCAACTCGCTATGGAAGGCAGCAAGAAGAGGTAGTTGTGTGGTGCAATTTTGATTTTCTGTTCAAATTAAATGACCTTAAAAAGAAGTTTGCTTTGGGTATCATGGATTCACAAAATACAATGGCCTCTTCTTGTTCAAATGTCACAGTCATTTTAAGGACATGACTGTTGCCATGTATTACAATAACTCAAGTAGTCCAAGTAGCTGCAGATAACAGCAATTTTTTAAGGCAGTGCTCCCGTTACTCAGGAGTCCAAGGAAGGACCCACATCATCCCAAATCAAATATTTCCCTGTTGGTGGGACAGAAAGGCTTGACACTGAAAGTCTTGAGACTTGATTATGAGCAGATGGATTTCTGTCATCTCTTGTCTATAATTAGATATGATAACGACATGAAAGACTAACGCCTTAGGCAAGACTTATTCACTGAATTTTAGGAATAAAAGTCAGAGGATGCAGCAAAGGATAGGAGAAGTCAGACACCAGCCTTATGTGAAATAAACAGGACCCAGATGGTGCTGACCATAAAATGGAGGTGGTGAAACTCCCCAGGCAGGCCCTGTGGTAAACATGGTAAGCCAAGCAAAAAACAGGCCATCAGATGGAAACTGTACAAAGAGAATCAGACAGCTAATTAAACACAGGGACAAATCAGGCCAGACATCCAGATATAGATCAAGAAAAGCAACGTCAAATTGGACTTCCATGTCATCAATAATGTTAGAAAACCTCCTGAAGTGCTATACAGATGGATGCTTCTTGTTGAACAGAGGAGGAATATGCAGCATTAAATGTTTCAAAAACCAGAAAAAATTATATTGTATTTTTGTTGGAAGTGCATTCAAGCATAATGACTCCGTTATTGGCCTTGTGTTGATATGCAAAGTACTGGAAAGGAACTTCCTTAAAATAATATAGATGTCATGACTAAAGATTAAACCCCAATCCATTGTCCAATACACTCTCTTCTGTGCTAAAGGAGGCATGCAACAGAGCAGAAACACATCTTAGACATCTAACCATCTGTATACCAGAGAGGTTATTCTGGAACACATATTCATCACTTTGTACAAATGCAAGGTAACACAGAAGAGCGTGTGAGATCTCTGCCAGTATAGATTCGGATGTGCCATAGCTGTACAATAGTGGCATTCGGCAGACTAGCTGTCAGAGAGGTAGCAAATGTATAGATTAGGAATCCAAATACAAGCAACATTTCTAATTTGTAATATGAAAATAGGATGCAGTACCTTAAGTAACTTGGGGTCAATAAGGACACCAGGAACTGCAGTCAGGAAAAAAGTATTAGATATGCTGTATTGACGTTTAGGAGAACTAGGACAGAAGGCAGTCCGGAGTCACGTCTAATAACACAGTAATTAGAAGGGTTGTGCCACAGGCTGAAGAGGGACTGAAGGGTATCATATTGAGAATGTGAGAGAAGGTGGACCTGAAACGGAGGAACAACAAGGTACAACATCGTTGATAAGAAAGGCAGCTTTGAAGCTGGGTTGCAATTTACTCTGTAAAAAACTCTGATTGAATTTTTATTTTTTATTTTTTATTTTTTTAACAAGGGATAAACACAGAGCATTGGTGGACCCACATACCTGCAAAGGTCTGGGGCTTGCCTTCAATAGTTTTTCAAAGTTCAGAAAATAAACTAAAATACAATTTGTGAAACAAATTTGTTGAATGAATGTCAAACATTTACATTGACCATTTACCACATAACCAACTGAACTTTTCAAAGCGGGATTCATTTTTTGCCAAACTGCACTAAAAAGGAATTGAACATATGCCTATTTAACAACATGAGGTCATAAACAGAGAAAAGCATTCACGGTGGAAGTTAAATGCACAGATAGCTTCATCTATCAAGTAAAGCTGCAAATATACATTCAAACAAACTTTCTAAAGCTGCTTTTTTTATCAGTGCAACTGTTTAATTTCATTAGGTAAATATTTTGACAGCAGGTAACTGCAAGGGGATTTGAAGCCTATAATAGAATGAGGGGTCCACTAGATTATTTTAACAGACTGTGTTATGCAATTACGAAGAGCTTAACCATATCTCTGTTTAATCAATGATTTAAAACACTTTTATGCTACGCGTTAATAATATATACCATTACTGTATCTTTACATCTACTCATTGCATTATTCAGTCACATGGTGTGTTATTTATTATGCACTCATTCTCTAACAGTTCAATTTTTAGCCAATTGGTATTCATGGAGAACATCTTTCACTCCATGTTCAGCAGTGAATTGGTCTAAAAGGATCAACTGTCTTCTCTTCCTTTACACACTCTCTGCTGTCATTTCTTGGGGATAATATGTTTCTTCCAACATATCTGGTGAAGAGTATATATGTGCAGTATGCTGTGCATGTTACTGCCTTTAGCACTGATGCAGATGCAGCCCTGTATTTCCTTACAACATCCCAAGAATCGCTCTTCATGTGAACATGGGAGGATTTAGAATGTCGGCTATGTTGTTTCAGCTTTTCCCTGATTACACTTGTATGAAAAAAAGGATAATTGTATTGCAAATAAACAAATAGAGTACTAAGTTATACAGTACATATACAGGTTTGCAGTACTGTCATTTTTATTAATTTTTCTTGGAATACAAACACCTGGATCAGTCTATCTGCACAATCTGATGTTTTGTGCTCATATTATTCAGTTGATTAAAACATCATTTTTACAAACAGAGACAGACCCATTTTTACAAACAGAGACAGACCAATTTTTACAAACAGAGACAGACCCATTTTTACAAACCCACACCAGTTCATTGTCGTGGTATGAACACCTAGATTACTTTCTGTTTTAATGTGCCTAACACAAAAAGCAACAGATTACAATCCAGGCCACTCACTTGCATGGAACTGGAACTGGACTGATCTGACCTGGGGCAATGCCACTGCTAAGTGTCACACATAAGAGCTGTTCAGCTGGAATCAGTTTGAGCTGTTGTACAAAAAACAGATGGGATTAAGATATAACCGAAGAAACGTAGTATCTCTCAAACATAAATTAAATCAACACCCTGATTTCTGTCAAATACACCAAATACTGCAGTAAAGCCCTGCTGAAGCTTCTTTCTGGGGTCATCAAGGTTACCAGAACCATTGCACAGAGCACAAATGGATAACTATGCAGCTTGTATTTGCAAATGATTCCACATTGAAAACAATGTCTTTTTGGCACAGTGCTGCACTTGTCATTATAGCAAATCGATATCTTTGTTTTTCACTGCCTTTCAGCAAAATCAAGCCAAACAGGACTTTTAATGACAATGCTGGGCCCATTAATGCTTGGGCAGTCACAATTTTGCTTGTAACAATGACTCTGGAACGAACAGTTGTATACCCAGAAGACAGGATTAAAAAATATCACTGAATCTTCCAGTAGCAAGGCATGCCTATTGCCTGATAACCCACTCTGCTTTACAATGTACCTGCTACTTTTGAACATGTGTCATTTTAGGTTTTAATGAAGATTGACAAAGAATAATAGTTTATTACTGTAACATTAATGATACGTCATTTGTATAAAGCTTTATATCACGTTATAAAGTAATAAGGTTTCCTATAAATATATAATTTCTTATCAATCTCTTTTTTATTTGTTCTTCAAATACTGCAGTGCTATAACCTGTTGTTATTATTATTATTATTATTATTATTATTTATTTCTTAGCATACGCGCTTATCCAGGGCGACTTACAGTCGTAAACAAATACATTGTTATTGTCTAATACTCTTTATAACCTAATTTGTAACACATTTGTAAATGCATTATTTTGATTCATTTTTAACAAGTGTCTTGAAAATGTTGCATGTTTGAAAATGAACTCAGTTTTGCAGTTCTTACTTATTACAGTGGTTCTTGTTCCAGTCCTCTTTTGTTTGACTAAATGCTACAAAATCAACCTTATTACAAACATGCCTTAACAGGTCAGACAGGTCTTATTTCCCTGGTCATTCACTAAATCTGTTACAAGCTTCCTCATCTCAATGAAATGCAAGTTTGTTTGTGTGCCTGCAGATTTTCAAGTGACTTATATATTTGAGCCCGTAGCTGCCAGAAGTTGCTGTATGTCCCAGTGTAGGGGCCCATAAGGTAAAATGGGCTCTGAACAGAACTGGATCAGGATCTGAGATATGATCTTTTAGACAGTGTCATTTTCTCTTTATTGCTCACATTGCATTCTATACTGTCTGTATCACAATCAGTGGTATTTTTCTGGACATAAATATACCAAGCATCAAAAGAAACTTAGCACTATTATAACACATTTATTTAAAAATATAAGGTATATAAATGATGGACATTGACGAAATGTTTTTGGTTTCTTTTTAATCACTGGATCATACATCCTTGACCATGACACACTTGAGTGACTATGACTGAAGCATATGCACTTAATCACCTAATTACTGATTGGACACTGGATATGGAGTGATTTCAGCTGTTGAATTGCAAGCTTGAATAAAGCAATAAAGAACATCACAGAAAAAAAATAACAATATGCCACGTCTGTCCAGAGAGCAGCACCTTCGTACAATCGGCATGTTGGAGGCTGGACTAGGGCAGTGTTCTGTGGATTACAGTCTTGGGTGTTCACAGCCAGCAATTTAAAACCTGGCGAGACGGTATAAACAGACACACTCTGTCAATGACAGGCCACGAACTGGGAGACCAAGAATCACAACACCTGCCCAAGATCGACAGATCATTTTGCAGCATCTTTGTGATGTCAGTTGTTAATCAGCACAATAAAAAGTCACTGCACCTGCTCTAAAACAGAGTTTGTCATTTTTTGATCACATCTAGTGAATTTTATCCAAATATAAGGGATACGTTTCTTTTGATGCTCAAATATAAGTTTCTTTTGCTCATTATACAATCTTACATACAGTATGCAGGCTTGCCTATTATACATACATACATACATACATACATACATACATACATACATACATACAAAGTCCTATTGTAAATGACTCTGCATATAATACACAGTTCACAGCCAACCTCTGTAAAGCGCTTTGTGATAGCGGTCCATTATGAAAGGTGCTATATAAAAATAAAGATATTATTATTATTATTATTATTATTATTATTATTATTATTATTATTATTATTATTATTATTATTACATACATACATACATACATACATACATACATACATACATACATACATACCGGCACTTACATACATGCATACATACATACATACTGTTAAGATAATTTGTAGCAGGAAAAGAGATTTGGGTTTGGAGAGCTTAAATCTTCAGAGTAAGAATGCTGGTCACATTATCCTATCCTACAGATCAATGCAAACCATTACAGCCCACTGTCAACTAAAAAAAAGCGGCATGCATTTTAATGCTGCTCACGCAATAGTACAGGTGTCTAAGGCATCATTTATATATAGATCATTAAACTAAAGAAAGAACGGTAGAGATAAAAAAAAAAATCTACAATTAGATTTGTGTAACATCTGTACCAGGAAAAGATCCTCAGAGTAACAACACCATGTACATTAAAAAAGCACAAACATGATTTGTATACATTGTCCTTCACTACTTTTGATTCTCATGCCACAGGGGCAAAGCGTGGGTGTGAAGTGGGGTCAAATAAGCATGCATTTCAACTACTATCCAAAAGAGCCAGGCTCGTCTGTATTTGTTATAGAGTTAGTCTCAACGACGGGTCAGACTCCATAGTGCATCACACTACCTGTTACACTCACAATACGTGAACATGGGTTTTGGTGGAGTTTTCTAAATGTCTAATTTATTTATTTTAATGCATAAGTGATTATTTCTTACAGTATATGTCTTCCAAACTCCAGCCATTTTGGAGTTATCTAAGTAACTCAAGCAAATGCTAATATTTATTGATTTCAAAGTATTTCAAAATGTGTTAAGCACAACCAAGCAGTGCTTCTGCCATAGTGATTTTTAATTATCCAGATATTCTCAGCTATTTTTCTGCTGGTTTTGTTTACTGTTCCACCAGCATTGACTACTACAGCCCCAATCTGACTTGTATTTAGCTGAACACGCTTGTTGAATCTTGATATGCAAAGAAAAAAAAAACAGTATCAGAAAAAGTTGTTCACAGGGAGCGGTCCATCCATTTTGAGTGTTTCTGTTTAGCTTGTTTTAGAAAACCGACTAACAATTCACAGCCTCAAACTCTTTCAAACAATTGTTAACATTTCTCATTTTAGATTGGCACAGATTTTGCAAACCTTGTGTCAATAGCAATTAGATCCAGCCCAATATTTGACCTGACCAGATGCTGGTTGGACTGTGTCTGATAAGGATGTGCAGACCATATCATCCAGATCTTAGTCCACACAGAGAACTGTTTCCATTTTCACTGACAAAATTAGAAGCCTGACAATACTGATTTGCATTCAATTTAACCAGAGCCTTCAATCTATAATCATTCATGTCCACTTAATGTTTTGTAAGGGTTTTCAGATACAGATCCATTAAGGGTTTGTTTTGTTGGATAACACCACACAAGCCAATTAGATTTGAAAGATAAAAACTTTAATAAATCTGTTTCCTTGCCAGCATCCTTTCAGATTACTCTTGTTAGCCTAACAATTAAGCAGTGAAATGGGAATTCATAGTTTTTGTTCCCCTACTTTTCAACACAACCAATGCACTTGGCGTCTGTTTTCTATACTTTACCACTTGCAGTCTGCATTGATAAATTAGAACGAGTCACTGGATGTCAAGTCAGGGGAATCTGATGGATGTCAGGAAGCCCACCTCTCTATTTCCCTCAAATAATACCTGCAAGATCAGGTTTGGAGGGATGCTACAATAGGGACCAGACTGTTTCTCAGCAGACAAACAAAGCAATCCCTAATAACACAACAATGCTTTGCAACCCACTGCGTGCCATATTGTGTTGGCAAGCATCCATCCATAACTTAACACTCAATCAAAATTCTGAGGTAAAACTAAACTAAAAAACGAAGTGAAGTAGACAAACATGCAGGCTAATGTCTGCATATGTGTACTAGAATAGGAGGAAATATCCCAGTTTTCCTATAGAAATGATTTTAGATTAATATCCCTGATCGGTTCCACTTAATTAATTAGGTTAATTCTTATAACAAGCTGTGTAGAAGCCTTGTAGAGATACAATTCACAGAAGCAGCCACGTATACCTGTGTATGAACTTTATTTTTGCAAATAAACCTTTTTCACCGAAGGAACTTGACAAAATGTTTGTCTTCTTCACTTAATTTCTTATAAGTTTTATTTTGATTCATTAATAAAATGGATATTTGTGAAATTGTTCTGTAAACTGATATTGGCTTCTTTAACAAAATGTCTAAAAATGTTTCCTGAATAATATTGTATATATAATGTATTATATTCATATGGATGTGTTATATATATATATATACAAGGTGATTAGAAAGTAAATATACCATGTCAATGCACTTTCTAATAGCCCTGTATATTATTATTCTACCAATATTGTTATATTTTGCTTAATTTCTTTAGTAAAGTTATAATTGAGTTATTTGTCTCATTTTTGGGTGTTGAATATGACTGCTGTTACAGATGATCATATTTAAGTTACTACGACAACCTCCTAAGAATCTTACCCTTTTTCTACTGTAGTTGCCCGATAAACATAATCATTAAGCAGTTACTATCCTCAATATTAGTAATCTGTAGGTATTCATATTCAAATAGGTCAGGTGACACCTGTGAGTCTGTCCCTGAGCTACAATTCAAGCACAGAGTTTCCTGGCTTATAGTCCTGTGCCTTAACCACTCGAGGCAAAACGGATCTATACAGATATAAAAATGCCCTGAAAGGTATTTAACAGGAGGACAGAAACATCTGAATATCCTGGAGGGTGCTGTAAAAACAATGTCAAGGAAGTGTTTTCCTCAGAATTGAATTTGAGATATCTGTGCATGTTAATTTGTCTTACAATGGTTTAGCATTGTCTCATTCGATGGGTCGATGAATACAAATTTAGAGAGGGTTTTCTGTTTAGTCCATTCAAAAACCTCATGACCCTCCCTCGTCACAGAAGAGCTTGGAAGAAATTGATAGTGGTTACATTAGTCTGTATATTCCTTGGCCTCTATTTATCAATGTGTCGCTACTCCATTAAGTGAGGTCTGAGGGATCGGTACTATCTTGACCATATATTTATATTTTAGACTGCTTCAGCAGTAATACTGGACATAGAGAGAATTTCCAAAGACTGCAAAAAGGGGGTCGTTTCTAAAAAATAAGTTATTTCTTTCCTTTTAGCTTCTGATAATAAGACCTTTCTGCCCAGTGACATACTGTATATTCTTTATGAACAAATAAATAAATGTATCTATATTTCACACTAGACTGCCCTTTGACACTTACTGATTTCATTCAGATCAAACAACCCAATTTATACCCAGTTTGTGTATTTTTTAGGCCTCAGGAGTGGTCTTATTTTCATTAGTTAACACTTTATTCAGCTATATCTGACCTAATAGGGCAATGTATGTACTCCATATCTAAATGCATACTGTATACAAGAAGAAGAACATATCTTTTTTATGCCACAGTGCACCCAGGATAATATAATAACAATTCTCTGAGTGACATCAGACCAGGAAGCCATGGAAACAAGCTTTAATGCGATCCTGTTGTTATCACCCACCAGGGGCCATTCTGCAGCCTATACCATATGCCGCATGGTAGTTTCTATTAAGAGGGAAAAAAAAGGAAACCTATCATGAAAGTTCTGGGATTCTGTGCATATCTGGCTGCTTGTAAGGTTTTAATACTGAATTATAATTCTGAGCTGATTAATTGGAGTCTAAATGTGATTCTAAATTAAGCCTCTACATAAACCGCGTTAAACCCTTCTTCTGTTCTACATGTATGTGCCATAGCTTGGCATGGGAAGAACCTTTATCGGTTTAATGTTGAATTATTTGAAGGGGCAGCTAAATAGATAACCTTTACAATGCTAGTTCAATTTAAAGATGTGCTTTCTCGCAATTGTAAGCTATTTTTTCTACCTTTAGTTAAACAGACTGATCAGTTCTGTGGAGTTTCACTTTTCCTCGGATAGCTGTATTTTTGAATGACTCAGTGTGGGCTGCAAACAATGGCAGACTATTTTAATGATCTTAACAATGGTAGATCTTAATACCGCCACCTTCAAACTCTCAAAACCACTCTAACATGGACCCTGCAGTATTTTTAAAAATTGTATTTATTGATGTTAATATAGGCGGCAATGCATGTCTTTCTCCTTCAAATAAGTATGTAGTGGCACAGTTTCTTTGATGCACAGTTTTTTATGACAATACTATTGCAAAAAATCTGTTTGTTGTTTCTTTACAAATCTATTCAGTATACAGTAATATAACATACAAATAATGCTAAATTCAGAGGAACTTGCTAGTTGTTAAGCTACCCTTATAGTCATGAAATTACAGTATCATAGTAACTTACTTTTATATATATATATATATATATATATATATATATATATATATATATATATATATAAATGTATACCCCATCAACTAAGCATGTAAAAGTATGTCAGCCCTCTGGCAGTTATTAAACAAGGCTACTTTCAGGAACAGAAAAGGTTCATGTTTACCATAAGAACAAGCTGGTCAAAGTATAATCACCCATAAACACTCTGGTGCTTTGTCATTCCAGTTCCAGTGTTCGTTTTTATCCCCCGCTATCTGTCTTAACCGACTGATTTGGACATGTTGGGGGTTTGACTCACATTGTGAATGACACGTTTGATACAGCTAAAAATTGCTTGACATAGAAAGATTGAGGCTATGGGGTTAAACCATATAGTCTATTAAGTGTTAGGTATAGCTGCAGGGTACATTATACTATACAGCGCATGCAATGTTTTTTAATTCATTTTTGCAAGCGTACAGTAAATATCAAAAATGCTTCATTTGTAAGGGGCTAGGTGACATGATGGACCACAGCTGTTAACCTCAAATTCAATTCCAGCTTGGGACACAAATGACCGCAAAACAGGCCCACAATCCAGCACAATTTGGTGGACCTGCTTGCAGGAGGCCGAGGACTGAAAAACAATGGTCCTTCAGGTCCCTAATACCTCATTTTTCATAAATGCCAAAATGAATAATACTCCTGTTGAAAAATACATGGATAAATAATAAACTTCACAAAACTGCAGTTGGTTTAAAGTTGTTAATTTGTAGTCTTGGCTCCTGTTTCCAGTGGGAAACAGGTCTCAGATTGCTAGCTTCAAGGCTAATCAGACAACTGTGCCCTTTTAGAAATTCTCGTGAGGTTTCAACAGAAAGTCACGAATGGGCTATCTGACCTTTCTGAAAAAGCTTTTACAGCTGTGAACAGATCAGGCTAACCCCCATCCAGGGTTTTGGGGTTTTGTTTTTGGTTGTTTTTTTTACCATTTGCATGTTACCTTGAAGAGAAACCGTCAATTGTGTATAAAAAGTAGCTCATTTTCAATACTTTAATATATTTATTTATTTAATTTTTTTAAAATCCTGTTTGTTTGTTTTTTACTCCATATTATTCAAACTCCCCCACATCAGCCCTTACCAATTACAAACATTGTTGCTGACTGTACGTTGTAACTTTGAAAGAGTGATGAATATCTCACTTACACTGTCTAAATCAATAAATTGAATTGTATTGCACAACTTTGCTGCAAATCAGAGGGGAGAGAAAAAAAAAAACAGAAAAACAAAATCCAAAACCAAGATCAATGATTGCAAGGTTATTTGAGAAGCATTTCAGTAAGCTAAGTGTAGGTTTTTGTACAGCACAATACATACACTGCTGTGCAAAAGTCTTAGACGTATTGCATTTTTCTACTCTGATGCATTATGAGCATCAACAATTTACTCAAAGCCTCTCCTGGTGTTTTCTACTTCTATAACAACCTTGATTTGCATAAAGAAGGAAAAACACTGAGTGAAATAGCTTGCATCACTCGATTTTCAAGGTGTGGTATCTGAAGCATAATCAACAAGTACAGAAACACATCATCTGTAATTGACAAACCCAGGACTGGAAGACCCAAAAAGCTGTCTAACAAGGATGAGCAATACTTGAAGATAATATCCTTAACGAATAAAAAGAAGACAAGCACTGAATTGACAACAGAACTGGCAGAACTGTCGTTGTCCATCAGAGCAACAATACGAAGGTCACTCTTGAAATCAGGACTTAAAGGATGTGTTTCAGTAAGAATACCTCTGTTAAGAAAGGGGAACAGGACTAAAATATACACAAGAACACAAAAATTTGGACTATGGAATAATGGTCAAAGGTGCTTTGGACTGTTGATGGATGGACAACGATACCTGTGCCTTCTGCCAATTCTGTTGTTGCCTGTTGTTTGGGGGAGAGTATTACAGGGTTTTGTATGAAGTAAATGGTATGTGGATTTTAGGTCACTAAAAGATAGAAATGATGATGATCTGTTGATCTAAACAGCCATCCCGATATCTCTAAATGGATCATTAGTTTCAAATTCACATTATGCACGTCACAAGATTTGAGCTATTGGTAGATATCAAAGCCAGAAGCATATAAATATTCATGACATTACCATATAAACCAGCACAGCATATCTCAAATTCAGTTTCAAGAATTCTTACAAATCTCAAAACCAATCGAAATCTAAAAAGGATTACAAAAAAAAGACAAGGATTTACCAGTTATCTATAGTTTGATGAAGACATCAGAAATAGATTTTCAGGCACCTTAAAATCAATACTATATAATTATATTAAAATAGGATTTATGGAAATTGTTTGTGGAGAGCTAACATTATTTATAGATCTGTAAAATATTTTTTAGGTAGCTCTTAATGTAAAATACGTCAATCTGAGAACTGTTGATATTTCTTTAAACAATACTTTTTTTTTAAATGCTTAACAATATTTTAAAAGGATGTCATTAAGTGATTTTCTAAGATGTAAGATTATTAATTATTCCTGGCAGAGGACGAGCACCAATCTCGCCTCTGCCAGAACACGTTTTAAAATAAACAATACAAAAATAAAACAAATAATCGGCTACGCCGTTAATACATTTTTTTGATAAATGCAAATAAACAATAACACAGCTTTCGTCGTCATACTTACACCTAATAAACAAAAATAATAATAAACCACAAATACAACAAAACAAATACAAAATAATAAACTGCACAGGGGCGGAGGGGAAGACCCCGTTCTAAAAATAAATAAACAATACATTTAAACAGCAGGGCTTTCTACCGCCCTGCTACAACATGGTATTTACTAAAGGACATTAATTTTAGTGCGCACATTAAAGGGATCATTTATTGGTGTGCATGAGAAACAGGCTTTAACCACTGATATTCAACTGCTTTTTACATTCAAACGAATAAAACTGCAGTACACATTAAGTTGAAAATCACCGTCCTAGTCGTATTACCAGTTCAACAATGCATGACAAGGTTAGGACTGACGCTGTTATCTTTTGCCCAGTACTTTACATTTAAAACATGCAATGTATGCATTTAAAAGTAAAGAAAGAAACCTTTGACTTTGTCTTTAAAGTGGAAATTAGTCTGTCGACATTGTCTCAGCACTTGTGAAATAAAAGATTAGCAGTGGCAATGAACCGGTGCCAAGCGTCATTACAGCTGGGAGCTAATGCTCTACTTTTAACTTAATGATTTTACTTAAAGAACCTTATGGATATATGTATCCCTGGGAGGGAAAAGTGCTGAAGGAATATTGCTGCTGTCTTCATCTATGGCCAGAGCCAGGAATATAAAATGCAGTTCACATCCATCATTAAACAAAACAACTATAAAAGGTCACAGTAAAAGAAAGAGACCTTGTTCTGAGGTTCAGTGCATTAAAAAACATTCTTTTTTTTTAACCCCGGGAGAAAAGTCTTTCTTAAATTTAGAACTTTATCTATGCAATTGCAAATGATAAGATGTTTTAAACACAATGAATAGCGAGCAGTCTCAGACAGGGTTAGATGTAATATTCTTAAACAATACATTATTTTACAGTTAATTAATGTCTACACTACATTGATGCAGGTCTGAATGATGCAAAACCGACAAAACCTATATTCTTTAGCCTCTAAAAGAAACAATATTTATTGAATACAGCAGTCTCCGCATTAGGTACATATGTTACAAACAGAGATTTATACAAGTGTTGAGAACTGTTTTACCAATTAGAGTTTTTAAATCTAGTTTGAATTCATTGAAGAGTTCAACAGAAGAATGATTGGGGTAATCACACTGTTACAAAAGACATGCACTGTAATGCAGATACAGAGTTTGATCTAAGGAAAGTTCTACACATTATTTTAATGTAGCTGTGTAATTAGGGGTTAAACATACTATTTTTTTCAAACACTGGACTGATATAAAAGTAACACTACTTAATACTACTTGGGTTTTTTTTTCCACTCATGAGAATGGTCTTAAACAACCCATTTGCCTCTTTTCAGGGGCTGTCCATTATCCAAACACCCTTTTTTGTTGAATAACTGCGCTCAGAATTCTTCCTCCCCTTGCTTCCCCTCTGACCTTTTTCATTTTTAATAGTTGCATTTTATAATTTTATAAAAAATCATCACATACTAACTAATAAAGTATTACCACAATTGAATGCTTTCAATTTTGTTTATGGCTATTACTTGCTAAAAGGCTCACACTGTACACTACTCTTAACATCAATAGACATCAGTAACGTCAATCAATATCACTGAGAGCTAACCATGCAAAATGGAAAGGGGGAAGGGGGATCCTCTAGAAATAACAGATTGCCCTCTAGGGCAGTGTATACCTGCAAGCAATGCTACCATATAAAACACGTTCATTGGCAAAAGCTGACAGACCCACCACTTCCAAATCAAAGCAACAAATCAATACAATGAAAATTGAACATGAGTGAAAGGGACACAGAGATCTTGCCATTATAATATCCATCTTCCACATTGCTTTATTAAAATGTCACTCTACAGGAAAGACAAGTTAGCTGAAAGGAATACATGTTCTGATACATGATGAAGTATTACTGTCCTGGCACTTGAAATGACCCGTTAAAAAAATATAATCAGTTTCTGGAAATGACAAGGTCTCGATCATATCACAGACCCTGCTCCTTGTGCCTGCACACTGAAGAATATTCTCGTATTGCTTTTGAAAATCTCAGTACATGGTAGATCCTTATTTGCCTTCAATAGGCACGAGGCTCCTTGAGGTTGCACGCTTGTACTGCTAACCTAGGGTTAAGCAGTTCTGACACGTTGCTCATATGCTGCCGCTCCTTCTCCCTCACGACAGCTCTGGTATACATTTCCCATACATAATGTTTTGGTGGACGTCTTCGAATTGAGAGGGAACGTTAGGTTACTTACCGTAACCCTGGTTCCAACCGCAGAACAGTTATTCCCAGTGACTAGCAACGGATGCTCTTCAGCATAAGATTTGTGCTGGAGGAGCAGTTGGATAGCATTTCACTTATTATTTATTATTATTATTTATTTCTTAGCAGACGCCCTTATCCAGGGCGACTTACAATTGTTACAAGATATCACATTATACATTATTTCACATTATACAGATATCACATTATTTTTACATACAATTACCCATTTATACAGTTGGGTTTTTACTGGAGCAATCTAGGTAAAGTACCTTGCTCAAGGGTACAACAGCAGTGTCCCCCACTGGGGATTGAACCCACAACCCTCCGGTCAAGAGTCCAGAGCCCTAACCACTACTCATTTGCTCCAGGTGCTCCAAGTATTTGGAACATAGTGGAGAGGCAGGGGTGTACAGCTACAAACTCCACAGCGTTTCCTAAAGGGCTGAGGATAATTTTTGATAGCGGTTTAATTAAACCAACAGAGGCCCAATTTTCAAGGCAGACAAATAGAAGTCCCATTGCACTTGCTTTGTTATGATTTTTTTTTATTATTCAGTATTTTCCAGAGCTGATGCAGCAGCTTTTTAAAGACACACATCAGTGGCTCATGATGCTTTATTATAATAACGAGCTGCTCTGCTTGCTTGTTAAGAGAGTCCCAGTTAAATTGTGACCATTACTTTCTGTCTTGAAAGTGCCCTTGCGTATAGTAAAATTATGACATTTTGTTACACCAATTAAATGCAGTGCAGTAGTTCGTTTTTTACCTGTGTAATTTCAATTAGATATTTCTCAGTTTTTGTAGAGCTTTCAGTCCCCATCTGTGTAATCAATGGAGGGAATGTCTGTCTTACTACTACCCTGGCCAGCCGTCGTCCTGAGAGGCAATGCTTCTGTAGCTGTGGACGGTCCCTACTCTTCATTCTGTATCCGATAAGGCTTCTTGGCTCTAGATGACCTCACTTGCTGTGCTTGACTGTACTCTGTTCCAAGGATTCAGGCCTTTTACTTTCAATTGAACAACCATTGGTGGCCTTCCTGTGGCTTTCATTACCCTGCCTGACAACTCACAAAATTAGTTTTTGCTTTGGAGGTTTGATTGAATAAAACCATTATGAAAATAACACATAAAGTGGCACTGTACGTTTTAGCACTTCAACTTTCTTGATCTAGGAAGACACAGAAGCTCTTTCTCTTATATACAGAACGCTGCTCCAAACTATTCAGGGTTTATTCGGAGGTGTGTGTATTCAGGAAGTCTTCGAAACACTTAGTTCCAGTCTGCAAGAACGATGCCAGGCCTGTAATGATATCTTTGGTGAACACATACTCTACCATAATGATAACTGGGACACTTTTTCCAGAACACACTGTAATGTCAGTTTTTTTTTTTTAATTTTACCATCACCTGATACCTGTATTAAAATGCTTTAAGAGTGGTGTGATCAGGGGGACTATTTCAAAACAGGATTTGGGGATTTGAAGGGATATGAAGATGCATACACACGCAGTTAAATGTTTTTTTCTTTTTTTTTTTAACCCCAATTTAAACTCTCCAATGAAATCTGAAAAGATACTGCCTGGGACTTGTATTGTCCAATATGATGTAAATAAATTGAATTTGGTCAGCAATGGAAAGTCTGACACGGTGCTCTAAGCAAGACGTTCAAGCTAATTCAGCCCATCAATACAAGGATAAAACTTCTGACTGAGAATGAAAGGTGTAAAACTGCATTTACTTCACAATAATTGTTATAATTGTTTATTCCTCCCCAGGTTTGTGCCTTTATGTCCAGCATAGTGAGCAGCAACATTCGGTACAAGGCTGCATGCTCCCTTTTCTTCTCAGTAAATACAATTAAAACAAATTATGTAGTCCAATGATGTATGATTGTTAGCCATAGGACCATTTAATAGATGTTTGGAAACCACTGGCAATCATAAGTGGCCACTAGTCACATGCATTATCTACTGCACAGCAAGCTGATGTGTGTCAATAAATCAATGATAAAGCGGTCAGCACAGGTTAATGTTCTAGAAAGGCTAAGGACCAAATTGTTAAAATACTGTATTAGTTGCAATTATTCAGGGTGTCCTCATAGCCCTAATACCTAATTGGAACACTAGAATGAATATCCCCTTTGCTGTGAATGATCATACCATGCATCATCAATATTGGAGGACCCATTCTTTAGATATACCTAAAAATGTAAGTGTGAAAATACCTCCATTATGCATCCCTTTGGAAAACACAATAAACAAGGCAAAATTATTAACCTTGCCCTTTATGACTTGGTTGTATAGCCAAAAGCCTAATCAGACAAGGGGGTCTATTTCAATGATATGAACAGCAGCTGATCTAACTGTTGCTGCCCTTAACGTCTGTATTAATTAATGAATTTGCATCAATGATCACTCTTCACAAAATCCCTTTATGCTCACCAGTGGGACGTTGGAAGTCTGTGATCACCAATCACTTTTTTTATTAAACAAACTATTGATCCCATCCGATTGTTTCATTATCTCCCTGACACAGACACACACACACACACATAAGGCCTACGTGTGCAGTTCATAGGGGGTTAACAGAAAACCCCACTCGTTTTACTATTGATTAGTATTCTTCACTGAGCTCCCTTTAAACAGTTTCCGTTGCTTTCAGTTTAAATCCATTTTTCAGGAGCAAAGCACTAATAACATTTTGCATTAAGCATCTCTGTGATCCTATCAGTTTCTACATTTCTATTTACTCAGTCACGGATGGGAAGTTTAATACACCTCAAAGACACCTAATGTATGCGTTTGTATTACAATGCTAATTTATTATTTGCATTGATTCACTGATTGTGCCCCTGTGTCTTTGTGGCTAGAAAATTAAATGAATTACTTAACAATACCATTTTATAAAATTAAGGTGTTGAAGTAGACATGGGCCTAAGTCTGCTGTTCTTGGGTAAAGCCTAGGCTTTTAAGTGATTGCTGGTTACTACTTAATCTCCAACAGTACGTAGCAGAATTACATTTAAATATTATTATTTGTTTATTTAGCAGATGCCTTTATCCAAGGCAACTTACATATTGAACAACAGAATATGTATTAAAGTCTCAGTAGTATTCCTTGTGCATTATGTGAAATGACCTACCAACATCACATAAAAACACTTATGCTGAACGATAAAGCTCTCTACACCCCACTGTAATGCAACAAAAATCAACATAAGTATGACAGATCCTAAAACTAATCGCTCCTGATAAGCACTGCTTTTTTACATACATATAATTATGCAACAAATATTATGGGGACGCTTAATCCCTGATCTCTCCGAGTTTCTAATTAATTAGCTGCCGGACAAGGCTGCTGCCGCTTTAAGGGTTTCTAGTTGATCCTGAGAAAACAACACGAATCGTATGGTTTCTATATTTTTATTGCTGGCATTACTGATGCATTGCGTGTGGACGTCAGTTTGTGAAAATGCCCCTTATAGGTTGATCTGTGTGTTGATTTGGTAGTCGAACAGGTTGGTTAGGTTCCAGCTCTACTCTGGCTGGTATTAGTTGCGCACATAGACACTGAGCGAGTCGGTTTGGAGATGCCAAAGCGCCTCCTGACTGTTATGCACTCAATACAAAGCAGAGGGATCCGGTAGCACAATCTGGGACTATCGATTGATCTCCAGGTTTAGAGAGAATCCAGGGAACCTTTCTCTCTCATTTGGTCTTCTTTGGATCAGAGACTGTCGGATGCCTTGGTGATGGGATGTAGGAGAAGAGCCCATGAAAGCTTCCCCTCGTTTGGAAAGCGAGACATACCGTTTGATTATCGCAGGGAATAAGTTTCGATTTGAGTTCAAGCAAATCTGGAAATAAAGAAACGAGGACTAGAAGGAATACACCAAAAATCAGAAGTGAACGCACTGGACATTCACACGATTGTGCACTAAGGGGGTTAATAATACAGTCACCTAGGGATCGGGATCTTAATTTCTCTTTCTGAAACGTTAGTTTTGGGACTACGACACTCGGATTTTGGAAGGCAACATTTTTGGGGGAAAAAAACAAACCAAGAACTAAGACTCTTTTTGGTCTGATTGCAATGGGAATGCAGATTTTATAATCATTAGAGGTCAAATGAAAATATTTGCTTGTTTTTTATTCTAAATCTTGTATTAATGAAATGGAAAATCGGGGACTCTACAGCGTCCTTTATTACCTGATGCTGAATGCGCCCCTATTATTGTATGTAAATGGTAAGTACAACTTGATGTATGATCACCTGTGTTTAATTCCTTGTTCTTTTTTGCTTGATACAGACAAATAGCTTATGATTGCCGAACAATATAGCTGTTTCTGTAACCAGACACTACAGTTATGAGGCGTACATTATTTTAGTTTACTCAGGTGTCAAACTGTGAAGATACGATTATTTGGCTATTTATGCTTTACAACATATCATATGCATTGTTTGTTGTGTTTATCTCACTGTTATAATTATTTATAGCGCTTTGTCTGATCGATCATTCTAATTATAATCTATCTATCTATCTATCTATCTATCTATCTATCTATCTATCTATCTATCTATCTATCTATCTATATATATATATATATATATATATATATATATATATATATATATATATATATATATATATATATACAGACACACACACACACACACACACACACACACACGTTGTATCTGTAATAGTATGTGAAATAAAATAAAAAGTCAGCAATGAAATGTCTTATACTTTAGGACTGTTCGAGAATCAGAGAGTTCATCGCTTAATTTTGCTCAGTGGTATGTCCTGCTGTGCATCTGCAAGCAAAATGTAGTGCTACAAATGAATAACGCATCTTTGCATCGATGCACCTAGAGTGAGGGGGCAGTGCATTCTCTTTTTTTCAATCCCTTTTAAAGTTTCAACAAATACTTTCAAATCAGGGGGTTGCTACTTTGATCACAAGACAAGCGGGGAATATTCGCTAGTGTGCAGAAGCGGGACCTGCAGAGATAGCATTATTGTTTCTATCGCTGAAATGTGAGAGACTTATTTAATAAAAACAGCTCGGTCTTGAATGAAGTCTGGTCCGATTACAATTTACAAAAGACTGATCTTGTCCCTTAATATCTCCTGTTAACCATCGCTTTGCTGTTCTTTCTCCTTGTCAGCGACATTTACTGAAGTCCCCAAAGATGTGACTGTCCGAGAGGGAGATGATATTGAGATGCCTTGTGCTTTCCGGGCCAGCGGATCCACATCCTTCTCCTTGGAAATCCAGTGGTGGTATCTTAAGGAACCCGCAGCAAGGGAACTTGCACATGAACTGGCTATTAGTGCCCCCGCAAACAGAGCCAAGGTAATGTCGAACCGATCATTAAAAGGAAGTTCGTAAATATTTGATAGGTTTCTGCATCTGATAAACAAACTCTATAACATCTCTGACTGACCATTGAAAGTTTTTTTTTATTGTAGAGGTACATTTACGACCAATCCGTTCTCACTGCACCTTTTTACATGCACTGTGCAAATGGGTCAGACAAAACTAAAACGGTCTAAGCACATCTGCAAAAATAAATTGAGAAAAGAGATCAGAAAACATCCAATCCTAGCGTATTATGTTTGAAATTGGTGTACAGTAACAGTATAGGAATTGCAGATGTGTGAAATGTTTAATAGAAAATCAGCAGCAGGTTCTTTATACTTAAAACTCTGTATACGATTGTAGCTAAACTGTATCATTTTAATCTATTAGAGGGCCTGTTATTAGCGCAACAAAAAGCCCTCCAGCTAATTATTAGAAAAGGGAACCTGTAACGTTATTTGTATCTAGACAGTACTGGCTAGAGTCTTTGACAACGAGAGATGGTATCATTAGAATTGCACACAAAAGATTTAATCTGATTATAAATGTTCACATTTTGCTTCCTTCGGGGGAAACCATTATCAAATGGAATCAAAATAGTTAACAGCTGTTTTTCACGCTTTATGATTTCAGGTCACTCCAAGGGACGCCACCAAAATAAGTGTAAGTATTATTATTATTATTATTATTATTATTAGTAGTAGTAGTAGTAGTAGTAGTAGTAGTAGTCGTAGTAGTAGTATTAGTATTGTATAGTGTTGTCGTTTTCTGTAATAAATACGCTTTTAAAAAAGTATTTGACTAATACTTGTTATTATTAAACGCAGTCATTGTTTTGCTCGTAGTTGAATATTCCGCATTATAAAGTCTAAAATGGGCATTGGAAAACACCTTTACTAATTTATACTTGTTGATAATAATGTACCATTTTTTGCATGTTTGAATTTCAGAAAACAAGACTGAGTTATTGCGGTCCTAGAAAAAAAAAAAAGGGGGGGGGGGGCCGCTGTTCGTAGTTTGTCATCTGAGATACAGTTGCAAACAACACTGTCATAGGAAAATACAATCCCAGGGCATTTTTTTCGACAGAAGAAGGCTATATATTTTTAGAGCAAGAAAACAACCCTTTTTCGAGAGAATTAAAATGACGCCCATGATTTATAATGTGAATACTTAAACCTAAAACATGTATGTATTATTTCAAATGTCGTGCTTGGTTTTAATTTGAACTGTTGGTTTGCACGGAACCAATCTCCATTATGTTTTAAATGTATAGTGTTATTAATAATTGCCATATTTTATACGTGTAATTTCTACCCTGTGAATTTAATGTGGATACCACACATTTGTTTTAGACTGTAAGAGTTCAAGGCAATGACATCTCACACCGCCTCCGACTCTCCAATGTAAGAAAGCTGGATGAGGGGGTCTATGAGTGCAGGGTGTCCGACTATAACGGCGACGAGACTCGGGAGCACAAAGCCCAGGCCGCTTTGCGGGTCACATCCCGCTTCTCCCCTGATATGCAGGCTGCAGAGGCCGTCTCCCACATCCAGAGCAGCGGGCCCCTCAGGAACAATCCTGCCGGGAGAGCCACCTCCGATCCAGGACAGGACAAACGCCGTGTTCCACTTGCAGCAGGAGTTGTCCCGGTCTCTGTCTGTACAACTGCAGTTGCTGATACCGCCTCGTCCCCAGCTTCATCCCAGCCTGGCAATGCAGCCATCCTCCGACAGCAGCACGGAGCCGGTAAGTGATGGAGCCACAGCGACACCCTGTGGTCAAAATTGAAAATGTCACGTATTTATTGAAGACATTTGGGAGACTTTTGAAGTGAAAATGACGCTTGAATTTGACTCAGATTGAAAACACTCTAGATAATGTCGCGTTCCATTTTGTCATAAGGTTTTTGTGATCAAACGTTTTCTACGCTTAAACGCTAAACAAGCGATCAAAGACACTAACTGCGTATTATATGTCCTTCATTCTGTGTCTCTGCAGGGGAGCTTAGAATATTATGTTGGTAAATAATGCATATGCTGTGGTATAAACCCTGTCTAGCACAATGCTCTCTGTAACCTCGAGAAACATATACCACTATAACGAGATAGTCATCGTTCTCAAGATTTATAGTTATAGTAGGTTGGTAATATATTTTTTGCTGGAAGCTTGTGATTCCGCTAAAAGTAAGTGTATTCGTGAGGTATTTGTAATTTAAAACAGGCATTACAGATATGAACTAGTATATTACAAAAAAATATAATAATTATATTATTTTAATTACATTTTAGAATTAAATTATTAAAAAACCTTAGGTTGGCTATTAATTAAAATTTCCGTAGAAAGCCTATTAATCTTTAAATCGGATAATAGTAACTAAGCAACAATTGAAAAGAGGTTCAATTAGATTATGCCTATTGCAGTGATGCATTTATGAATATATATATATCATGATTGTTTATTTCTTTTTACTTATTCAATTGTGGTCAAATATAATAGGTGGATTATAATAGGCCAGGCAGGTTCTGTGTATGTTTGTTTTTACTAGATAGTGGTAATGCAGTCATTTTAAGGGTCTCTTGGGTAATATGTTAACATCTATTTTAACAACAGGAACAGCCAGATGCCACTTTTTGATTGAAACTGATCTAAATTTTGCGAAGGCCAGTAACAGAAGAAGAGAACAGTTCAGTTGTTCACGAGGGAGTCAGGTTATCCAGAGCCTTGTAAATGTCAAAGAGCCAGGGTAGTGAGGGCAGAACTGGGGGGGATGTGTTCATATTTTGTAGACTTTATTGGAAATCCAGCAGTTATCTACAAGTAGAGCTTATGGCAAGCCAAACTAATCACTACGTTCAACACAGCTGCAACCAATAAGAATGTATTATTGTTCCAGATGTGTGTTTTAGACCTACAGTCAATCATAATGTATCTTAGTAGAGACAACAGCTGCACCTTGCTGGGTATTTCAATCCAGCCAAAGCCTGTGTTGCAAAACCCAAACACGGCACTTTGCTCTGCACTTTGCTTTTAAATGGCTTGGTGTGTTGTCAGGGTCTGTTGTCTTTATCTTAGGGATCATACCTGTACATTAGGAGGGTGTTCTAGAAGATGTAAAACCAAGACAAAGCCGCTGCAGGTGTATCCTTGCAAACAATATGTTATCTAAATGAGTTGGTGTGAGATTTGACAGTATTTGTTGAGCCGTGGCCTACTTAGTTGTTACCACTTGAGTGGTTTCTTTAAAATGACTCAAAGCTGGAAATGACCTGGTATTGTCAGGACACAGTGATGCAGGGTAAATGTTGTAATTTAACCCCTTATGAATATGCAGCCATCTGCTTGTGACTGTCACAAACAAAAATCATTACAAACTGCTGCTTAAATACAGCAGGCATAGATCTTGTTATTGGGAAATTAGTGTTGGGTGAGCATGCGTGTTTGCTCTGTACTGATTAATGAAGCAAGCAGCAGTGTAATTACAGTTTCACAGGCAGTGAACGATGTTTAATATACCATTCTAGTGTATAGGGGCATTATTTATGTACAATGTACTGTATGTTCTGCCCTTTCTGCAAGTCTTGGAACACAATGGCATGAATTCAAGCAACCTTTATTTTATTGCAATATATTTTAAGCTAGCCACAAAACAAATCATGACAATGATTAAAAACAACATGGAGACTTACTGTTTGTTCACCATATATAACAGAATCCCTTGAGCTAATTATACAGTCTATGCCACAGCTAAGGGTATATTATACTGTCTCTATACCAATACTATAATCAATTTACTTCAATTTAGTGTTCATGTCTGGCTAGGTTTTTGCTGATCCTAATTTAAATTGTTTTACCCTCATATATTTATATATATATATTTGTTTCTCATACCCTACCAGAAAAGCTCTGTAAAATAAAACATTGAATTAAAGATACATACATATATATGTTTTGAGTTCATGTTTTATTGACAATGTAATTTAAAAGGCATTGCACTGTATCTGTACATGGTTAAGTAGTTATAGCATAATTAACTACAGATATAGTTACAAAATTAAAGGTTAGTTATTACAATGTAATTACATCCCTACCTAACATATTGTGGGTTAAGTGACCTGTACAGTTTTATGCATCTATATTAGTTTTATATTTGAAGGTTGTATGGTGTACTATACAAGCTACGAGATTAGGACTTTGGGACTTTATTAGTCATTTAATAAAACAATGATTGTAGAAACAGGAAGTTATTTCATCAGAGAATTACCTTCAACATATTGACAAATTATTAACTAAGACTATTAGACCATACAACAGTCTATCAAGCCCCTTCACAATTATACAGCTTTGTATTGTACAGATTGAACAAGAAATCTCTGTTATTTCTGGGAGATGTTAATGCACATCAGGGTATCTGCTGTTGGCTTGTACAGTGTGACATATTGTAAGTGTTTGCAGTAAGATCAAGTATGGTTTGCTGGAGTTGGGCATGTGTGATTGTATGGGCCAGGAATATCCTTGTATTGTATTTTTTTCTTTGGGTTTCTCAGACTCCATTTCTGTATTTTCAATCACACTGAGAATGGTAAAAGCCACAGAGAAGGGAACAAAAAAACAAAACTGCTAGTTTAACAATACTTGAGAAAATCTGAATAGTCCCCTAAAATACCCACATCTGTCACATTCCACAATGTCATTTCACTGAGTGGCGGAAACAATTCATATTAAATAGAAAATGCCAAAGGCAAGTCTCAGAAAAGCCCTGTCTTCAACACACTGTCAGGTGTTTAAAATTGCCTATTACATTTTCTGATTTCATTAATTATTTCTGTATAACTGCTAGAATAATAGTGCAGTGGCATGGATTCTGTAATTAAAGAGATATACCTTCTATTCTCAAGCATAAAATAAAGTATTTGGATTTTTTGCATAGTTGTCTGGTTTTACTGCCATAAAATTAAAAGCAAATTCACAGCATTCTTAGGCAGCAGTATCTCTCACAATGTCACATAGGACGTCTGTTCTTGCAACAGACACCATCTCTGGGCAATATAAATTAACTCAAATTCATCAAAATGTTTTCATATGGACCTTAGGTTTCCAATGAATGTCAAAAGATTAAATTATTTCAATAAGTACACCGAATAAGTACACTGAATCCTGACACAGTGCCAAGTCAAATGATTTTCTAGTATCATGAAAAATAAAAATGGGTAAGATGTAATTTAGAGGTTATTGGTGTCAATTGGTAGTTTTTGATGTAGCAGTTTGATGCTTATCTAGAGCTCTGAAGCATTGTACTTTGGTCCAATGGGGAAAACAACAAATATATGCATTAGCTCTCAAGACACTTCTTTAAGTTGGAAATTGAAGACAAAGACAATTCCTCTTACAGACATATATAAATAATCTGGCAAAAATAATATTCTGTTGTCATAGATGTTTAATCAGAAAACTGTATTGTTATGATGATAAGATCAAATAATAAAAAAATGTGCTGCCATGACTATCAATCTGTAGAAATGGTCTATAAATGAATTAATATTGATAATTCCAGTGTGGTGTGTCAATATTTAGTCCACGTGGAGAACGCAATCAAATCTCGGCTCATTTCGTAATAAGTATTTAAATGCATTTCTATTGGTAATCCGTTTATTATTTTCAACAGAAGAGTCATTTTTCTAAAATGCAAAGTTGTTTTTTTTTATCTCCAGCTGGGAAGCAATGTTCTGTTTTGGGAAGAGAGCCAGGCTGGCACAAAGCTAGACAGCAGTGACATGCTGTAGTTTGGAGCTGCAGGAATTCAATCTGTAATGTCAAGTGCCTGCAATACAATCTATGGCCTTGGACCTAACCCGACCTTGGGTGTCATGGCCAATGTGCTCAATACAGGCAAGACAGGTGTTTTGTTTTTTTTTCCCTGTCTGTGCAGGTCTTCTATTGCATTGTTTGTAGCTGTCTTTACAGCTGCTGTCCTGAAGGTGGGTGCACCCTAAGATTTGTATTGCCGAGTGCACTTGGTTTAATTAATGCCATTTAGAAGGCAGGTTATGCAGACACGATTGCTTAATGGATGTAAAATGCTTGCTGTTGTGTTTAAGGAGGTTTCTGGACCAAACAGAGACAGATTGAGTAAAACAGAAGAGTGTGCGAGACACCTTTCTCAGTAAAGGTCAGCAGTGACTTTCTGATGGACTATCAGCTCAATTAAAGAGTAAGTAGCGGGTTCTGAAAAGCATAGCATTATATATCCATGTGTTGCTACAGCTGTTTAAGTAACGTACCTGTAATTTTTCTTTTCATTCTTAACATCCTGAGAACTTTTTACACTTCGAACTTTAAAGTCTGTTTCAAAGCTCTTTTCAAAATGTCCGCTCTAGTGCACTGGGGTTTGAGATCTGGCCTCTAAATCACTGCAGGAAGAGCGATAAAAAAAACATAACAACAAGTGCTCTGGCTTTTCTGTTCCGTACCACATTATTGATCGTTGTTGCTGCCTTACCTGTTTGACATTGTGGGCAATAATCCTTACACTAAGGGGTAGATGTACTAAAGTGTTGCGCATAAATTCACAAAAAGGGGGCGGAGATGCAAATGAGGGTTATCAAATATTATAATGAGATGTACGAAATTGCGACACTTACAATTGCATCAATTAATTAAGACCTTTTGAAGCATGTTTTAAACAGTCGCAATTGTTGCTGCCATTTCCCAGTCCACTTTCTCTCGTGTACTGCCAGTTGTGCTCAACGCATTTTTTAGGCGAACACCCACGTACCTTTCGTGAAAGGCAGAGTGTACTTACAAGCCTTGAAAACAAATTTCAATGACATTTCTGGTTTCCCCAACACCTCCAGGTCATTCTGAGCATCTGTATAGGACCATGATCTATTTTGTGTTAATTGTCTACTAAGTAGGCCAAGTTAAAAATAATATAATAAAACAATTAAAAAAATGCTAAAATCATTTAGTTTAAAATTAATATAATCTTTTATTTGCATTGTACACCAATGACACCTCCTTAGTCGGACAAACATGTCCGGTTTAGTGAGGGGCTACTGTATGATTATGAAAAGCTTTTTGGAGGTGTAGGTGGGGACCCCACTATAGAATCTGATGGGATTAAACTGCCTTTCATTTATTTTTTTAAATATAACAGTATTAAAATAGGATAGGCAAAATGAAGACAGAACAGAATGCATTGTACAGATGACGTTTACATAAACAAAAACAATGTTATTTTGAATCTTGCACCCTTGCATGTATATCCTTCGGGCACCTTCTGCTGCAGCAAACCACAACTCAACTCCCACTATTTATTTGAACAATGTTGCATGACTCTCGCAACGTGTAATGCTAGAGATCTCGTTAAGAAGTATTGAAATAAATATAGAAATGAGTATATTGCGGCTCTCTTCATTAACATAATTTCTGGTCATTAACATAATTTGCACTGGCTTTATCATATTTGACATTGTCAATTTATTTTTATCTTAAATTATTAATAAAGAAATATGAAATATTATGTTGCAAAACACAGCTGCAGATTTGCTACAAACACATCATGTTATTTATGTGTGCATTTAAGTAGGAGATTGGTTTGTCCGTAGTCTGTTTGGTCCTATTCACTGCGCTTTATTTAAATAATATATTTTTTTCAGTCTGTTAAGATTAAATAATATTTCATGCAAATTATTATTATTATTTATTTCTTAGCAGACGCCCTTATCCAGGGCGACTTACAATTGTTACAAGATATCACATTATTTTTTACATACAATTACCCATTTATACAGTTGGGTTTTTACTGGAGCAATCTAGGTAAAGTACCTTGCTCAAGGGTACAGCAGCAGTGTCCCCTACCAGGGATTGAACCCACGACCCTCCGGTCAAGAGTCCAGAGCCCTAACCACTACTCCACACTGCTGCCCTGCAAATGAACGTTTTCTAGACTATTAAACACCAACAACATTCTAGATAAAAGGTTGTTGCTGCATCCTGGTACTTTATCACCTGATTTATTGTAGTTTAAACCCACTCCAATGGTCTAGTTGCAATCAGATCATGTGACATACAGCAAAAGGACCAGGATGCAGTAATCCATTGCGTTGTATTTAA
Organism: Acipenser ruthenus; assembly: GCF_902713425.1. Lineage (NCBI taxonomy): Eukaryota > Metazoa > Chordata > Actinopteri > Acipenseriformes > Acipenseridae > Acipenser > Acipenser ruthenus. The sequence goes on from NC_081207.1 coordinate 28,133,798, forward strand.
AATATTGGCACCTCAATTTAATGTAAAATAAAACATGAAGAAACAGGACAATAAATAATGTTATTAAAGCTCTAAAAGGTAAGAAATGGATTTGAAAGCACTGGTTAGCACTCTCTTAAAGCTTTGTGAATAGGGCCCATTTTGCATATATAGCACTAGTAATATAAATGGTAAAGGCAGTCATGTGTTTTGAAGCAATCGTGGTAAGCCGCAGAGTGGCCAGCAACTGGCTTCTCTTTGGAATGCCGCACGTGGATTCACTATGTCGTTCACAGTGGCACTCTGGGGCTATTTGTTTTGTTGATGTGAAACGCTTTGCCACTATTATTTTTAGTGAGTGTGTTGAGGATACAATAAAAAATGTCTGACTTGTGCACATCTTTGGCCTTGTGCAGAGCATGTGTCATGTCACTTTTCTGTTATGCCTCTTTTCTTTTAATGCGTGGGTGTCAGCACGATAGTTAGCGGATATTTGACCCACACCCTGAAAGTAACAAGGACACCTGGCAAGAAATGACTGCAGGCGCCTACCTTATTTAAAAACTCTGTACCTGAACAGCCTTGAAAAGCAGAATCAATGGCGAAGACATGTTAAAAAAAATCCAGTCTGTTTCTTGTGGCAAGTACCTTGCAAGGTCTTGATGGAGCAAGGAGAGTAGCATTTAGATCCTGTGGAAGGCATAATTAAATTATCCCAAAAAATTCATTAAGGCTTAAAAGCAATAGAAACGATATGATCCCTGGCTTTGTGCGTCTTGTCTGCTCTTCATTTTTGAAATGGTCATTACTTGAGATGAATGCTGAATACAATGCATATTTCTTTCTGAATTTTTTACAGTATTGTGGCAAAGTAGTTAATAGTGTGCAGGTGTAGAGGTGATGCAGTGCTCAAGCAATGGCAATAACACAGTATTCACGGTCCAAACAGTTCTTTTAATTGGTGTCACGGTTTGACTGCAAAACAGGGTTTCATTCCTGAAAGAATAATACAATAATACAAGCATGGCTCCGCATCCTTTCTCGCAGTGCTCCAGTGCTGGTGATGAATACACAATTATTGGTGACTAGTGCAGCTCCTGGTTGTTAGCCGTCTACTAAATACAAATAAACAGTGGTTAACAAAACAAATATAAACACTCACGTTTTCGTTTTTACTCCCTCCTGGTCCTTTCGTAAAACCATAACAAAGGAACATATTGCATCGTCACATCCCCTAAAATACCCTTAGTCACGCCCTCTCCGATAGCTAGTTCAATCACGTCTCCTCCAAGCCATGACTGACACATCGCTTACTGTACTAGGGCGATGACTTCTGGTACTGTGACACCGCCCCCATTCTAGATGGCTGGCTTCCGACTGACCCTGGAATGAACTGCCGAACCATCCAGTACGAGGCACACTGTTCCTGTTATACCGTGCCCTCACAGGTCGGGAGGGAGATTGTTGACTACGATTCATTGTTGACTAGGATTCATATATATATATATATATATTTTTTTTTTAAGAATGCCATGACTCTTACTGCATTTAACACACATTCTTTCTTTATTAACACTGCCCACAGATCACATTATAAAAAGAGGTAAAAGTACAATATCCCATTCAATCACTCTGTAGTCCTCTTAACGGCAGGATGTCTGGGAATTGTTCAAACTGAGGACCAGGTTATAAGAGTTACACATTGCAAATCCCAGATCATACATACAGATTTACAATGTCGCCTCGGGTTATGTCAGGCTATAAAGAACATTGCAGCATTTAGCCTTCAAGTTACTTAACCTTGATTAAATAACATATTCTTTTTTTTTTTTAAAAAAGAACCTTAGATATTTAGATTTATAGTGTATGTAAATTCACACAATCTCAGATGTTTCTTTGATAGTGTGAGTACCTAAAGTATCAGCCAGCTGAGCACCTACTATCAGTCTGCTATTAAAATGTGGCAGGTCTGTTCTGCTCAAACTGACTTGCTACTGTATATCATGCATAATACATGATATACAGTTAAAAAGAAAACTATGCATAAAACAATACAGTGAAAAATGCATATTACATTAAGTACAGTGGAAAGTGCATAATACATGATAGTAGTATAATACTTGAAATACTGTAGTAGCAGCAACACAGCAGCTAATAGCAGATATCAGGCTTAAAGAGCATGGAAAGCAAGAGAGAACAGGTGGCTCTTGAGAGTTGATTTAAAGCGAGCGACGATGGGAGCATCACGCACCAAAGCTGGGAGAGAGTTCCAGAGAGTCGGAGCAATGAAGCTAAATGAGAGTTCTCCAAGATGTAGGTTATGTGAGTCCATTTCCCCAATGCATTGTGCTACACAGCGCAGTTGTTTCAAATTTGTCATCCAACCCTTATAATATACTGTATATACCTGTGTTTTTGACCGTTTTGTTTTCTCACAAGGTTATCTACAATGGATTGCCCGCATTTACTGGTCTCTAATGGATGCAAGGCAATTTTATATACATGACTGCTTCCAACACAGCCCTGGAAAAATAGTTTTCCATTAACAGCACTGAAGCAAGATTTATTCTTAATACTTGCCCTGTCTTGACCTTGCAGTTGATTGAGTCTGAACAGTTGATGGCTGCTGCATCTTGTTTATTTTAGACTAAACCACTAATGTTCCCTGTTCCATGTTTATAAGTTGTATCTGGCAATTGGGGCCTGTTTTTCAAAACCTAGTTACTCCTTTTTCCTGGTGTATGGATCATTTTGATGATATTTACTCAATTGTATTATTTTGGAAACTTAATGAAACTAATAAGTTACTAATTCTCAATTTAAATTACCAAGCTTTCAAAAGCAGGCCTTCTGGTCTCAAGTTTCTTCTTTAAACATCCTAAACATTCAAATGCTTGCACTGCACTATTTGTTTTGTTTGGAAGCTCACTACCAATAGTTACTGTCCTTCAAGCGCCTGTATTGCACTGAGGCTGTTTTGCTAAGCAGAGCAGTGCAACTTTATTAATGATCTATTGCAACGTTCAAATTGCATCTTCTCAATTAGTATTTTGTTAATACCCTTCCAGGATTCAGTGACAGCACTCAGTCTTGGCTATATTGATCTCTTATTGACTTGCTTGTTGAAACTGCACTTTGTTCTGTTTTACTGTGTTGTAGTGTTACAGTTAGTGGCAGCGTCTATGAATGGTGGGTGGAATAAGATTTTACAAATGTAGAATGTACTTCAGTGTATGTATCCATTATTAACCATACACAGTTGGGGGGTTACTGTGACACAGAATATAATAAATTGCATCATCACACATTAGAGGTCCCAGCATTGCGAAAGATGTGTTGGAATTAAGAAATAAATACATTTTCTTTTCATATGGTGTGCAATTACATTTCAAATCCTGCCTCCTATGTACCGAATGCAGTTCTGTTAATTAGAATTGTGTCTTAGCTTGATTTGCATGCTGGGGCTTGACTGGTATTAGTGGTGACCCTGGAACAATATACAAGGCTCTAGGGAGTTTTTGAAGTGACAGAGCATAATTCACTCTCCCTTCAAAATCATCACTTTAGTTTGGGTATCTCTTATAAGTGGGAATATACCATCTATAAACATGTTATTCATTATAGTATTATCATGCATATGTTTTTTAACTATTATTTTTCTGTAAACATTTTACCATTTATATTATTACAAGATTTGTGTATTGTAAATAACCAGTTATAACAGAACTCTAAAGTGTAACCAAAGTATTTATTATATTTCATTGTTAATATTTTAAAATGATGGATGTAAATTCACATGAATGCATTTAGCTTTAGAGGGCATCTAACTGTGGGATAATGACCGCTGTAACCGTTTTGGAAGGTCCTATTTTTTGAAACACAGGAAGCAAACTTATAGTTTGGTGGCTGACAAAACTGTCTTTAGTAATGTAGTAATGTAGTAATGTAGTGGTATAGGAAAGGGTTAACTGAGCTTCTCTTTTTCTTTTGCCCACAGGTTCCGGAGCTACTTCCACCATCACAGCCCCCCTTCTGTATATTTCTCTGCTGATCTTCCATAGGCTTTTTCCCTTACTGGTGAACCATTGATAGACTTCGACAAGCAAACTACAATACTACAATCTTCGATCAATGTTTTCACTTGTACCAAACAAAAAGGGAAATATACCTGTATGGCACACCGTGGAGTAATAAGAAAAAACAAACAAACCAGGATTCACAGAAGAACGACTGTCTTAAAGCTGGATGTAAACAGACTGTAAGAAGCATGACAAAAAAAAAAAAATTAAAAAAGTTAATTAATTAATTAATTTAAAATAATTTATGTGAAATCAAGCTTCACAATTGTGGGAAATCTAGTGTCGCACACAACCGACATCCACAAAACGATGCATCAAGTTTCCAAATACTAGAGCGTCAAGCCCTGCCGTGTGCATGGCATCTATGGTTTATATTATTGTAAGTAACATGATTTTCCTTTGCAAAATGGGTTCCTCCCATTATCTTACATGTCAAAAGTCAGGTCTGACATCTCTGTTACGGAGGACAACGTTTAGGTAGATCAATGTGTTTTATTTTGTTTTGTTTTTTTGATCTTGTTTTTTTTTTTTCAAACATTTTATGTCATATATATAAATATTACTTGTAATATATTTTGACTAAATAAGGCACACCTTACCATAGTTACTAACCACCTTCAATAATGTTTATTTTTATTAAAGATGGTAAAGAAGATATGACATTAATTTATAAACAGTTTTGGTATATTGCCAACACCAGTTGAAATAAAAGATTTTGAAATAAACTTGACGCCTTTCAGTGTGATACTTACAGTGCAAGAATGATATAACCTGCGTCCTTTACCATGAGAGTGAGCTTGAGGACATATAGAGCCTATATTTTGTTCAAATGATTTAAATCATGGATGGAACAAATACCTACCTAAGGTTTCTTCAGGGTAGTATACATTAAATGATCTATGACAGTTAAATGTGATACTGCAAACAGTACACTACACACACACACACACACACACACACACACACACAGACACACACACACACACACACACACACATACATATACAGTATTATAAAAAATACTAGTGTGGAAGCAGGAGAAATGGGTTTAGGAAATAAAACAACCAGGAAATGAAACAACCAGTAGAAAGACGAGAAGGGGCTTGCAGGAAAGTTGTTATGCCAATGGCAGGCAACAAATCAGTTATTAAACTTTTAAACCTTTGAACAGATTTCTTAGTCTAGTGAGGGAACATTTTCACCATTGAAAAGAAAAAAGAATTACTGAAACTATTTCTGGAAAAAAAGTGAATGAAAATAAAAACGATCTGCAGCAAAGACCTTTTTAAGTCATGACGATGTAATTGATGTTTTCCGCAGTCACTTGCAGTTTGACTGTTGCGCTTGTGTTGTCTAACATTAAGGCTCTGTAAAGGGCATTCTTCCCTGATACCCTCAGTAATGTTCATATAAAACGGTTACAAGGACGCTTGTGATCAGGAAATGGACTCTGATTTAATTAGTATTTTAAGATGCACATAGCAGCAGAACAGAAAATGCTCTAGGGCCTTCAATTAAACATCTGAACCTGCTTCAATATAAATAGAATCTTTATTAGGTTTGTATTTAAACAGCAAGTGCATTAATGTAAGAGAACGGGGTTTGATATATTCACATTGCATTCAAGAAGAATGCAACGCTCCAGACTCTTAGCATAATAAAGAAAAGGTATGTGAATGTTAAGTTGTCAGATGTAGTCTGCAATTTTCCTTAAACGGTAATGCATTTTGCCCAATAGACTGTGGCATATTCTTTCATTTACAGTTGAATTGGCACAGAACAAAAATGCAACACATTCACAAGTACCGTAAGCATGCCCAGCTAACCAACTAAACACAGTTTCTAATTCCATTTACATGACTGTTTACTTTGTTTGCCTAAAGAGGCAAGAGATTAAAAGCAGCTTTCACATTTCCACCTCGCTGAAGATACAGCTTGTTTAATTTTCAGGTCAAGGTGGTTTAATCAGATATGACTTGTTTAAGTTTTTGCAATAATGTTCAGCTGAATTGGATGTTAAAATGTAAAACCTATACTTCAAATCATGTCACTCATACTTTTAGATAAGTACTTCACAATTAGTGTCACCAGAGTTCCAGAATCAACATTTGCTCATCTAATTAAGATCATTTCACATCCATGTTCTAATTTATATTCTAATAATCTAACTCGGCAATAATGCATCAATTGTTCAATTATAAAATGAGTTACAGCAATAGCATGCATGTCATATCTCACGCATGTGGAGTGAGACTCACTCATTTTAGGAACTTTAGCAGTCTCAGTCCTAACAGAAACAAAATATTCCCAAATCTCACTCCTATTTTCTTTCAAATCTCACTCATTTAGATGTTCTGGCCTTGAAATCTCTGCTCTGCCGGGGTTATATTTTGGAGTGCCCCTCACTTACTGCAAAAACCAACAGAACCTTAATAACTAGTAATAGCAGGTCACTGTGAGTTCATTGTAGTTTTGCAGTGGACATTTATCTTCTGATCATTAAAACTAGTTCAGCAATGGTGTCTGTGCACTATAGGATAGGTGGAAAAGCTGTATATCATACCTATGAACAATTACAAAGCTGCATCAAGAAAATAGACTAAAATGCCTGGGGCTGTGCCTAGGCTGTGATCTAGCCTCTCCCACAAAAACAAATTTCTAGTGCTTATGAGAGGCAACAAAACACCAAGAGAGACAAAAGACCTTATCTATAAAGCCTACTGGATATTGCCTGAGGACCCAAGGCCCAAGCACTGGATCCTAAGCTGAAGCATCAGTGTGTACGCTTGGCTAAAGATGATCCAGGCAGGAATGAAAATAATCTGATGTGTAGACCACCCACAAATGATATCACTAAGGAGCTCAGCCAAGACAGATATTATGCAGCGATGTTGTCTACATACAAAACTGTTCTGTGATTTCTGGGAGCAAGAAGCATGGATATGGGATATAGGATGTCAGGGGGAAAAAATATGTTTATGATCTACTTAATGGAAATATAAATCCAGAAGAGTTATAGGTTATATGAAGCTGACATGGCTTTCATGTCGCTTTAACGTGACCTGTGAGATTCTGAAGTCCAGAAAAAGGAGCATCGTGAATGCTGGAGGTGTTTTGCTTATCTGACAGTTCAATAAATATAATAAAGATATTGCAGTATTTTTTATTTAAACAAATGTGAGATGAACCTGGATTGGACAATCATACATAAACGTAGCCTGTACTGAATTTGTGACAGTTTTTATACTGTTGCATTTGACCACAACTGGTATTTCAATACAATATATACATAACTTCACAACTAGTCACTTTCATTATTTCATTTTTGTTCTGTTTTCTATGATTTACTTAATGATTGAGAATGTACAATTCACCTTTAACTTCCTAATCCTAATGTTTATATGCTGCATCTCTTTAATTGAGATCTGTGGTGCATCTATAAAGAGACAGGGGATAGCAGATTTACTTTTGTGTTTAATTTGATCATTATCTTTATTTTTTTTAAGTTAAATTCCTGTGAAACTCTGCCCTCTACTGTTATTTGTTTGTAAATGCAACAATTTGTGTCTTACAAATATACAGCGAGTCTGGTTATGTATTGTTGATTTCATTTGTGCTTCATAACTCTCTTCAATAAAGCTAAAATTGAGCACATTATTGATTTCCCCCCTTTTTTAACAAAATTTTTTATTTTACTTACTTATATTGATTTTAATGTCATTTAGATTCAAGAAATGGGTTGCACAAGTAACCCTTTTGTGATTTTGCTGCCTCATTTTGAAACTGCATTTCAAATTATCTGTAGCTATGTTATCTGTGGAAGAGCCTTGGTAGGTAATCAGAGAAATTAATTTGGCAAGGAGGGCATGTGAATTGGCCAATAATCAAAGACTGGTTTATATAAGCCAGGGTTCATTATAGCATGACAGTATCACTACTCTGATGCCATTTTATGAGGCGCCTAAGGCAATTTTTCATTGGAATTGTGCATGGTCTTAATACCACACTATCATGATATCCAGCATATACTTATTAATATGTCTTACTATGCATTAACATAAAATATGACACACCAAAGCAGAATTTTACAATTTAAAGCCCTGATTTGCATTACCATAGTAATCAAATCTTGTTGAGCTTACCCCTTGGATAAACTCACGCTAAAGCAAACCCATCATAGTCAACCCAGATGTACATTTGGTCAACCATTAATGCTGCTTTCACCCACAGCGCCTGTTGAAGATACAGCCAGAGAATAACCTCTAAAAAATCTTGATATGTTTCTTCCAGACATTGGGTTGCTTTGTATTCACTCTAAGGTACTTTCACAGAGAAAATACAGGACTGCATGTCAAGACAGGCCAAGTGGGTCAAGCATAACCATGGTAGCTTGGACGCAAAAAATCTTAAAAAATATTTCACAGCCCGGATCATTCGAAACAGGCAGCTAGCGGCAGTCTAGCTGCTAGTTAACTTTTAGATAATAATGCTGCCAAAAGCCATACTTAAACTGTAAGCCACATACAGTAAGCCTTGCACAACAGCAAAGTGTCCTTAGTAGCAATCTGTTATTTCTTCCAGTCATTTCAATTAAATTGGCTATAACCTGCACAGTTTACATGTCACTGCCGTCCTAGAATTGACACCTTTCAGGAATTCTATTGGCCGTACCCATGGATATTGTTTCACAGAGTCTAAATTATAACGAAATACAAATTTAAACTTCAAATACACTAATGATATGTACATAGATCTGCACTGGTATCCTCGGGGTTAAAACAAAACCCGACATATCTGCTTGAATTAGGTTTCCTTTTTGGATTTTTTTTATTATTTTTTATTTATTCATACCAATTTCCTATCTTTTTCATTCCCTTTTTTGTCATTGTTTTGTAGTGCTTTGAGGTTTCTTTGTTATTCAGAGGGTTCTACTTCAGAAATTGTCCGGGTGCCAGATTGGAATTGACATGCACATACCAGAAACCAAGGCTTTGATTCACATAGACTTCCAAGTGGAAAGCAAAGTTGTCAGCGTGGTGCCTTCCAGTTAGCAAAAGGGAGATTCCAGCCAGATCCTCACTGGCCACATGTAACCTTGATGCTTTACATTCACGGAAGGACAACATGAATACAGACCTGGAATGGACTGTGATGCCCTGAGCATGCCCACAGCCTTAACCTTGGAACTGAAGCGTTGAAGATATTATTTTATTTTGCATTACAAAATATGCCCATAAATGCAAAATAACTTCAAAGCTTTAAGGATGTCTCTCCTGGTAAAGATGCGACTAAGTGGTGTGCAGGTAGAGTCACACAGGACAACGCAGGGATGCGTTCAATAGGCAAAGCGCTCCAGAGAGTTACTTGGTGCTTCCTAACATTAGCGAGTCAAGCACAGAGCTGCCTCGCTGGAGGGCCAAAATGGCTGACCTGCATTATCAGTGCAGTGGCTGCAAATGGATTTTTAAAATTTGGATTTGTATGACCAACACATGTGTGATAAGTAATATTTTTGTCATTTCAGCTTTTTAAAACTGTTTATGATATTGACAAAAGAAAACATAGACTATTTATAACTTGACAAATATGACTCGTGCCTCAACATGCTAAACCAAAAAAAGTGTCAATAACTTTACATAAAAAAATACAGTAGTAGTAATTCAAATTCAAATTGCAAACTCGCTTAAAGCAACTGTATTAATGCACAGCGATGTATTGCCTGCTATTGTGAAACTGCTCGCTCCTAACAGACCATTCAAAGTTACATAGTTACCTAACAAGTAACATACAGCGTACACACACACACATCTGAGTCCTTAAATTAACCTCAGGAGAGCGTTGATGGCTGTAAGTATAATTGCTTTATTTTAATTAAAGAAAATTGCATTTTGGTGTTTTGATAAATCTGGTCTTAAATATTAGTGGAAATGCACAAAGAAACCAACCAGAATAATTCTAAGGAGAACTTATAAAACGATCTTCACATTTTTCTCTTCTCTTTGAATTTGAAGGGATATGAAATGCAACAGATTAAGACTCTGCGCACAGCTGAATATGTAGGAGGTAACGACTTCCCAGATCCGAAGGCCAATGTGTCGGCCAGGGCGATTTCCATAAACTTATATTGTCTCATTGGCTATGTTTCTTAATTTTCAATCTAGGCAAACTTGTACAAGAGAGTACACTAAGGATTCTGTAGAATTAGAATTAATTATGCCTTAAAGCACTATAATTTTCATTTTACCCTGTCAATTGAGATTCCCGTTATACTGTAGAGAATAAAATGTGACACACATGGTGACACAGTTTTCTCAGATTTAAATCTGTTTTTGGCAGCATACAACTAAAGAATAGTTTTGGGTCAATTGTTTCACTCCTTTTTAACAGTAAATCACGTGCTTTAAGTAAAAAACATTTCGTTTTTTAGCCTTGAGACATTGTTTTGTTTTTGCAATGAGAACAGTAGATAACACCTTAACTGGTAATTCAGGATTTCGTAGCAGCCCATAATACCTCACACAGGTAATCTGACTCAAAGCTGTTGAAAGGAGTAGTGCAAAATAGCTGCTATCGACATTACTGTTCTGAAAAAACTAGGTAGAGAAACTAAGGTGGGTATTAATTCAACAACAAACCCGAAATGGATCTTGCTTTTTCAGATGACAGATTAAGATTATAAACGGGCAAACCACGCTCTTGTATCTCCCGCGATGGTTCATCTAGTTATTGTAAAGGGGGACAAAACAATAATCTCCGTCTGATTTTGATTTCCAACATTTTAAATGGGGCATGTTCTGTAAATACTCCATCACTACTTCAGACCCTGAAACCCTGTAAGGCATTGTGGGCCACTGCAAAAAGATCTATTGAGTAGTTTAGTACATTCCTATTTACACCATCCACACCATCTGCATATACCATAGCCTTCAGAAGATAAGTGGACAAGTTAGAGGTCTAATGAGCTTAGAGAGATTACCACATGTAAAGAGATATACACATAAGGGCATTAGAAGAGGGGATGTAATATAATGTGAAATGGGATTACCTTCAAAGTAAAGCCACCTTTCTTTGCATTAGGCTGCTCCTTCATTTAACACCTCTTTCATACAGCTATGGATCTACATTAACCAATGGGCATGAACAGAAAAGCAGGCTTCTTCCTGGTTTACATGTGGTCTTTTCCATTTTTTTCAGTCTGGTTTGTCATCAGTTTTTGCTCTCTGTCTGCTTTATTGCCTTATTTTCCTTTTGCTCCTTGCTGTCCGTGCTGACACAGCACAGTGCTCTTTGATTATTAATTATTATAATTATTATTATTTATTTATTAGCAGACGCCCTTATCCAGGGCGACTTACAATCGTAAGCAAATACATTTCAAGTGTTACAATACAAGTAATACAAATAAATTAATGTAGATATTACAGATCCTGGAGCAAATGTTGAGGGCTGTATAATGAAGAAGTCCTGGAAGAAGGTCTGATCATGTTTCGCAAATGCAGTGATTTTAAAATTGCTGTTTATAAATATCTAAAAATGGAAAAGGCATACAATCTCTGAACTTAGCTGAAGACTTTCAACTGACTTTTTTTTAACTTAGATGTGACAATGCAACAAATAAAGCAATACAACACATATGAATGCATAATGAATAATTTGAACTATTTTGCACACAACCCAGCACCAATGGTGTGTTTTGGAAGGCCAATGTGTTGTTTGAAGTGTCCTTGAGTATCAGGTCTCCGAAAAGAGCAAGTTGGTGTTCAGGGGGGCAGGATAATGGTCACACTCTTGAGTACCAGATTCCCTTAAACAAGATTTTGACAGCTCCTAACTTTATGCTTTAGCTTTTTGAAGGCTGAGCTATAATAAGTTGGTTTTCGCAGCAAAGAAAAAAAAGGAACATTTTAAGAGTTGTGAATTATGCAGGCACAGTGGTGGTAGCTACTGCTGAAGTTTAAATTCTGAATTATTGAAATATGGGGATATTTTAGTATTTTTATCCAGCAGGACTTTTGTAGATACTGTTTATGATTCAGGTTTTCAAGGACTTTATAGTTCGAGACATAATGCACACTGCATTGACGGCAAATGCATTTTTTAATATTTAATAAGGCTTTCCAGGCTTATAAAATTGTAACAAGCACAGAACATCAGGAAGATGGTTCTTATCAAGTTGGTGCTACGCCAGAAAGACTGTAAAAAAAAAAATCACAAACATTGTTTAAAGTCCTCCGAGGGCTGTTGAATAGATTTACAAAGAAGACAGCATTAATAAGCCCAATGTTGGAGAATGACAGCCGTCCACAAGAGAAGTAATTGAAACTTTATGAAGACCAGATGGAGAAACAAACAGAGAATCTGTGGATATGAGATAAATGTCACATAAATATGGTCTTGTCCATGCAATGCGAATTTACAAACTATTCTGGATTTTAGATGTAACGTCAATGACTGCACACAGCGTACGGTTGTAGTTGTTTATGTACACTACACTGGGAACAAGGGCTTGCATGTCTCAAGTACCTCTCTGGTTTTCCAGAGGCAGGTGGAGGACTACAAATATATTCCTCTTCCATGGTAGCCCATTTACTTATTTAGATCAATTTAATAAAAAAATGATCCTCAGAAATAAAAATAAAAAAATCCTTGGGAGAGCTGCCTCACAATACAAACTGTACTGACAATGTATTCAAGCTTCAAGCTGCAGCTCTGGCTACTGTTTATTTGATGAAAGAGAATTGCAGTATACACAGAATAGCATCTGGAGGGAAGGCGAATTAAAAACATACATCCAAAAAGCTATACTCTGGTAGTGTTGTACACCACATACAGCAGTTGTTTTTGTAGAAGTCAGAGCCAGCTGCATCTTGGGATACAGTTTTGTTTTGTATTCCTGGCAATACACAGCTGTGCTGTAATATAAAGCTAATATAAGGACTCTTGAGCTGATCTAGGCTGTGTAACATATGATGTATATGACAGGCAATAAGAATCAGGGAAACAAAGACTACATCAAGAAGTAAAAAAGTAAAATCATATTTAAGTACAATAAGAGCAACTCAGAATGATTGCAACTGCAATAAAAAAAACTGATGAAAATGTTATTTACATACAAAACCATGTGCCATTTATATCAATAATATATCAATAATCATTTATATCAATAATATATCAGTAATCATTTATGAAGTATATTATGTATATGGAGATGGATTGTACCTATAACTCTGGCCTGACATGCAGAGAAAGTCAGAATTCACTGTTTTGAACTTACAAAATGAAAGCTTCAGGGCTCTGGGGGTAATTTATACAAGCTTTGTTAAAGCCTATTCCATTTTTTTTTTTTAAAGATCATAAAAAGGAAGATAAAAGCTATCCTACTAACCTATCTCATAAAACGATTTGGTAGGAGGCATGTTGTTCCCACAGACTAGAAAATATTCAATAAAATGAGAGGAAATGGAAACTAATGAGCATCCATCAGAACTGAGCTGTGATCTTGCTGAAATGAGACCAGGACAATTCTGATTTCAATATTTACTGCATGACTTACAGTTAGCTAAGTATAGTCAGACCATTTTAGTATGCATACCGACTTGTAGTAATAAATTAACATTGCCTGGTTCAGAGCTTTCGGCTAAGAATTTCCTCAAATTGACAGGGTCAATTTACTTCAGTTAATTCTAGGCAAAGTTTTTTTTTTTTTTTAGGTGGGGGGGGGGGGGGGAGCTTGTGGTATCACCAGTCTTTTCATCTTAGGAGATGGTTTTTTGTTCATTTTTTGGATGTTCCTGTTACTATTGAACAATAGGAAGCTGTCCATTTATAACACAATTAAAAAAACAACAACTGTAAAATCTATATTTTTTCTAACTTAAATTCCATATAATTAACCCTCTGCCTGCAATTAAAAACTGATTTCCAAATTGCTTTGCCTGACCCCTTTGATTTTGTAATGGATTTCAACTTCAGAAAATTGCATCAATTTATTTGTCACCAACATTCCATTGGAAGCTGTAACATCTGATATACTAAATTGCAATCAGGATTTCAGTATTCAAGTTAATTACGGCCATCGCTCGTAAGCTGTGTGGCAATACATTGTTAGAGATATTAGTGCCACAGTGCAAAGCATTCTCCACATGGCTTGTCATTCTGTAATACTCCTTTCATATTACATTCATTCAGAACATATTTTCACATATCAAATCCATTTCTCAGGATTTCATTAAATAATTGAAATCACTGTGGAGCATTGGAGACGTCTTTACATTGCATAATCACCCTTCACCTCCAGCGCCTCATTCACATCTGGCCAAGGAAGTCAAGTGGTACTGAGGAGAATGGCTTCTTTAGAGTGTAATGTAAAACTAGACAAACTCTATATACACCTGTAAAAATAATACTTTAATTGACAGACAAATCTCTACAACCATCACCGTAAGTCAAGTATACATTGGTTACCATCGCCTTCCCAGAATTAACCACGTTTTTAAAGCAGCATTAAGTGGCCCAAAAGGTGAGGGCCAGTTGCAAAATCTTCTTAATGTTTTATTGCTAGTCGTACTGACTCAAATAACAATCTGATAAATAAGGCCAAACCAAACCTACAAGGTAATCCAGAGCAAAATCTTTCCAATTTAATTCACATTAAAATGGGGTTATGTGTTGAGGTTCCTAATGCGTTTCATGAATTTTGGAAAAGCTGCAATACCAGTACTTTTTTTTTTTCTAATCAACTAGGGGGATATCAGTACCGGTCCTCAAGCCTTGGAGTAACTGACTTAATAAAAGTCTCTGCAGCTAGGAGCTCAACATTTTTTTTAATTTTAATACGTTTCTTTTAAACTTAATTTATATAAACACTTTCCATAATGTATTCCTTGGTATTTATTTCCCCACTTTCTCTTAGACCTTGGTTGAGGTTAGGGTGCAGGTTTCGGTTGTTTGGTATCAATTAAAAAAAATGAACAAGTTTTTCTATATTGTCCTTTCAAAATTTAAATATGAGATAAATATGTCACATAATGTCGCCTACGGTATGTTTTTTTCTCTGTTCCAGTTCTACTCAGTATTAGATAATAAAGCTTAGAATCTACAGATAATACTGCTGACAGTGTCCTTGATGTTTACAGTAGTAGCTAAGGGACTGAAAAGCTCACTACTGCCCCCATGGTAATTTATCTTAGCAACTAGCATTTATCTGCTATATCTAGACAGGCGGGCAGCTTGCCCTGATTACATAGTAAATTGATATCTAGCCTTTGAATGAAACCAGGAGTTCTCAATCCAAAGCCACCAATGCTAAGTATCAAGCAATTGTGGTGATGGCCATAGTGTACTAAAGCATTTTTAAGACCTTTACTATATGTTCCCAGTCCAACATCCAGTTGTGTAAATTGTTTTTGGATTTTGTATAGCAGACTACTTGTTTTGACTACTCCTTTTCCAAAAAGTTTTTTTTCCCCCCATCCTCAGTTAGTCTACAATGTATTTCATTGTGCATTTTAATGGAAAACAGATCATCAAAGTAAGTCGATATTAACAAAGGTCTAAAGGAAGTTCATTAAGCTTTATGTAATGGATCACTATATCAGCATGGACTGATTTTGAGCGATTTTTATTTGAAAGTGTAACAGCTTCACAATCTCCTTTTAAAAAAAACAAAGTACAACTTGTACATTGCGTTCTATTTGCAAGGTTTTCTGACATTTTGAAAACCCCTCTGGCCAGTTTACTTTAGAAAGCTGGTTCTCCGCCGAGCTGGGAGCCTCTCCTGGAGGTTAATATCTTCTGATTCATTCATACAACATGTTATATTTATGGCTTTCACTCCTGTTGATTTGCTGTCTGCAAATATTTGGGCCATAATTCAATTGCATGTGATAGGCCGAGGTAGAATTATGAACAACCATATGAACAAGACTCAGTCCACAAAAACCACAGTGTGACCATTCAATAAGACTGACTTTGAGCCTCAAACTGAAGGGTGGTTCATACGAATTAATAAAAGTGTTAGGTGCAGGAGAACTTTCAAATGAATTCCTAACTGCAGTATCTTGAGCTTTTCTTGTACAATAATTAAAAATATTTAGGGATACTGAATTGTTAGGATATTGGGTGTCATTTGTAGAGGTGGGAGTAGGTGTATTAACACCTGTATCCCTAGCATATGTATCTGAATAATTAATAAACACTAAACTCTGAATTAAAGTCAACAATGTATAAACTTATATGCAAACATTTCAGGTGGTGTCAATACATGGTAATGTTTGCAAGCAGATAACAAGCATCATTATTTGCAAGCTGATTGATAGATGAACTTTGCAAGGGTTCACCTGTCGAGAAAGATCACCTTTGGCAACTTGGGCAGCCAGCACGCAAACCTGGAGTGCGTTCAATAGCAGAGTGGCGCTCGTGGTGCCCCGTAACATATGGAAGGGCCAGGGTCATTGTGATGCTCTCTGTTGAATCCCCAGTGAAAAGTGGCAGCTTCCCACAGCCAGGGCACAAACCTGCGCTCCCCTGACTTTATACGACTCACCCTGAACACTGTTGTGCCTTTACCAGGGAATGCAAACAATAATGAAACAATGTATGTGTGTTTATATTATAGTTACTGGGAGAACTTAATCATGAAGCGACAGGAATGAGTATCAAGACAATTGTATCCTGCCAAAGAGCCTATTAAAAAAAGAACAGACAGTCTGTCCGATACTTTTCCTTGACCCCCATTTTCACCGTTTTATGAAATGGATTTACAAAATGAATTTAGCTGAGACTAATAGTTTTATTAAATAAACTCTGTGTTTTTTATGAGTGGGAGGCAATTGCAGGCAAAAACACCCTTTGCCTTGGGTTTAGTAAAAGTAGGTCACTCATTTGCAGTAGCCTATTTGTAAGAAGAAAGAATCAGCATATTGTTCAAGGACAAGTGTTTTTGTCTGTTCTGCTTTCGAGAACCAGCAGATACTGTAGATTAAATAATGCGCCATCTGTTTAAAACCAGGATATAGAAATTAGGGGCATTCCCAACAAAACTATAACAAATATTTCATGTTGTGTAATCTGCTGGGTGGTTTTGATGATGAGCCAGTTATAGATTTTTGCATAAATGTGTCAGAAAATTATAAACCAGCCATTTATAAACCTTATCTCAAATTGAACGGTTAAAAAGAACATCTGGCACTCAGCTTGTTCACTTGCAATATATATTCTGCTTCAAAGATTCTATGCTTCTTGTCTTTTTTTGTAGAAAGTCGCGTTTTTACTGTTCTTTGTGCATTTCACTGTCCATGCAAGTCATTGTCTCTTCAAATCATTTTAAAGAAAGTCCACATTGATGCACGCAACATATTCGGCTGCATTTTTTATACTTTTTTTACCTTTACTCACTGAGTAAGCAAATTTGAAAGGTTAACTTTAGGTACCATGTCAAGAGAGAAAATCTGGTATTGAGGCTGGCATATGGAGTCTTTTCTTGTTGTTTTTTTATTAATTGTTTATGAAATAAGCGTCAGACGAGCAGTTTTCTTTAATTGCGCCCTATTTTATCTGTTTTTTTTTTAAATATGGTTTTCGATTGCTATATGATTATGCATCTCTGCAGGCAGATAAACAGCAAAATTATTTTCTCCCCAGCTGTTTCCTAGTTTGAAACTTGCCAGCCACCTGCGACTATAAAGAAATTCTCCCTGTTTTATGCGGTCAGCGTAGGCCTTGCATTCCTCTAGATTTGAAATGCTTTCATTTTTTTTTACATAGCAAGCAAAAAAAAAACGATGAAAAAAATAATTTCAAAGTGCTGAAGTTTGAAGTTGGGGTGTTGAAACTGATAAGGATATTAAGTATTCTGCAACTAAAGCTTCAAAAGAGGGGTGTATTTTTCAAAGAAACTATTGATTCAGGATTACTCAGTTGATTCTGTATGTCACATCCCTCCAGTTGGGATCTGCATCTATAGTGAGCTGTGAGTTTTTAAAATACTTTTTGTATGTCATGTCAAATCTGTTCCACCTGCATCGTACCATTTTCAGCTCCATTTTCAGTTATCTTATGATTAATTATTCATCATAGACAGAGCTATTTCCAACCAAGGTTGCATCAGAGTAATTGTTTCATGAAATATCCCAGAAAACTAGCCGATGCATTCGAATGTGATCTGTTGACAAGGTTCATATTAGTGTTATCCCTGTCCCTCGTTGAATATGCTAATAAAGAATATAAGAGAGAGGGTAGATCTTCTGGGAATGTGCTATAAGCTGCTGTGTGACAAACACAGAGAATACCTGCAGTCTGAAGTTGATTTCTAAGCTGGAGCTGTGGTTGGTTTATCCAAGGACAAAAGCATCAGAAGCAGCTTGCTTATTAATAATTGACATGCATATAATGAAGCTTCGCCTTCAAGAGAGAAAGAAATGACGTCTGGTAAGCATCGTCTCACTGACAAGTCAGCTCTTGTAAAAGTTCAGGCCACATGCTTTTTTTTCTCAAGGTTTTTAATGTACTCCCTCTTAAAACCTCCGAGACAGCCAGAGGTTTCAACCAGCAGATGAGAAGCTGTCTAAAATTGACTGCCTCCAAATCATCAGGTCTGTTCTTCAACTGTCTACCTCCATAATTAATTTAAGTTGTTGGACCATTTCATCCAGAAGCCTTATATTGTGTTTCTTTCTTTTTAAATCAAACATATTGCTGCTTGTTACTTCCAAGTGCAATCTGTTTAGTGTTTTAAAAGAAAAATATCTTTGGTGGATGACTTTTTTCTAACCCCATTGCATCGCGTTTTATTTCCAGTAATAAGACTTGTCTGCTTTCCTCATCTTTGCAGATTATGAAACACAGCAGAATGCGACAGAAGATATGTGTTTAAATAAATATATAAAATGGCTTGGACCTGTCCTGCAGCTTGACTGGCTATAGACATTCCAATACCATATGGTTAAAAGGTTACAATCAATGGAAGAGAGCTTATTCCATTCCATCACTGCTCCATATCCATAATGAACATTTTTTACATATGTACATAGATACTACAGACTATACTTTCCCCTATGGGAAAATCACAGGCAAATGGCCCCCTCCATACTAAATATAATAAATGGGCAATTTGCCCACAGTGGCAAACCACACTGACAACCTTAAGAGAACAACATAAAAAAAATATTTTTGGGAATAAAAATTGGTAACACTTTATATATTGTGTCTCCAATTACTGTGTATTTACATAGTAGTTACTTAGTAAATACAAGTGTACTTACACATAATTACAATGTTATTATGCAGTTACAATGTACTTAATGTGTAAATCTTTTTGCACAATATAACCCTAACTCTAACCTAACCCTAATCCTAACCTTTTTCTGATACAATTGTGTACTTGCATATATCATGCAAAAAGATGTAGACATTGAGTACATTGTAACTATGCATAATAAAATTGTAATTATGTGTAAATACAGGTGTATTTACAAAGTAACTACTATGTAAATGCACAGTAATTAGAGGCACTTCATGTAAAGTGTTACTCAAAAGGTATGATTACCCCTCTACTGAACTTGTCTATGAATTGTCCTATCCCTGTTGACAAAGCTGTGGCACAGCTGTGTCAATATCTACCCACATGCAAATGCACAATACATTCCACCAACTTGTTCATGAGTTTGTGTGCCAAAAAGTGGTAAAAAAAAGGAGAAGGTTGACAAAAACAGATACAGCCAGGGCAGAGATAAATAGTTTTATGGTTGACATGTATTTTTTTTTTCTACCGTTCCAAAGTTGGAGCAAAACCAGAGCCCTAAATAGGCATTTAGCCCTCTGGGCAGGCAATCATACTTGCGCCCACCCTGCCCGTTTTTTTTCTCTTTGGGTGTTAAATGTTGGGATGGTATATTTGCTCATGTTTCATAGTTTTGATTAACTTATTGTTATTTCAGAATCTCTCCGTTAACATGTTTGAAGGGAACAAGACATTGCTTAAAACGGAAAGGAACTTCAACACGTGTTCACTACAAGGTTAGATTTCCTGCCTCTATGATTATATTCAATTCACGCACTTTCAGTACCAACCAATGATAATGAGTTTATTTTACATATTTACAAATTAAAACAGTACGTGCACGCATTTTTTGAATTTTAGCAGTGTTGCTGTAAACAGCTACTCTCATATATCCTCATATATATATATATATATATATATATATATATATATATATATATATATATATATATATATATAGCTAAATTAAGTTCATGTGTGGCATTTTCTCATAATAATCATTGATTGGTAATGTAAAAAAAAACATGGATTAAAAATAATCGTAACAAACGCGGATGCAATGACTTAATTGCTTGAAGCATATTCAGAAAGACATAAGCTCGCATTTCCATCTATATAGTTAGCAAAAATAAAATTCTTACATTTCCCTAAAGAGCCGAAAACAATATACAATTCCGCAGGAGCCATGCAGGTTTGAAAAAAAAAAACCTAAGTCATTAAAAATAATGACTAGATGTTGTGTTTCTTTATACATACATATTTTAACGCATTATAAGAGCTACGTAATTACCAAATAGTTGTTTTAAAGATAGCAAATGGGGGGTCAGTTGTTCTTACATTTATTTCAATAAATACATACTGGTACCACATTTAACATCTTGTAGTTCAGGATGGTGAATTTTAAGGGCCGTTTATCTATTTGCATTTTCTTAATTAATATCTTGTTGTCTATTCTATCGTAATGTTTTGGTTTACATTTATTACGTAGGTGCTTAATATATGTTATGAAACGTGCGTGTACATTTTATTACGTTTAGTGCTCGTCCTGAAGGCTGCAATAGCGAATACATAAATAAACAACGGGCGAAGCAAATGGCACAGACATGCCAACAAACTGGCGGCGCTATGCTGTTGGTTTTGTATTGTGTAGAATCAGGTTCATGGTCGTTAAGACCGTTGCTAAGGAAGTGACGCATTCCATTTTCTAGCGCAGAGGCGCATGCGATGTACAGTCTATGCCAGGGGGGTGGGGCTTTGACAGCTGACAAGTGAAAACGTTGCGAACCGCTGAACAAAATTATTACTCAAGTGGCAATGCATTTAAGTCATTTTTCCGACCCCCACGGCTTTGCGCCCTGGGCGGCTGCCCCGCTCGCCCACCCCTAGTTACGGCTCTGCCAGGAACCGATTGTTTACGTCATAAATGTAAAGACCCTGCATGGGGTATTTTTCTGGTCACAGACTGAATATGTCTGCCCAGGAATACACGTATTAACAGAGACAGCAAAACTCTAGGTCATGGATGGAAAATTACTCATATTAAGATGGCCTTAAACCACACTGCCTATGAACAGATCCAACCTGACACTTAGTCATCCGCAAAGGCTGTATTGCTGAACTGAAACATGTACTTGAATTTATACCTGTGACAGGGTTTGTTTGTTTTTTATTTATTTATCATGATTTACTTGTGATACTGATGGTCTAGTCCCATAGAATATGAACTGTTTTTCCAAAAGGCTTCCTTACCAGCTTACTTCCAAAGGAATTAAAATACAGACCTAAAATTTGACCTACAGAATTCTGACATAGAGTACTGTATCTGGTTTTATTAGTTTGAAATAATAGCCTACTTTTTTAATGTAACAGCGGCCTCTGGTGGTAGCTCTTAAGAACTACATGGTGAACAGTAGACCCATGCACTTACACTATGTATGGGGGTGCACCTGTATACAAGATAAGCAACATTGCTCGTACTATTTTAGAAAAGAGTTTGAAATTGAAGAAACTGAAGATCTATTACATATCCACCTTCAAGGTTGATCTACCATGCTGTTGTAAACCATCACATATCTGTAAACGTAACTGTGAAAACAGTGTATACCAAGTACAAGCCTATGCGCCTATATGCCTATACAGTATTGTGTAAAATAATAGAAAATGTAAAGACTTTCTATGATCACCATAAGAGAATATAATGTAAAATGTGGGCAGCATAAAATAATGTTTTGTTGTCTACTTAGGCTCGGGAGATGCAGCTCTGCACACAGATTAAGAAAGGCCTGTACTTGGCAATAGGATGGCATTGCTGGAGGCTGAAGATATTCATCTTTACATCTACAAGGCTGCTGCAATACACTTTGATATGATTCCCATATCTCCAGCATGATTCTGCAAGCTTACCACCAAAATCCAGATAAGTGAATCATGTTCCCTCTGAAATAAAATACAAGCCAATGCAATCTTACAAATAAATGAAAAGTGATCAGAATAACAATGTCACACATTCACTGTTTTTCACATCACTGTCATGAGCCTAATATAATAAATGTATGGATGGATTTATTCATTTATATTAGTAGGAGATTCTTATACATATCATTCACACCATACAAAACGCAACATGGCAGCCCACTTGTAAAACTGAAGGTTGCTTTGATTTTTGAAATTATATAAACAATGCTGTCATATTGAATTACAATGAAGAGCTGATACAGTTTGCACTAAGTCTTTGCAGCTACCTACTCGTTTTTCTGTCATGGGAGGTTCATTATAAAAACTGACACTGACGTTAATATTGATTGATGCTGTTTTAGAAATTGTTTGGACATGTTTCTAGCCTGACTGAGACAAAGAGAAAGTTGACATCTGAAGGCCTAAAGGAGAGATGTCTTTACACGACAATTAGATCATAACAACAACTGCTAACATACTATATGTTCAACCCAATTTTAAATACTGACTTTTCAGTGTCACTGCAACCCTATTACCATTCAGGAGGGCAAAAGCTAAACGGGTAGCGTCTGCTCCCACAGTCCCATCCCACGAGAGTTCAAAGGCTAAAGCAGCGCTCCTTGTGAGCCCTCAGTGAAGATCGGCAACTGAGCAAGACCAGGATTCAAACTAGCGAGCTCTTGATTGTTTGACTCTCCGTGCACTCCAACAGTGCATTTACTAATTGAACCATTAGGAACTCCAATTACGAGATACTCCATCACCTGGTTTTGTGTGACCCCTGAAAGCTAAAACTGTCTAAATTATTACCACATCCAGTCCACAATTCTCAGTGTTGTCTTGCCCTTTGACTTTCAAGCACAGCAATTGTTCCTGGTACAATATGTATTTTTTATTAATTACATTTAATTTTAAAAGATGAGTTGACCAGGCTACTCGAGTTCAAATAATTCATTATTTGCAATAGACAAGTCGAGGATAAAGAGCCATGTTTTCAGGAGATGGCACAAGGTTGTTCTTCATGATGACAAGAGAAGAAAGGTCAGTTCAGCCTGCAGGTGATTGTGGCACAATTTGAACAAGTGTCTGGGGAATTAACCTTCATGCAGGACCTTTTGAACAATTACAGTTAACATCTATTTGGAATAGTTTTCCTGAAGCTATGAAAAATAACAAGTGACAGCATTTTCCAGGGGAGATATTGTTTTTTTTTTCTGTCTAAGGGAAGAAAGCATCACTAATCACTGCAGAAAAGTCGGTCAATACAAAAAAGTGATCATCATTAAAATAAGTTTGACCATATTGTTGCATTCAAAGGTGCAGATGTGAGCGTGTTTAAAAACAAATGCCTTTGATTAAATATATATATATATTTTTATTTTTATATAGCGCCTTTCATAGTGGACCACCATCACAAAGTGTGTCACAGAGGTAGGCTGTGAACTGTGCATTATATGCAGAGTCACTTACAATAGGACAATGGAGCACAAGGAGGTTAAGTGACTTGCTCAGGGTCACACAGTCAGTGGCAAAGGTGGGATTTGAACCAGTGACCTTCTAGTTACAAGCCCTTGACTGTTGGACAGTTGATCGATATATAGCTTTATTTGGTAATACTGTAAAACAAAGTGTTGGACAGAATATAGAGTGCAAGGATTTAGCAAAGACAAAAATAAAACTGAAATCAGCTCAGAACACCTTCAAATAATCTATCTGAGCATAGCCAAACAAAACTAACCTTTACATTGTTTGGACCAGACATACAAACAGCTGTTCACATTGAAAGACCCTTTCTTTTTTAAGCTTTTAAGCCCATTCCTGTCCTTTTCAATATTATGTTTTCAAGGTCTCTGTCACCTTTATATATTGTATGTTTATCATTCCTATCTTTTATTTATAGTCACACGGTTTTCCCATAAACCTCAATCCAGCCTCCAGAATCACTCTGATCTATTCCACCTGTTATGACACGGTGTTAATAATATCACCCTCGGCACACATAACACTGCTCATTTTTGCAGGATACAATGGGATACAGCTGTAGCTTTGTTAAATCTGTTCCCATGAAGTTGCGCTACTGCTCAGTATTTAAAATTACTGCCATCTTGTGAGAGCATGGGGAATTGCATCTCAAACTTCCATGTTTTAATGGCTCGGCATCTCGGATAGTTGAGGGCTAGTCTTACCATTCAACTGAAGAGCAAGCTCTGTAGTCCAGAGGTAGGTATGCCACTTATGCGGATGTCAGTATTTTAAACGAATCAGCTGCTAGTAAGGGATCCACTGTATTCTCCCCTGCCCTCATGTTTTCTTCTAGTAACCTTGGATAAGGGAATTTCAACGTTTAGCGAGAATAACACACCTCTCAATCCAGCATGCATGCTATAGATTTCTAATGCTTTGAACACGGCCATTAAATGGCATGTTTCAACCAAAAGGGCAACTGTAACGGCTTGGTATCTCAACTTACTGAACAAAGCGGCACAGGCTGGACGTAAGCCGCTGTAAAAACAAAATCAATAAGTGCAGTCACATACAGAGGGTAGTTATTTACACACGTAGTTATTTTCCCGTTGCATTAGGGTCGCCATGGGGATTAATTCAATAGCGAGAGATTAAAACAATCATATAAAACTGCAACACTCTTTAATGTTACTTATTCGTTAGGTATTAGATGTATTTGACTGATGTATAAATGGATAAAATAATAATTTAAAAAAAACTCCCAGTATTTGCTATCATATCAGTAATTAACACTGTTGACTATATTATATTGTCTACAATTTGCAAATAACACACTGAATTCGGTGCTCATGTTTTGTGAAAATAACCTATGAACAAATGTAGACCCGCTATCATAGCAATTGCTACATTTCATACCGAACTGACTGCTGTAGTCTAATCCAGGGGTTTTCAACCGGGGTTATGCGTATCTTTGGGGGTACGCAAGACGACGCAGAAATGAAAATGGAATGAAGAGAAAATAATGATCTTGATTTTTTTAACGGCATTATAGTCTCTAAACCACGATGTATACTTATGTAATCTTTGTTTAGTAGCTCAGTTAACCGCTAATTAAAAATAATAAAAATAAATAAATAAATAAATAAAAAAGGCTATATCACGTCCACATTTTCCACCGGTACGCATGCGCAAATTCGATTGCGTGGATTTCCACTACGAATATGATAAACATTTACAGTGCGGACTATTTTATTGTTTATAATGACTTTGCCCAATAGAAAGCAAATATGAGTGTTTCCAAAGATTCCTAAATACTGCCTTTGCATCCAAAGACATGTAATTCAGTTTTAAGAATGAAGTCTACTGTTTGGTTTTCTGTCTCAGCAATGTGTCAGTCCCACAGTTGTGTACAATTATATATTAAAGAAATGTATTAACCAAATTATTCTGCCTTTTATTGGAACTGCGGTACCATTCAGTGAGCGAAAACTGTAAAGGGTACTTGAGCAGAAACCTCCCGACAGAAGGGGTACACTTTCAAAAACAAAGTTTCTTTCCAGCAGCCAGTTGTATAGCCCCAATCGATTTTCTGCTCTTTCTGTCTTGATCTCTAGTCAAAAATAGCTGTGCTCCACTGCTCATGTCTGTGCGTTATTACGCACTGGGGAAGTATATTACAAACACGTTAGCTTCGAGAGAAGGCAATTCATTTATTTTTTAAAACCTGAAAAGAAAGTCGAAACACAATGCAGCGTAAGTTTGCTATGTTGTTTGTGTACAATATATAAAATTATCTGTGTTTTTTTTTAAAGATAGTGTTTAAACCGCATGCTTAATTTAGTATAAACTGTGTTTACAGCTTTGCTTTTGATATAGAATGTGAATACCAGAACGTTTAAATCATATTAAACAACGTGCATTTACTAGGGCAGTATTACAAGTGAAAGTTGTATGCATTTGAATGTATTTTTATTTTTATCACCCCTCTGTAGAAAGTGCACATGTGTGACTCGTTTTTAATTTCATCGTTGTGACTGTTAATTAATATCTCTGTCTAATTATCCGTAGGTGATGTGTGCTTAAATATACCGCCTAATCATGTCAAGATGCTGGATATTCAGGTAATGCCTTTGACATTATTGGAACTGTTTGTGTTTTGCCGCTCTCTGTTGTTTTTGATATGTGGTGCTACCTAAAATGATTGCGCTGAGGTCACTCGATAACGACGCTTATCTGAATACAGCACTTGCCCTTCCATAACATAATGCACCCTTTAATGGAAAGTGTATTACACCGTTTACTGTTAAGACAATATAAATACTGGACTTTTAACCAGTCATTAATGGAGTTTGTTGTAATCCTCTGTGGCATATAGCTTAAGTGAAGGAGTTTACTAAATTGTGTGTGTGTGTGTGTATATATATATATATATATATATATATATATATATATATATAATCTCATAATCCCAAAATAAATAAATAAATAAAAATGCTTGTCTCGACCAGTATATGTAACATGACATTTCAAAACTATTAGTAACCATCCACAAATGCTTTCATTATTTACCAGTAGACTCCTTTTTTTTTGGGGGGGGGGGGGGGTGGCATTTAAAAAAAATCTATATATATATATATATATATATATATATATATATATAAAAAATAACATGCTTTATGACAACCGTGACGTGCAAAACAAAATATGTATTTTTTTTTTGTTTGTTTGTTTTTGTTTTGTCTTTTAATGTTCTGGGTGTCTATCTCTGCAGCCTCATGGGCCCAAGCAGGCAGAGGCCTTTGTGAATTCCTTTCTGAAGCACACGATGCCACGGCTAGAAGACAAGGACATCCAGAAGCATTTGAGCCGGAAGGCTGTGATTCTGGAGCATGCTTTCAAGAAGAAAAAGAAAAACAAGAAGAGGAAAACCAAGAGCCTGAGTGCCAAAGAGAGAAGACAAATGAAAATATTTGATCTTAAACCACAACAACAGAAGTCAGTGCCCAATCTGCTGCCTTTTTGCGTCTTTATATTGTGTGAACGTTTGATCACCAGAACCTAGTAAGATGTGACCCAAAATCAATACATGCATTTTTCTTTCTGTAACAGTTAGCTGATAAATAGGGTCATTTTTAATCCAACATAAATGATCCCGTTGACAACGTTTTGGGATCAGTTAGCTACTAGGATCCAGACTAGTATTGATGATCCATATGATCCGTTTTCTGGATTCTTATGTTCTTATATAATATACACTGATGTGCCACACTCTCATCCAAAGAAGCATATGCAAGTGAGAAGAGTCCACTGTTTTGTGTTACTAGAAGTCCACATTAGTTTTCATGTCAGTTATATTTCAGTAATGATTGCAAAGGTGGATCTAGAAAGTGCTAGACTGGAACCACCAGAAATTGAATTAAAACATTTCTGTCTGACACTGGCTCACACAACTGTTTATGATCCCAGTCCAGAGAGTGGGTTGTAAAAACTGAAGATTTTGAAGTAAGTAAGAAGTGTAAAGCAACTGACTAAAGGTTAGAAAGTTTGCATTTAGATTGAGCGGTTCACTATTTAATTTTTTTTTAAACATTTTTTCCATTACAGATACGAGCTGTTCTTACCCTTGCATGAGTTATGGAAGCAGTACATACGTGACCTCTGTAATGGACTAGGACCACAAGTGTAAGCCATATGTACATATGTGAAACTAGAAATCAGAGTGGTTGTTTCTTATAACTGTGAATTAACTAATTGGTATGTTATTTATCCTCTAATACAGGCAGTATATATTCTAGTGATATGTCTGGAATTGTTTGAATTTCAAGAAATGTTATAGTTTGTCCTGTAATATCTGTGTGTTTGTCCTTTTGAACAGACATTCTGTATCATTGTCATTATTTTCTTTTCTTCAGTCAGCCCATGATGATCCAAACAAAGTTACTAAAGGCAGATTTCCATGGTGCTGTTGTAACAGGTAAAATGTACTTCTAGTGAAAATTTTAGTGTTACTACATTTTGTATTTCACAGGGGCAGCAGTGTGGAGTAGTGGTTAGGGCTCTGGACTCTTGACCGGAGGGTCGTGGGTTCAATCCCCGGTGGGGTACACTGCTCCAGTAAAAACTCAACTGTATAAATGGGTAATTGTATGAAAAAATAATGTGTAAAAAATAATGTGATATCTTGTAACAATTGTAAGTCGCCCTGGATAAGGGCATCTGCTAATAAATAAATAATAATAATAATACTGCATTTATTTACCCAAGCCGTAAAAACTGAACTGTGTAGACACCTTGTATTTAATATTTGTCTTATTTCCACAGTGGTAAAGTCCAAATGTCCTTCCTATGTGGGCACTACAGGCATCATTCTGCAAGAACTGAAGCATATGTTCAAAATTATTACTAAAGATGACAAATTAAAAGGTACATAATGTAAAGAAAAAAAGGATGCTTATTTTTTAATGATCATGCATTATGCGATTGCCACAAAAAAAAAATCTAATTCTCTCTTTTTCTCAACAGTCATTCCAAAGTGCAACAGCGTGTTCAGTGTGGAAATTGATGGATTTGTTTCCCATATCTATGGCAGCAAGTTCCAGCTAAGATCAAGCGAGCGTTCAGCTAAGAAATTTAAAGTTAAAGGAACCATAGACCTTTAATCAGGTGCCAGTGAAACTGAAGCAGACTTTCCACATATGTCACCAGTTCCCCCGCAGAGAGTAATGGAAAGAGATTTGCATCTGCCAGATGTGGTATAAAAGGAACTTGGCTACCTGAAAAAAGATATTGATTGGCATCTTTTTCCAAGCCGTTCATTTCACTTTGTACTTTTAATTTCCACTATTAAATGCTAATCAGATTACATCCAGTAATTAGTACTCTCTCTTTTATAAGTGGTAATCAAGCGTTTGCAGTGTACGCACCATTTAAGTTAACCCTGTAACTAAAGGCATGAAGAAAACTGGAATGAAATGGTGTGCGTTGTAAAATATTGTGTCACTATCCTAGGTGGTGGCAACAACAACAAAAGCACAAGTATAATGGTTAGATGAAGTTCTTTCATCAGTCACTAATCCAGTGCAAACTTTTTTTTTTGAGTGACATGCAAGTGAAAGGAAAAAAAAAAAGGATTTGTCAAAGTTGCTGATGCCGATTGACAAAGTGAGCTACTTTTAAAATAAAAGTATGATTTACACCAAAAAATAATATCAATGAAGCGACCTTTCTTGCTGTCAAAGTGCAATGTTGTCTAAATCCGCTAGGTGGCCCTTGAATACACTTTTCTCTCAAAAGATGTTCTGCATTCATGAACGAGCACAGTGGCTTAAGGCTGGTTTATACTTCCGATTGCGACCCAGTTTTTGGTCTCAGTCAGTGCTCTCTGACGGTCAGAATGACATCATCTGCACTGCCGCGAGCTCCATCTTTTATGAAAAGTCTTACGGCCTTTTCTTGTGTGTCTGCGACCGCAAAACGCACAGGGTTGGATGATGTTGGAATAATCCAACATTTGTCGCATGGTTGCAAGCCAGTGAAGCGTGACCAGAGCAAGTTTTTGAGGAACCCAATACGCATGAACAACAGAACAGGATTTTAAACTTACCTCTAAACTGAATGAAATTAAATCGTAAATGAACATTTGTTAAAATGAATATTGGTGCTTACATAGGCTACCATGCGCAGCAACCACTTGTGTAATAACAATAATGATGAATACAATGCATTTTTATTTGTATTGTTATTCTTTTAATATATTTGAGTCACTAATATGTTAACATTGCTATTTATTTTCTGTATGCAATTACTTTCCCCATCAAATCAGTAACGTTGCTCTGATCAGAACTGCTGATCAGTTTTTTAGCTGCTCATAAAAATATATATAAGCCATTTACACATTCACTTCATTCATGAGACGGGCAATTTTAAAATCCCGTCTCAGTGTCGCGGGATTGTGGAGCCTGTTGGCAACCCTAGTCACAAGTCGACACCGGCAGTAACGCAGACTGACTGAAAGTATGACCGACAGCTATGACCACTTTGCTGCGTCAAAAAGTCTGCGAAATCGGGGGTGCTTCAGTCCTTCTGGCGCACCCGTAGAAGTGTCTGCAGCTGACGTATGGCTTTTGTCTGCGAGAGAAGTATAAACCAACCTTTAGACGAGTACAATTATATTAAACTAAGGAGACAAATGCTTTAGCTTTCGCATACAATGTTCAGGCTTAATGATTTACAATGCAACAATATTAGATATAACCCTTTAAAAAAAAAACAAAAAAAAAAAACAAGGAAATCAATTTAAGATCCACATAAAGCAGGACATTGGGAATGAAATGTTTAGAGCAGTACTAAGCGGCTTGGTATTTGTGTACACTGAATACATTGAGATGTGATGTTTTATTAGCAAGGTTGCACAGCCTGCAGAGTTAACGATATTTGTCAGCAGTGCAGATATAATACAGTCAAGCCAGGATCGTGCTAATTGGTTTACGAATGCAGCCAGAACACCAAAGTTAACATTATTTTGCCAACATTATTATTATTTTTTTTTATATAATTTTCTGAAGTTATGCCTTAGGAGAAAAATTAGAGCGAGATAAGATTTTAATATTATGCAGATTCATATGAAAACTCAAACATAAGCTATGTATTATTTTATTTTTTTTAATATAGATAAGCCTGGTTATCACACATGAACACAAAAAATATGGTGTTGTTGTTTCCATTACATTGTCTACAGCAATGTATTTTTTAGAAGTTTTTATTGAGGCATGTTTGGAAAGGTGGTTTACATATGAAAGAAAAAAAAATGCTGCTCTCTTTTCTCATATATGGCCAATTTGTTAGACAATCTGCACACATCTCCCTCTGTACGTTAGGACAAAACTATGGGTTATGTTAGTTAACGTAGGATGCACCAATAAATTATTTAGAACAACAAGAGAGGCGTGCCATCCAGCCAGTGCTACTCTTACACAATAGTGTCAATCCATGCAAAGTGGACCAGAATTCTTACCAGTGATCTGATGGTTGGTGATTTACATTTTTAAATATCAAAAACATTTAAGATATCATATAAAAGCTTTGTTCAAGACCTTTCCTTTGACAACTATTGTGAAATGCCTTGAATTTTTTAAAGTATATATTCTCCGAATACAGATTGCAAAATTCCCTCCCCTCCTTTTTGTACATAAATACTTTCCTAAAGTGGTTTTGGAATCTCCCGAGCTTTCTTGTTGCTGCTTACGCTCATGACTATAATCTTGCACAATTACAGAACTCAACTGGTGAAACCGGCAACATTCTTTGAAAAACAATTTTAACTACAGGTTTTTAGCAAGAGTGTCTCAAATATCACACGGAAACTGACAAGTTGGAAGACCAGATCCAACATTTCAGTGAATTTAAACTGTTTTGTACACCTCATTGCAAAAATAAGAACGCTTGTATTTATGGAACACTTATGTCCCTTGTACCTGAAACGGTTAAAGTTTTGAAAACCAGAATACTAGAGGGGAAATGACTCTTGTATGGCACACAATGTTTAGTTATGGTTATACTCTGCATACTTTTCCTTTGTGACATGCTTGTTTGAAGTAAAGGACGACTCTCTCCCTCCCCTTTTTCCCCAGATACACCCTCACCCCCAGACCACTTTTAGAAAGTCTCCAGCGCTGTTGAATAGTATGCAGGATGTATGATTACCAGAGTCGGTCATGGGGGGAAAAGATATCAAGCCAGATTTTTAAAAAAAAAAAGCAAAGCAGTAAACAAGGAAATTGAACAAAAAATAAATAAACTAGCTTACACAAGGTCATTTTTCTTTTCCTCATAGTTCTGCCAGTATAAAATACAAATATTCTTCAAAGGAGATAACAAACCAGTTGTTTCTGAAAACTCTCAATGCACAGGAAATTCATGTTGAACCTGTTTCAAACAACAGCTAGTGGCACCTGAGGCTGGTCTAGTGGTTCTTTCCCAGGTTAGTCAAACGTTTTGTAAATTAAAAGACTGTAAACTGCATTGTGCATAGTATATAACACCAATAAAACCGGATAAGGTGCGGAATCCTCTACATATTTATTATAAACCAAAATCTCATTAACTCTGCTGATGTTAATAAACTGCTGTACAATGTTGTAACAAAAAAAAAAAAAGTCTTCCTGTTTTGTCATTCTTGCTGTTAATTGCATATGAAACACTTCCCCCAAATAAGCATGACTGGGAGAAATGTGAAATAGGGTATTGCTCATATTTCATCATCATAATAATTTCCCTGACAATCATTTATTGTAAATAGAAACTGCTCACAAATTAATGTTTTAAAATAATTACATTTTTCTTTTATAAAGAACTAACTCTCCATCCAAATAACCAACTCATTTATTTTTTTAAAGTTGTTACTGCATCTCTATTTCATTATGTGATCTGTGCAGAGGTCTCATTTTGTAATGCTGTTCATTGCTTTTATTAGCTCATTTTCTTTATATCATGACAAACCCTTAATAAAGTTAATAAACCATGGTAAAAGCAAAGTAGATTTTTTAAGCACATTGGTAAAAAAAACAAAAACATTGTCAAGTATTGATGAGCTGTGGGTTAAAAAAAGTCAGCTATGATACAGAACTAAGTTTTGTTTACAGTCAGTGTGGGTTGTAGAGCAGTTGATCTGAGTATATGCACGTATGTCTGGTTTTAGGTATGACTAGGCTGTAAAGGACAAAAAACAAGAGCCTTGAATGCATATTGCACAGCCTCAACAGTTTCATCCACCATTAAAACTTCATTAAAGTCCACCATTATACACTAGATGACCGTGAAACAGTTGGATAAAAAGTCTAGCTTTAAAAATAAATGACATTGAAAAGGTAAATAAATCAGTAATTTAACCTGCAATATGTAATTTAAAGAATTGCAGATTTAAAATTCCCATAAAGGTAATGTTTACCAGTTTCTAATTAGAATAAACATTGATTAGATTCGATTAAATCACGCAGGATTCCGTATAGCAGCAGAGCAGTCTATGTTACAGTTACATAATTTGTTTCTGGGTGTTGAAGCTGCACTCTCCGTGATAAGAGAATTTCTGTCTGATAGGAAGGTTTGCAGTGTTCTGTGGTTACAGAAGATTGACATTTACTGGAAGCCCGCAAACCAGGAAATAGACGACTACATAAATCCTTGCCGTGTGAAGTTTCAGCAGCATTGCAACTTGAAATGAACGCTGCAGACCTAGCACTAAAATAACATCTTGAGACTGAATAAAAATTCAATAATAACAATTCAAATATTTTGCAAAGAAGGTAAGAACTTGTTTTTTTTCTCTCTATACATTTGCATATAAGTAACATCTACCACAAATATAATAGTGATCTCTTTTAGTGGTTTATTGCAGGATTAGCAACTTGAATAAAAGTAATTCAGCAAAGATGCCAATCAAAGATTTTCTTCTGTTTTGAAAAACATTTTAACAAGTTTTTGGCAAGAGTGACTCAAATATCACGAGGAAACTGACAAGTTGGAAGACCAGATCCAACATTTCAGTGAATTTAAAGGAATAAATATACCTTGCGTACTTATACAGAAAACAGGCCAGTTTTTATTAAAAAAAAGTAAATAAATAAATTCACTCAAAAGTTAATACCAATTTTGCATTGGGGGCAATTTTGAGGAGTTTGTGTGATTTGGACTTTGTGTTGTTATATTTCTATTCTTTCCAAATTTTGACTGGTTGCTTTTACTGGAAAACATATGTACAGTAATAATTAACCTCAATCTCTTTTTACATTTTAGGAACTGAAGAAAGTGTAACCATGGCAGGCCGCATAGCATTCACAGAGGATAACGCCCTGCGCATTGCCGCCGTGGAGAGAGCCTTTGCGCCGTCGGGTAAAAGTCTTTCAAAGCCTGGGCGCGTGCTGGTGGGAGAGGGGAGGCTCATGAAGCTGTGTCGCCGTAGCCCACAGCCCAAGATGTTCTTCCTCTTCAATGACATTATGGTGTATGGCAGTATCGTGGTCCACAGGCTCTGGTACAAAAACCAGCACATCATCCCGCTGGAAGATATCATCGTTGAAGACCTGGCTGACAGCCTGGAAATGAAAAACCAGTGGCTCATCAGAACGCCCAAGAAATCTTTCTACATGTCCGCTGCTTCCGAGAAGGAAAAGCAGGCGTGGATCTGCCGCATTATGGAGTGCAGGGAGCAGCAGTTGATCAGTTCGAGGAAGGAGCCCACCACTAGTTTCGCAGCTACCTGGATTCCTGACCGAGCCTCACATATCTGCATGCGCTGTGCGGACAAGTTCACTGTAGCACAACGGAGGCACCACTGCCGGCAGTGTGGCTTTGTGGTGTGTAACTCATGCTCCAAGTGCAGGATTGTCATCCCAGCCATCTCTGCAAAACCTGTCAGAGTGTGCACTCTGTGTTTCAACACTCTACTGTGTGAGAAGGCCAAGGAGGAGGCTGGGAAGAGGAGTTCAGACGGGTTTGACTTGGAAATGCCCGTGTATGAAGCATCAAGTGATGAGGACAGTGATGAGAGGGAGGAAGATGACATGATGCCCATCCAATGGGCAAAACCACATATTATCTACCATCCAAAAAACACTTGCTTTGCATATCTTAAATAACAGTGGCCAAACTGTTTTCTGTAATGCCAGTAATTGACTTGAAGAGATTGGATTGTGCAGAACCTAGTTATACAAAGACAATTACCTTTAAATGACACCAACATTACGTACACTGCAACTAACAGGAATGTGAAATGTCGTGTTTCTTTGATTTAATCTTCATATTAATTGTAAAGATTCAATATGTACTTATGTTAAAAAAAGGTTACTACACGTGCAATCTAATGCACAAAAATGTTGCCATATTTGAGAATTCTGCCAATGCTTTGACTGTGAATATACTTATTTAGTGATTTAAAATAACACTATTAAATGCCTGGTTTTCTACAGAGGAGAAGTCAGTGTTACCGGCTGCTCAGACATTGCTGTGAAATTGTGTTTCCTTTATATATGGTATTGGTGTGTATTAAGGGAATGTGTTTATGACTCCAATGTATTGTTAAATTATGGTTGAGCAGTATTTCAATTTGATGTAACTAACCATGCATTAATGGCACTTCTAAAGGTCACAAATAAAACACAATATTCTAAATCAATTTGGCATTTCCATTTTCAATTTTAATTTACTTGGGATGTGCTTGTGATTTCAGTGCTTACTACAGCCAGGCAAAGGGCCTGCAGACACACACCAATCCTGACCTGAACACCCCAGTCTCTGTCTCTCTTGATTTGTATAAAGTTAATTTAGTTATAGCATCACAAAACATTGAACCATGAAATATGTTCACTCTTGCATCCATACATCACTGCTTACAAAATGTGGCCTGAAGGTGGCATTTTTTTAAGGTAGCCAGCACATGTTGTACCTTATCAAATACAGCAGAGATACAGGGCCTGTACCCAAAGCTTTAACCCATGGGTCATTTAAAGAAGTCAATAACAGCATAATGGTTTATTATTTTGAACAATATATAAATATTAATAAGACGTAGTAATAATAATAAAACTAACTTTCAATAACTCCTAAGTCGTTTGAATAGGGCACCTAGGGTCTTATATTAAATACTACAATCAGTATTAAATGACTGCAAAATGCTAATTACTAATGGTGTGTTGCCTCAGTCACTAAACACACAAAAGCTTGATTAAAAGCATGACACACTGACCGCTTCAGATAAACCATCACCTTGGCCACAAGGCTAACCACTTGTCTGTTCGCCAAATGATCTTGTTAACTGTGACCAAGCCTATGAGAGTAACATGAAAAGGCTGATCACCATGAACAATATCCACACACTATTCACAAGGAAAAGTTATGTTTTATGAAGACTGCGGACTTCATACACTGATTCAGATATTCTCAATAGCTTGTGCTAAAGAATGTCCAGACAAAGTTTAATCATAAATGAATAATCGCATCTCTAAATATTTTTTTTTTTATTATCACATTTGGGTCTCCATATATATGCAAAGCTTGACCTACAGAAAGTCAGATAAAAAAGACTCCATATATCCTGAGATTAAGTCTTTAGCAATTTCTGTGAAATTAGACAAGCATTTCTCTAGATATATACCGTACAAGACTCTAAATAACAGGAGGTTTGTAACATGTGTACGTCCCATTGCTATTTCCCCAGGACAGGGATACGGATCACCAATGGGGAATAATTATAATCCAGACCCCCCATTTTTTGCAAAAAGAAAAGAAAAATAGTAAGAACTATCACTGATGTACAGTAGGAATGAAAACTTATACAATAATATGCTGGTTTGCTTATGTTCTGTCTTTTCAATAAGAGATTCCTCCCTGTCCCCCACCAGAGTAAAAGCCTATTAATTCAGGGAAGGAGGCTGCAGTTTAATGTTTGTCTGTTAAAGCCCCCTGAGCTCTTCAGACCAGACCAGCTTCTTCTCAGCTTATGATTTCCTGTAAGTGCATTATCAAGCAGTAACTATCTGCATGACCCACACGTTGACAGACCACTGCTGCAGCATCTTCCTGTATGTGGTATATTGCGTGTGACCAGCCGAGTGAGGTTGGGGCTGTTTCCTTTGCTCAGACTTCTTAGAATGAATTAGCCATGACACAAGTCATTGTGACACTATCAGTTGCTTACTCTGGTCCTTCCAGATGGAAAGTCTCTCTCCAAACCCTACTGTG
The DNA here is from genome assembly GCF_902713425.1 of Acipenser ruthenus. NCBI lineage: Eukaryota > Metazoa > Chordata > Actinopteri > Acipenseriformes > Acipenseridae > Acipenser > Acipenser ruthenus. The sequence goes on from NC_081207.1 coordinate 28,170,785, forward strand.
CAATCTGTGTCAGTCAGTATGAGGGGACTGGAGTCAAAAGTATCTATGGAAGGATATATTTATATATTTTTTTACATTAGTCCTAAACCCAGGCCTGTATGTAAGAACATATTTAAATGATCAGGATCCTGGAGTCTGAGCAATCTGTACACTGTTCACCCCGTACAGCTGCATGGCATCTCATCATAGTAAACCTACAGACTCTAAGTCCTATGAATTATGAACTGTACTTCTTAACTTTGAGGTTCTACTGGTGTTTTATTGATTATCGTTTTGAAAACCCCAGCACTGGGTGCAGGACTATTGGTTGATAATGAACTGTTCCCATAGAGTCACAATATAAATACGTGGTTAAACATACTTGAAGTCCACAGAATGCTATAATGAAACCATTATAAATTATAATAGAAGTGTGCCATCTTGTGGTTGTGTCTGAATACAGCATGTCTTTAAACAAAACCCTTCACAGGCTTTGTTCTCGATTTCCTGGGTGTAAAACAGGAAGCTGGCTCGGTCACGGGATCAGAGAACACCCACTGAACCTTCAGTTCTCCTGAGCTGTGTGGGGAATTGCTGCGGTGAGGGGAGGGTAAAATTATTGGGCACACTAAATTAAAAACATTAATTGTATGCATTTAAATGCCCGACTGAGGGAAGGGTTAAATCAGCTAATATCTGAGATTGGCTTAAAAAAAAAAAAAAAAAAAAAAAAAAATAGCCTCCCTATTGGTTGCAAGATCAAGCTAAGTGTTATCTTCCTCAGTGTCTGCCAGTGCTGAAGCACTATTTTGCAAATCTAACTATCAGGATGAAGGTTCTGGCAGGGTACTCTTACAACAATGCGTATATTGATTAGACACTAGGAACTTCACTGTACATACCAGAGTACAGTGTACTTCAAACTAAATCACCATGAAAACATACCACAGATGTTGAATTAATTTCAAAACATTTATTTTGTCAGCTAATGTCAACAATTCACAGCTTTAAAAAATAACCTAATCAAAATCTCAATATCTCTTTGTCTTTGTGTCCAGTATACACGCCACACCCCAAGTAGTTCCTTGATTAAACATTATATTGCTGTCATGCAATTAAGTACATATATTGAATGTCATGTCAATTGATTTTAAGGATTAAAAATAAATTCTGCTCACAACGTTGTACATTGCTTGGCCGTGAATGATTTTCTACGGCAGCAGCAACCCTGCTTATTAATAATGTCTAATCATAATTACAATTCCTATATTAATGTTAAAAAAGTGGATGATTATTTTTGAGAATAAAAAAATATGAGCACAAGAAATAAAATAAAACCTACTAAATTGAACAGAAGCACAGTTATGATAATGTGCACCACTAACCTCATTACATCAGTATCCATTACAATCAAGTTACTACATACTGGAACTCATTTCATATTAACATTTGAATTAAAATTCTTTACATTGTCAAGAATATTACCAGCATTTCAAGTCATAGTGATACTGAACCAAAGGCACAGATACATAGTTTACCTAAACTTATTTTTTTTTAAGGCCATTATTCAACCACCATTAAGACCAGGAAAACAATAGTGACACACACACCAGGTCAGCAATAATCAAATACACCTAAAACCCATTTAATGAGGTAGTGGTCAAAAAAAGCTTTTTCTTTCTTAAATAAAATACAAGGTTCTGAGCTTACCCTATGCTTAAGTAAACATTCAACACTTCAAAACGGCATTCAGTCTATTTTTGCCACTCAATAGATATTAGTTTGTTGTTTGAATAACAGTTATCAAATATCCAGGTTATTAGCATCTTATATTTATCAGGATAAACTTGGATCTTACATCTACATTTTTTTATACCAGTACCTTTTAGTTTAAGTGAAATAAAAAATATGCTATTGTTAAAGAACTAGACATAAGTTGTTATGTTCTATTTCGGAAGCATTTTTAACCTTCCTTTCAAAAGAGTGGAATACACTTTTCACTGGAGCAAAAGCTTTGTAGATGTGTCCTGCAATGTTTAATATCTGCTATAATATTGAGCTTCCAAAATAAGTATTGATCTTTTATTTTTATTTTATTTTTTTTTACAAACTAACCCTATGTTCAATTGCATCCATCCAAGGACACACTGAGGTGGCTTACTTTTGAACAGTAAAACCCTCAAGTTTTTACATTAGGATTAGCCTCAATTCTCATGTCAGTATACCACTGATCCTGCTGAACATGCCAACTAAAAACATTTTTATAGGATTTTGACTAATTTGTACAATTATGTGCTTTGGACTCTGATCATACAACACATGGTTAAAGTAAAATAATAATAATAAGGGCTAGTCCCCGTACTGGACTTCAGCTCTGAGCTCCTGTGTGATGTAAGTCACGAGAGCAGCTGCCACTTTCTGCTGCAGGACTGCATTCCCCATGACCAGCGCTGAGAGCTGAGCAGCGTCAGTCCAGTTCAAATTCCCAATGATGGTCATGACGCTGTCATACAGTTGCTGCTGCTGCTGGGGCGGCATCTCCAAGATAATCTGGGGAAGAGGCCTAAACTGCCCACTGGTCATCCAGCAACCCAGCAAGCCACCCACTGCACCACCTGAAGCACGAAAATGAGATATCACTGTCACACACCAGATGAAAGGCCACATGTAATATATCATGGGTTACCCACTGTTAAAACTGATAGGACAGCTTGTTGTTTTTTCCTAATAAAAATAATAAATGGCAGGGGACATTGTTGTACTTCCAGTAACTTCTGAAATAAATCATACATTTTGAAAAGAAGAATGTTAAATTAAGTGTAAATGTACTTAATCAATGTGACTAATTTTTCAAATAAAAGCTTGGTTTTCTTTCAGTCAATTCACTTACCGACAGCAACCCCTGGTGGGCCTCCCACAAGGCCCCCCATGAAAGCTGTTGCTCCTGCCACAAAAGCCCCCTTCCCAGAATGCTTCACTGCGGCCTTCATTTGTTGCTGCTGAGACAGGTCGCAGCATAAGCGCATGACGTCATCCACTCGCACAGGCATCCTGGCTAGTGACACTCCCTGCTTAAAAACACTAATTAATGACCAGAAAAGCAAAGAATTCCTCAGCCTTGAATTGCCTTATTTAAATTAGGGAGTCTATTTTGAAACAAAAGCAAAGGTAACAGCAATGTGAACCTGATTGCTGAAAGATACGTTGACAAGATGCTGCTATTCAGTCTTCTAACACAACACAGGCCACACCTAAAATGACAACAGGACAAAGTCTAGGTTACAAGTACCTGTGCAATACTTACTGCCAAGCAACAAGAAGCGCTAACCACACTGCACTGCAAAATGTACACTGCATTTAAACATCCAAGACAACAATTTGAAACCAACCCATTTATAAGAATCTCTGAAAAAGGCTGTGCTGTACACATGTAAATTTCTAAACCCTGTGTTCTTTGCTGCTTGGTCCCAGCTGTTGTCCAGTAGACAAGTGAAAAATACATTTTATTTACCTTTACAAAAGCTTTACTGATGCTGATGTTTTTGTGCGAGGAACAGATCCCAACAAAATAATAAGCCCAGAATCTACCTGCCTGAAATTAAACAAGGAAATATTATTGATGTTACTTCTGTATTTATTGTAATAAATTATTATTTGGTTATTGTGGCAATAATAATTTTAGTACATAAAGTTACCAAAGAAATCCAATGGTACATTGGTACAGGTTAAAGGTCAAAGAAGCAAAGATTAAATACAATACACTATAGTGTGGGTCATGCTTGACTTTGCTTTGTTGATTACAATGACTTTTCTAACCGAATTTACCAGTAATTCTGATATGACAATGGAAGAATTACCCACAGTCACGTGATCCACGAGGCACCTGATTTATTTAAGGTAAAATGCTTCCGGAAAAAAAGCAAAAACTTTATAAAAACAAAAAGCCAGACTCCTAAAATAAATAAATAAATAAATAAAATCTTGGGTCAAACTACTACATTCACCATGTATACTGCAAAAAAAAGGAAAACATATCTCTGTCGTGTACATACAGTTAGTAGCCAGTGTATAAAAATTTCGTTATACAGTTTATTTTTTTTATGGTGCGGTGACCTTATACTTCAGATGTGCTATTATTATTATTTATTACATAATAGAACGGAATACAAAGAAATGTACAATAAGACATCCGCATCCTTTTAGCTAGTCTGACTTGCTAACAATCTATCCAGCGTTGCTCCCGAATGAACAATAACACATTCAACAACATTTGCGTTTTGTTAGTTGGCATACTTATTTGCCTGTTATAGTTTGTTATGTGTACATAGGTACTATGTAAAACCACAGGCTGTTTATTTATTTTTAAATCAGATGTGGTATAGCGTTTGACTTTTGATAGGGTTACCATGTGGCTCCAGATTAACCGGACGCTGTGAGACAGAACGGGATTTCAAACTTGCCCCTAAATTGAAATAAATGAAGGTGTAAATGAACCATCCTTACCTACAATTAATAATGGTGCTTAAATACCCGCATGCGCGTCAAATAATTGTATTATACTAAGAATGAATTGCAGCCAGTCGCTATTTTTTTCTGTTTGTTAAAATTCAAACGCCCATATTATTCTGCAAATACAATCGCATCATCATCTCGTTGCTCTATCGATAAATTAGCTATTCGTTCATTAAGATCTGATCAGAAGCAGCTGATCAGTGTGAATTGTTTGCTGCGCCCAAGCAATTCCACCACAGCAGGATTAATCTCAGCAAAGGTGGAGCTCATTTATACGTGAATTACTTTCAATTTAAGGGGAATTTTGAAATTCCGCTCTGTCTCAAAGCGTCCGGTTAATCTGGAGCCATGTGGTAACCCTAACTTTTGACAGTTTGTGAACCAGCTGGTTCTGCGCGCTGTTACCCGTATTTTACCCTGTACACACATACCTCACAAACGACAAACAATAACATACCGTGCCTTATCTTGTTTACAGTAAATTACGATTCTTTTTTTAGTCAAAATCCACTCTTTTCTTTCAGTTCAAATCCGTGCACAGTTACACTGTTTCACTTTTTGTTTCACAATGCTGCTTTAACCTTTCAGCCATCATCGCGTTGATTCACGGGATTTTGTTTTACTTACACGTCAATTTCCTGTAAAACTGGAAGTATTCTTAAATGAATATGTTCGAGATTTGTGTTGTATTTACGTTAAGTGCATGCGTTAATACAGGCATGTAAATTGTATTAAACTAACACAAAACGCTGCTTACCAAATTAGAAGATTCCAGGTGGAACGCGATAGCTGCAATATTCTGTTTAGCGTCTGTCGACCGACCCAAAAACCTGGACAAAGGCAAAAACTGCTTAGTTTTGTGTTTCCGATAAGTTGTGAGCTTCATTGAATAGTGTATAGACGTGATAAACATCAACTTCCAACATATGTACCACTAGCACGTAATACTTTGAAAGTGGGCTAGAATAATAATATAAAGTGACTAGTGTTTTTAATGTATATGCATCTGGAAATGTCTGTGCATTGCTTTATATAAGATCACGGAGTCGTCGTGATAATAAACAAGGTGACTAATTATCTTTGCACTTGATCTTTTGAAACTGTGCTTTGGGGAACCCTTTCAAACACAATAAATGATTTGGTATAAAATGACTGAAAAAAAAAAATGTCTACAAAGAAGGAGGAAACTCAAAATTCACCAACCCTACCCCGTTTTCTATCACCACTGCTGAGTGCAGCTGTGCTCCAATCTTGGTTCGCCCACCACCGCACTGTAAAAATGAGAAATGCCCGCCCCTTCGGGAGGAGTTACAGTGACGTGTTTTAAAAATCTTGATTACGAAACCAGGGGGCTGTAAACAGTGTTCAATACATAAACAAAGCTGAATTCTGTTGATCAGAGTACAACTATTTCGGTTTCTTGTACAAAAATCGACTTCCGTCTTTAGAGGTAACCCTTTTTCAATATTCATTAATAACTCAAAATGTGCAGCGACTGTTTTGCATGGATTTGTGTTTAGGAATATGTAAAAAAAATTGTACAGTACAGCTCAAGGCGTTTTCATGTTAGATTTAACACGATATAACCCAGATGTTTTCTGTTTTGTCTTCAAATACGTTTTTATATTATTATGTGATATATATATATATATATATATATATATATATATATATATATATATATATATATATATTACAGTGTCACTTATTAACATTCTAAAGTAACAAGTTTCTATCGATAACATGTTGTGGCAATTCTGTGAATAAACTCTTAAAACAAATACATTGCTAGACCAGTAAAAGAAGTAGCATTATGGCTGTTTCTGTATATCTCTGTATGTCATTTTTTTTTCCTGCGCCTTACACAAATAAATACCGCTATGTAGTTTGTAAATCGAGCATACTTTGTTATTTATTTATTTGTTTATTTATATTCTTTACTGAACAGAGTAAGAAACAGTAATATGCAAGCATCATACATTTTCAAAGAGCAGTGTATGGTCGCAAATGAGTTTGTTCTCAAACAGCTGAGACGTTTTTTCCAGTCTCAGTTGTGAAATTAGATACTGTTTTGTTGCAGTTGTTTATGTAACAGACAAGCTAACATGCGAACATTTATAGCTTTATTGAAAATAACTTCCAAACAGTATGTATTAATTTACTTCCGCTGTTATTCTTATTGAGTCATAGCATATTCAACTTAAGTCGGTATAGAACGTTCTACTGTAATCACCACGCACGTACAGGATGTCAAAACTTCTGTACAGCAGAGTACAGGGACAATCGATCAAGGAAACACATGTTTAACTTTGATAGCGATGTTTTATCACTTTGCAAGTGATGTAAAGATGTGATATAAAAGTAAAAAAAAAATTGAGGGTTTGGGGTAATGTAAACTAACTGGAGCGTGGTTTGTATTCTTTGAATTGTGGCAAACAGGCACCAAAGAACTCGTTTTTAGTATCAAGCTAAACCTGATTGTGAAGCACTGCGTTTTTAAAAACAGAGAAGTGAATTTACAGTACGTCAGCCTATATATAAGTCATGATTCTAGAGTTTATAAATATCTTGGCCGCATTAAAAATAGCGGCATGTAAGATCTGCAAATTACACTGTGTCTCTTGCAAGTCGGATACTGCCAAAACTGCTGAACATGATGCAGCTATCTTTACAGTCTGGTATTAACACGGTTCAAGGATAAACGAAAAGAGCAGGGCTTCTTCGGAGGGTTCGGGTTACCCGCATGCTATAGCAGACAGGCTTGTTTGGTAGAAAAAATGCAGTAAGACGTGAAATAAAAAGACTAGAAGCTTTTTAAAAACAATTGACTCCCACTTTTAAAGTAATTAGGATGCATTGCAAGCCAGACAACTACTGCAAGAACCTGGCTTTGCTTGTTTTAAAAGCACAACACACATAAAGAAGACCAGCTAGTAAGGTCAGTCAGTCTTTAGCCTAATGAAACAAAATGGCCACATGGGGGCGCCAAAAAAAAATCAAATAATACAGTATAACTCATTTTATGCTTTTTTTAAAAAAAAATACAAGTGTGTAACAGTTTGTGATGAAGCATTTCGTGCCAACATCAATCTGGAGATGGGTTTTCATTTTCAGGATGGGCCTTCAATTTGAGGATATACAGTGTATTAGTCTGTAGGCAAGAGGGAGCATGGTTAGCCAATACATTATTAGTGTTTGTATTTTAATTTTCTTCAAAGGTACTGTGGATTGAAAAACACCCGAGAAGAAAGCTTTTGTTAAAATGATTGGAAAAATTACAAGCCTCCTGCTTGGAGACAAAATGGAGGAAGCAAATGAATGTGTCGATCACGAAGAGCTCTTAGAAACTGAAGAGGGGGAGTGGGTCATCGTGAATGTGCAGGGTGAGTATTCCCAGAACTGATGGGGAGAGAGCAGATTTGTGTTTTAATACGCTGAAGATTGTTCGTACACAAAAGTTTGTCCAATTTAGGTTTAGCAAAACCTATTTCACAATGGCCTAACGTGTGAAGTCATTTTAGAACTACTGAAGAGAAGGTGAGACACATAATGTAATGCATTGCTATGAACATTTCAAAGCCATACATCTATCAGTCTTTGTAGGTTTTACCATCAAATATATCTGAACTGTTCATTCGAACTTCCTACAGTAAGTTGAATTTAATAAATCAGCTTAAACCAGCCTTAGGGATTGTAACACAAATACATTAAGGAAAACTAGAAATTCTGGGAATGTGTTTAGTAACACCTCTTTAGTGAAGAGCATTGACCTACTGTAGTAGTCTTAGCCACTGGATGAAGATCTGGCAAATCTTATGTTGACATTTATTGAAACTCCCTGTTTAAAAAGCAAGGCTAGTGAGTATCATGGAGAGGGACAGTGTAAACCCTCCTCTGTGTTCTTTTCTTTTAGTGATAGGACTTGTGTCACATACAAAGATAAAGCTAGTCATGTACTCAACTAAAGAAACATGCCCCCTGCAAGGCAGTTATCACATAAGGCATTATTCATGTGTAATGTGTAAGCAAACATGTAAAATACTGAACAGTGTAGTATTTTACTAAGCGTTGAACCAAAAATATACTCTTTTATGAAGACCTTGGTATTTTGCTACTGGCGTATTCATGTAAAAAACTGTTCTTGTTTTTGATGCATCTTGGAATATTTCTGGGTGCAAGTGTGAAGTAAACAGGGATATTATATTACACTAATGTGTCAAAGTAACAATACTGTCCTGGAACTCTAAATTAAAGATATGTGCATTTAATATATCAAGTTTGGCTAAAGATCGTCTTGGAAGATCGCTAAATGTCAACTTACTTCTTTTAAAATACTGTGAGGGGGGTGCATTCTTCATGTGTGATTGCGCAGGTGAGCACAGTTTGCTGAGCTGCACTGCTTTGACTGTCGTGTGCAGAGAGCTGCCCAGTGCTGCAGCTGGAGATGGGCCCCCTGGAGAACCTGCTGATTGAGCACCCCAGCATGTCTGTGTACAACATGAGAGGGCAGAGCAGCGACGAGGAGGAGGAGGAGGAGGAGGAGGATGCAGATGTTCCCTGGTGAGTCATTATCTCAGTCTTTTGTACTTTTTTGTATGTGGTATTTCACAATTCAATTTCATTACCAAAGAATGTGGTCACCAAAATGAAACTAGGAATGTATGCAATCCTCCAAGTATTGGGCAGTGCATCCCGATATGGCCTGATCCATTGGGCTATTTGTCATGTGACACTTAGGAATTGACTGATCAGAGAACAGCTTCAAAGCATGTTATCCAGCAGGGTCAAGAGGTATCCAATAGGATGGAGAGAAAAAAAAAATACTTCCCGTGGAAAAATACCCAGAGTTTTATGACAAAGATCATCACAATTATAAAGATGCAGATTTGAAAGGTAATATATGGGTGTCCATTTCGAAGGAACTGGATAAGCCTGGAATGTATGATTTATTGCCATATGTTGAAATACTGTCCGAGATTACTACATCGTGTTGATGAATATGTCCCAGTCTTGATCATAGTTTTGTCAATAGCAATTTTTGTCACATCGCCTCTGTGTTGCTTGTGGTGTGCATGGTCGCTGTGAATGTATCTTGTCGGCCAATGAAAAATCGCATCGCATCACGTCTGGCGTGTAGCAGCCTTTAGACTGTGTAGAAAATGCTACTTTATTTAAGTTAAATGTCCCACTTTTTCTTGCCTCTGCAGGCCTGCTCAGATGGAACGGTATGCCCCACGAAGGGTGACTGTTCTTGAACGCATCAGTCATTTGCACTACATGCAGAGGGCTGAGCTCCTCGTCAACCGCAGAAAGCTGAGCAGGAATCGCCTCCACAGACAGAACCGATCCAAGAAACACTATTCTCCAAAAGAAAAGCACTGTGGCAATTTCAAGCAGCCCTGCCAGCGTGTCTATAATTACTAAGCAAGAATCCAAATGCGAATTGCAGACTAGTTAGTTTAAAAACCCCATATTCTCAGAGCGTGCCAGATTTTTTTTTACATAAAACAAAAATGCCTGATTAATTTCTCATTAACCAAAAGAAAACCATGCTAATGTTATCAAATAAGTAAGAATGGCACTTTTTTGAGAATAAGCGATTATAGTTTTATACCCTGTATAACTCATAATGACACCTGTTTTATTGTTTTGAGAGTGTTGTGCTGTTACTTGCAGTGTTTCTAATATTTTGTGTAGTGGCTACTTCTTGTGGTAATAGCTGTAAGACTGTCATCAGGAATTAGTATCCCTAGCTGTGGATGCAAATCCCGGTGGTGAGATACTGTATATGTATGACTCTATGTATGTCTCACTAGAATCACTTATCCAGTTGGCTAAGGTATCATTTACCTCAAGGTACTGACAGTATCAGATTCTGGGGATGTATAGAGGACCCGGTCCAGTAAATCGTCCATGTTTCCATAAGTTACACAGAGATGCACCAGTATGTTCTCCATACTGTAATGGTGATTTCTAGACTTTATTAGTAGTGCATTATTAAACATGTGTGTGTTCACTGTTCAGCTAATGTTACAGCAATGGGGGCAGCTATTTGTGTGAATTTAATATTAATATTGAGTTTTAAAGTAAACATGATTGAAGTAAAAGCAACTATAATGTAATCAACTAATCATGCTTACATTTTACAGTTATGGTATTTGCATGCTTTAGCATTGTGCAACATTGTTTTTTAATGTACCATATATACATATTATCCAGTGTTGCATGCAGTATAACTTCTTTCTTTTTGTTTTAGCTCAGGGGGCTTGGTATATGTTAAAATACCATACGTATTACAAGCAAACTTGAAAGGTTATGTTGATTTGTATACATTTTTCACAGCACATCTTCAAATTTCAACACGTTGTTGTTATTGGTACTGGAATCAGACGATACAATGGTGTAAGTTATTACAAAGGAACAGTACGCCTTTCTTTATGTAATTGCAGCAGAGTAATGAATTGTGTTGTATGATGTAGTGTACTTTCGATTGAATGAGGAAGCACCACAGCAGCTTGTAAATATTACACACATTTTTTACAAAATGTTGTTAAAAATATTCTGTGCATTTCAACTAACTTCACTAAATAAAAAGTATGTTACTTTTTTGTTTAGATTTTTCTTTTAACGTGACTGCTGCATATTAAAAAAAAACAAACAAAAAAACAAAAAAAACTTTAATTTACAGCACAATATAGATTCTAAAGCGCCTGGCTAGCACCTCCAGGCAATGTTATGAACAAGTTTAAACTCCAGGGAAAAGACTCAAGTAAGTAATCCTTTAAAAAATCTCCCATTAAAGAAGCATGATCAGGGGCCATCAATTGAGCAGTCTTACTGTATCATCTAGCAACTCAGTTATGTGGTCAACAAATTGATGTAACTTTAAAAAATAGCAGTACTGAAAAAATAAACTACAATACAGGACTTGAGACAAACCACCTACTTCTCTAACCTGATCATCTAAAACAAAGGAAATCCAGCTCTCCTGTTTAAAACAATTAATAATATACTGCAGGTAATTCTGGTTCTGTCTTGCCCTCCTCAGTCCAGAGATGGGAAGTGTTTCTCATTTCAGTGATAAGGTGACTTCTATCAAAGCCCTGTTCTCAGCAGATATTCCAGCTGCCACCAGCACCCCAAGACCTGACATTGTTAAACTTGATTACTGTCAGCCTGTTTCTCCTCTCAGTTGACAAACAAATTCTTGCTATGAAGCCAACCACCTGTATGCTCGATCCCTGGCCTACTAAACTGCTTCGTGAGTGCTTGCCAGTCACGGAGCCACCAATGTCTAAGATCTTATCCAGTTGCTTGGTCCACTGCCTTTCAAGATCGCTGCCTGCACTCCTCTGCTAGGATCTGGCCCATGCTGTTTCAAAAGGATGCAGAGATCCTGAGACATGCTTTTGTCTCTTCCAGGATTGATTATTGCAATTCTCTCTTTATAGGCCTTCCTTGTCATGACTTCAGCTACTCCAAAACTCTGCTGTGCGCTTTCTAACTCGTACCAAACTAAGACAGCACATTAGCACTGACTTGGCTTCCTTACATTGGTTGTCTATAAAGCAGAGAATTGATTGTAAGGTCCTACTTCTGACATATAAGGCTTGTGGGGAATTTGGTCCAGATTACATTCGTGAGCTGGTGACGCCTACACTCCAGGTCGCTCTCTGCGTTCCTTCAACTCAGGTCTGCTCTCTTGTCTCTATGGGTGGAACAGCATTTTCTAATTATGCACCCAGACTCTGGAACTCACTCCCTCAGAATACCCGCCAGGCTGACTTGCTTCCGATTGATAAAAACGTTGATTAAGCTTATTCTTGATCGTACAGCACTGACTCTGTTGTGAAAGGTGATATATAAAAACTAATTGTATTGTAATAGAGTATTTCTGCAAAAGGAAGTCTAAGTGAAATAGTAGTATGGTATGTGTGTGTGTTTCTGCAGCATGTTTTTTTTTTTTTATTTGTAAGGGCTTTAAAATTATAGAATACAAAATGTCATTTTTAACTATGAATTTATTATAATTTATTTATTTATTTATTTATTTATTTATTTATTTATTTTTACAGACACTTATGTTTATGGAAAATATATTGCTTCAGTTTCCACTGGATACATTTGACTTCAAAAAATGTATACATTTATTTATTTTTTAAATGAGACAATAAATTAAATTTACATGGTATAAGAAATTGCATCACATAAAATACTGTATTTAACCCACTGGTATTCAGAATTTAGCTCCTCCCTATAAGAGAAATATAAACCAAGACTTTTGTTTAAGTATCTGTAGATAATGCTTAATAAAAGTGAAAACCAAGGGTTATTACACACACATAAATTAAAGTCCACACAGCTATTTAGTCTACTTAAATCCAATGGACTTTTAGTGTGATTTCATCCAAACAAGTCATGCTCTAAGCTTATGTATGTTTTTCCATTAAACTCTTAACACGCTGTGGGTCTACACTACTGGCCCAAAGCCCTCCTTTCTTGAAGTATGAGCCAATGATTATTCCGCTTGCATCTAGGTAGTGTCAGAGGTCACACTAGAGCCAATCAGAGAAGGAATTCTTACAGCCTGGACGACCTCTGCAAAAAATGAATTAGTTCAACAAAAAATGTAACATACTAGTTTTCAATATAGCTCATTGTTTTGCAAAAATAAGTCAAGTTATTGCAGTAACATTTCCGATGGTGATGGACAACACAGTTCTGACTATATGGACACCCACTGGTGTCCATATAAACCACAGTACACAAGGATGGCTCAGCTTGTCAAAGTGGTACCGTGTGGTAATCGTTTTGCCTTTCACATTTAGAGGGCAGAGTTCAAATCTGGCAGATCACAAGCCTCCGAATGGAGACCATTGTTTGCTAGAAGGTATTATTCACTGTGCCCTAAGCAGTGCTGGGACAAAGTGTTTTATGTTTGAACATTAGTTAGAAATAACAAGAGGAATAATAAGCAGCCGCTAGCCACTTAAAATGGGAATGCATCTGAGATTCATTTCTGTATTATGCTGGCAGAGCAAAGTACAGCAGTGGTCTGCTGTAGGTAGGCAAATTGCCAAACAAGAGCCAGGATAATGTGGCTGTCTGGGTCCATCCGTGTTGTGTTTACTACCTTCAGAGCAAATCAGCCATCTGGAACATTATTTAAAAATAGACCAAAGGTGGTAGCTATATTAGTAGAGCAAGTCTCTGTCATGCAGAATGCATGCCCTTCATTAGAGATATCAGCCGGGAGACTGGAATGCATCCTCTCCCAGGAAACCCTGCTCTTTATATGTCAGACAGATTTCACAGGCACCAGTAGCATTAAAGCTGTTTATACCCAGGAGGAAGACAAACCTGATCACAATAATAAAGCAGGCAAGGAATGCCTCGTTACTTGTGGCAGCAAGTCTGGGTTTCTTAAGGACAGGAATAGTGAAGGGTGTCCAGAACTCTTAAATGCTTTCCCTTCTGCTTGGAATCTGTCCAGAGGACTAAGCACATTGAGTCCTAGAGCTCTCCCAATGTCCCAATGAACTATGAGTTTCCTTTCAAGATATGTACTGCCACTGGGCACAGAGCATCAGGCTTTCTAGCCACCATATTTGTCTAAATGACAAATGCTGTTTCATATGGTACCTTAGTATAATTATAATTCAACTTTTTGGTGCTAGTCTTTGACAAATACAACAAATTCCGTAAGTCAATCTCCTTGTAGAGCCTACACTCCGCCCCATTCAGTCAGGCACAGTATTGAATACAGCTGGTCAGAAATAAAGTGAAACTTAAGTCCCCGGCACATGCTTTTAAAAGACCTTCGTCAGCAATGTGTGAGAAGAGAAATCCTTCAGCCCTAGACCTTTCAAAAGGAAACAAAGACATGGACACATGTACAACACTGTATACTGTACATATATTAACAACACATTTTAACACACACTGTTTTTGTTTGAAAGAGTGCCATGGGATCTGTGATGTCCAAGTAGATAAGTTTCAAACTAAAGGGTAGCACTTCCAATAGCATAGTATACCTGAATACAATTCTGAGGCACTGATTGAGTTGTGGCTCAGCACTTGTATTAGCCTGACATTTAGTGCATTTTACATCTGCAATGTATGCACTGTTTTTTCTCAACACCGAGATAAAAGCAAACTTTTTTATACTACTAAACTTTTGATCATTTGAATAGTGCAGTACCGTACGTATAAACAACCCCCTACAGGGTCTAAAAAATGACGTGGCCCATTGTTCGTGGACAAGAAAGTAAACCCAAAATTCAAAAAGATACTATTCCAGCACTGCAAGTCCGCTTCACGACAAGCTTATTCTGTAATTTTAGCTATTGGGCACTTAGTGGAGTATCTATAAAAAATAAATAAATAAAACAAGTGGAGTATCTATAAAAAATAAATAAATAAAACATGTCAGCACAAATATTTGGTTACATTTGAACAATTTTGTTTAATAATGCAGATATATGAAGCATTCATTTCAACCTGGTAAAGCTTTGACATGTACCATGCCGATGACGATTAAAAACTTAATTTTGTCTTTTTGGAAATACATAAGTTTGTTTATTTGTCACGTGATAGGCCAAAGTTTAAGCCTGACTGCAAGTAGCCTACTTTCTTTTTTTTTTAATGTGCAAATAACACAAATACATGCAAACTATTGGTGAGTAACAATTAACCAAAATAAAACCCATAACAACAGACAAATGTAAATTATTCACATATACATAAGATAACTTATATATGACGTTGTTCTCCGGCAGTAAACTTCAGTTCTGTCCAGCCTCAACCTGGATCTGCATATTACGCGGCACTTCTTGACATCCCCCCAAAATAGCGACACGAAATTAACTTTTCTATTAATGACAACTCAAACGGTCGCGTGGAAATAAAAAATGCTAACTCTATCGACTTGATAATTAGCATAAATAATGTAGGACCGTTGTATTTTTAAAGGTTGCTTGTTTTGTTTACATCCTACACTGCCGAGCCATGCTTTATTTTCCAGTTCCGTGCTGCAACCACTCCCCTTTTCCGGAGCCGCCCCTCAACCCGCCCATCGCCGGCTGAATACAGAATAACGCCGGTTAAACTTAATATTTACTGTTACTGATACGTTGTACAGAAAGATAATAGCAGCACAAATATATATATTTTTTGAAATATTACATTGTGTTTTTTTTTTTTTCTGCAGTGACGTTTTTAAATCAATCTAGCGCGCCAGGTTTTTAAATGACCCGCTCGTACTTTCCTGCCTTTCCCACAGACAGCAGCCAAGATCAGAGGCAAAGCTCAGCGCGCCAGCTCAGTCACTCAAAGCAACTAAAGTAGTAACACGTATTAGCTGGTAGCAGAACAAAATTGATGAATCAATTGTTTCCACAATTTGTAAATCGTCTAGTTTTTAAATCAGGGAACACTATAGCCAAATTAACTGAACTGTTGGATCTTTCGTTGAAAACGTTTTTAAAAAGAAAAAAAAAAAAAACATTGAAAGGAGTAAGGTAAGGCTGGATCATGGGGGCTCGTTTGCCTTGTGTTTTAAGTTATTTTTCTTTAACAACAATCTGTAAATTGACGTCAAGTACCAGAGGCTTGATATAATCAGGCCACCCTCTTAAAAAATATACAATTTTGTTTTAAATAAAAGTTAAGGGAAATCAAGCGCGCTAACCAAAAACGAGGGCTCCCCAACAGCAGCTCGGCCATTTTCTGACTAGCGAGCCAAGAGACCGGGAAGTCTAAAAGTATTTTATTTTATTTTAACGTTGTCGTAAACCATCCGACTTTTGAGGCGTTAAATAATGATTTCTCAACTTTTGAAAGATGTAACTTTGATATTATTTGGTTTCTCTTTTAAGTTGTTTGTTTAATTCAAACGTGGTGCCCCAGTTCCATTCCCCGCGCTGAAGAAGCTTGGCGTCTGGGCGTTTTATGCTTTGTGAGACAGAAGTGGGGGGTTGGGGAATTGTGTTATCAAATGTTTAACAGTAGTTTGTACTCAAAACAATATATTTTTATTGTCATTACAGGATATATTTCTACGTGTAAAGGATTCTTTTAAGCATATAATGTCAAGAAAGTGGTAAGTTTTCATATTTTTCTTCGATATAATTAACGACTTGTGTGCCTCTGGTGTACTGGGGATTGTGTGAACAAACGGCCCTGGATTAAAATGAAAAATCGTTTGAATTTAAAAAAGGTGTTAAGTGCTATTCTATTTCTATTTTCAGCGTGCAGACTGAGCTTAAGACGACTACAAAGAATGAAGTGACCAAAGAAAGTGCACGTTCTAGAAAAAGAAAAGCAGATGTTGCTATTGTAAGTTTAATTACACCCAGAAAGCAATGCGCGTTCAAAAACAATGTTATAAATAACTCTGATAAATGATACATTTCCTTTTTTTTTCTAGTACTTGCAGGACCCAGATGAAGAAGTAGCTGAGATGACAAAGAAAAAACAATATGAAATTCAGGTATGGCTTGCCATTCAGAATGTATCTCCTTTGCTTCACTATCATCACGTTGATAGCATTTGATTAGGTATATACAGTGGGGGGCATATTTGGATACTGTCACAGACCAGTTTATGAAATGACTGCCATAAACCCCCAACACACACACCCAAAGGGCCCCATACCACCTTATCTGTCTGTGTGTTTGTGGACAGGTGTGAGGGTGTTTACACCGGACCAGAGGAAGTAGGCCTCCTTGGTATATAGCTTTAATGAAATGATCTAATAAGTGGACAGCCTTCAGAGGCACACCTGTGCACTAAGCAAGGTAATTGGTTGTCTGCTGAGGGAATTCCAATAGGAATTGTGCAGTGCATGAATGCCATAAATGTTCTTTGAAAGTTTGGTTAAGAATAGGTGATGAATTGTATTCCTTTTGTTTTCCCCAGACCTGTTGGAATTCTGCCACAGGATGCACAAGTCCATGCAGGCTTATTCCCACACCTGACAAAGAAGTAGATGAACCAGTTATAATGAATACAGGAAGCTGCATGCAGTATAGGTTTAAAAACATCTTCGTCACTCCTGTAAGGTCTTCTCCGCTACCAGTTCTGGGGTAGGTATACTAGTTGCATTTTGCTTTAGTGTTATTTTGAGTTTGACTAAGGTACCATAGTCCTTGGAAAACGGCTTGGCAAGTTATTGGTTTTCCATATTGGGAAGTTTAGGTTAGATTGACTGTTTTTAAGGTGTGGATGTGTTTATTTATATTTGTATTTTGTATTGCAGCTGGGCCAACAAAGATGATGTGTGGAATAACTTGCTTAAGAAAGATAAGACATACCTGCGTGACAAACACTTTATGGAGAGGCATCCACATCTCCAACCAAAAATGAGGGCCATACTACTTGACTGGCTAATGGAGGCGAGTAACTAATATGTATTCCAACACATGGTGTGCATATCACATTTGCATGTCACATTTTATTGTGGTTTTGGGAACACCCCACATCCCCTTGTGATTTAAACTGGTATTCCTTAGAACAAGTTATTGATGGTGGGGGGGGGGGCTCGGCTCCCGAGTGGTGCATCCAGTAAAGGCGTTCTGCGTGGAGTGCAGGATGCGACCTATAGCCTGGAGATAACAGGTTTGAATCCAGGCTATGTCATTGCTGACCGTGACTGGGGGTTCCTAGGGGGCGGTGCACAATTGGCTGAGCGCCGCTCGGGTAGGGAGGGCTTAGGTCAGCAGGGCAATCCACGGTTCACTGCGCACCAGCAACCCCTGTGGCAAATAGACCCGCAGGCGCCCTGCAGGGGAGCCATTTAGATCTGTGTTGTCCTCCGGCACTATAGATCTGGTGGCTTCTGAGGATCCACAGTGTGAAATGATGGATTGGCAGGAATACGTTTCGGAGGACGCGTGTTTCAGCCTCTGTTTCCTGAGTCGCCGGGGGGTTGCAGTGGTGAACTGGGATAAAAATAATTGGGCATTCCAAATTGGGGTGAAAATCGGGGTAAAAAAACTATTGGCGATGACTAAATAAAGTATTGGTTTACTTTTGCATGAGTTCTGGCCCCTAACTGAAGGATTTGTCTTCAGTACCACAAGTCCAGCTCTTTGTGGACATTCTACTTCAAGAAGTTTAACATGTAGTCAGTGAAGCACCTGTTGACTAACTTAAGTTTTAAAAAAACCCGAGCCATTACATTTTTTTTTTTTTTACTGTGTCATGTATTATGCATTTCTCTATTTAAAGTATTATGGATTTTCTTGTTACTGCATCTTGTACAGCGCTTTGTGATGGTGGTCCACTATGAAAGGCGCTATATAAAAGACTAGAGTGATATTTAATGTTTTCTTTATCTGCAGGTGTGTGAGGTCTACAAACTTCACAGGGAGACATTTTACTTGGCCCAGGATTTCTTTGACCGGTTTATGGCAACACAGACTGACGTTGTCAAAACCCGGTTACAGCTTATCGGCATTGCCTCGCTGTTTGTTGCTGCAAAGTTGGAGGTAAATAAAACGGGGCTGTGTACAAGTTTAATTCAGAAAGTCAATTCTTGTTTCCATCTTCAGTACAACGACAGATTTAAGGGTTGCTGAGAAGTAAAAGCCTTTATGCAGAGTAATCTTTAATCCTAGCCTGCAAATACATTTCACAAGTTATATAATAGGGTGGGGTACATTGCATTGATTTCCCTAACACAAAAAGGGGACAGCACATAATTCTCACCTAGTCTGTGACATGGGCTATTCAAAACTCTGCTGTGGCCTCCATGTGCTCTGCAGGCCTTGATCTAGGCCTAGTGGAGGAGTTTCATGCTGTTGTACCCAGAAAGGCTGATTAAACAAGTCTGAATCAGAAAAGCCTGATTTTCTTCAGTGGTTAAGGGCACCATTTTAAACTCTGTTCATATTCATTAGGGTGCTTGTTGGAACCTGGACTGCCCTAAATGGTGGTGTGAATGACACAGATCTTGCCATGTCTTCCTGTTGCCAGAGAGGGAGGTGTTGGAAAGTTCCTACTTTAAGACGTGTGTTTTCTCATTGACAGGAAATATATCCTCCCAAACTGTACCAGTTTGCCTATGTTACTGATGGTGCTTGTACAGAAGATGAAATCCTTGATATGGAGCTTATAGTAATGAAGGTTAGTTTGCTTGCTGCAAACAAATTAAAATACACTTCTATTTTAATTTATTTATTATGGCGCTTACTATTTTTTTAAAACATTTTTCCCCATCTAGGAGTTGAAGTGGAGTTTGAGTCCCTTGACGACTTTATCCTGGCTCAACATTTACATGCAAGTTGCATACCTGAAGGAAAACACAGAAACAAGCAAACTCTTGATTCCACACTATCCACAGGCGACATTTGTGCAAATAGCAGAGGTAAGCTGACCATGTTCCCTTCTGTATTTTTTGCAGGAGAATGCCTGGAGTCTATTTCTAACACTGAACTACACCACCGCCATTTTCCCAATTATTGACCGTAAGGCTGTTTTGTAAATGCCTCTTGCTGTGCATGATAAGGTCCAGCAGCTACTCGTATGCACAGGAGTTATTTGTAGCTTAATTAACCTAACATGGATATGCACTGTAACTTGTAGATCACAATTGTAAAATAGCCAATAATTATTGTGACTGTGTTTTAAGTAAAGGGTGTTATTTAAACTTGTCTTAACTTCCCTTTTCCATAGCTTTTGGACCTGTGTGTGCTGGATGTCGGGTGTTTGGAATATGCATATGGAGTCTTGGCTGCATCAGCTTTGTTTCACTTTTCGTCACTTGAACTTGTGCAGAAAGTTTCAGGTAAGCAGTCTTGAATACTGAACAATCTCTTCCCATCCTCACCCTATATAAGCCAATACACTGTGCACATTTTTTTAAATGTATTTTCAATTGTGTGGTGTGTGTTTTTTTTTTTTTTTTTTTTTTTTTTTTTATATAAATATAACCTGAGTGTAAACACACACGATTTTATTTTTCTTCCTCCTCCCCAGGTTTTGAATGGAGAGACATCGAGGAGTGTGTGAGGTGGATGGTGCCCTTTGCCATGTCAATAAGGGAAGTGGGCAGCTCTGGATTAAAGAAGTTTAAAGGCATCTCTCCAGAGGACACTCACAACATACAGACTCATTCCGTTCTCCTGGAGTGGCTGGTAAGCTTTTAATTCATCTCTAACATATGTGCTGTGCAATTTAGTACCAAGACCTAAAACACAACCTTACCAGAGAATATGTTTCACCCAGATAAGTTGGATTACTGTCGAGCTGCATTTTGTTGCAGTAATTAAACTTTTAGGTTACTCCTGAGGCCTGAAACAAAACCGTGTTGCAGGTAATGATTGAATGAGAAATTCAACTTTTTGGAGTTGTCTTTTCTTCAACATATTCATGAGCTGAACTGTACATTTAGGCCTACGGAAGTTTGCAGTAGCAATCTGCTTTGTGCTAGCTGCATTTGAACTGTTTTTTGTTTAGGATTTACACATTTAAATTTGTCCAAAAACCTGAGATTTAAACTAGCTTCGGTGACCATGAAATTGAATGTTTGTTAATGGCAATTCATTCTATCCACTCTGTCTCCATTACTTTTTTTTGTGTTTTGTAGGACAGAGCTTCTGCTCATCGGGCGGTCAGTTCAGAGAAGGGTCGGAACTCTCCAGTGCCCTCTGGTGTTCTTACCCCTCCTCAGAGTAGCGAGAAAACTGAGATGCTTAATTCCTGAATGAACTGGGATCCAGACATGTGACCTGAAAGAATAAATGCACCAGCAACCACAAAAGAACCTTTTTAAAAAAAAAACTGAAATAAGATTTTTGCTTTTTAATGTGGGATAAATTTATTTCAGCATTATTAAACTTTTTTTTTTTTTAAATGGTAATTGAGTGCAGTTATGGGGCCATTTCCTGTCAATTGAATTTTTAAAATAACTTGACATTTTAGTCAAGTGCACCACCAGTCACATATTTAGAGCACGGTTCTTTGCTCTGGATGCTGCTATAGATGGTGGAACTTGACAGATGGACTGCCAGTAGGGATAAAATCTTGGCAAGGACTACATGGCCATTTGGTCTTTCTTGGCTTCAAGGGCTGTTGGACACATTTTTACCAATGTGCATGTTGAAGACACCAGAAAAAGTCAGCTTGATAAGCAATATAAAATATGGATATATAAGAGTTAACAATTTTTCAGAGTATTGGTTTACCAAATTGTAATACATGTTTTATGATATAAATGCTGCTACCTTGCTGTGTTATTTTTAAATAAAGGTACTGTCTCAGACAGTTTTGTTTTAAGTTGTACTATGTGTGAACTTATTTAAGATAGTTTGCATGACTACTTTTCAGTGTGTTGTCAGTGCATTGAGATTAATATAGCTTTCTGCTTTACCAATGGTTTCTGCTCTTGAATTATATCTACTGTCTAATTGTGTGGAAATGGACTTGTGAACAACTTTTGTTACGTGATTTAGTTCCACAGCAACCGCTTTCACACAATTTCCATGTCGTTTTGCTTTGTCACCAGTACTTGCCACATGACAGTAGGAAACGAGCAACGATATGAAAATGTGTTTTAATCTAGGAATTTTACAAAACAAAAACAGCCATATATGGATTATCAAATATTTACATATGAAAATCAATAACTTAATGAACCTTGTCTTGTTATGAACACAGCTCAGGCCAGCATCAGAGTTCAAAAACAATAACTTTATTAATAAAGTGACAGACCACAGACAATTGCCTAGCACAGGGTTGTTAGTAACACCCTATGGATGGCTAATGGTGCCAAACTTAATGCAGAATGCAAATTGTGTTTGGTACCTAAATGCTTATCAGTGAAATACAATGTTTAAATAATACTTTAGTGTGTGTGGTGTTTCTTTGCCTATGAGGCTGACAATGATTGGTATGTATAGGGTTTATTGTATCTCAATATAAAATAAACTTAATTATACTGCGTTAGTATTTTAGCAGTATTAGCAATAAAAAGCATATAGCTTTCTGTACATCTATGAAGTGTGTGCGGTGGATGATATTTCCAGTTTTGCTATGCTGAAAAATGTATCCATTACAGCACAGCAAACTGATATTGTTAAACACATATTTAGCTTAGTTTCATACAGCATGCTTATTTCACCAAAAGCTCTTAAGTTTTGTCAAAAAAAGTTATTGATGAAGCAAAAATGTTTAAATCCCATGATACTGCAATATGGAAATTATTGATATATCAAAAATATTGATATTGGATGCTGATCACTAGTTTGTACATGGTTATGTATGCCCATTCCTCATGTGTGCACACTGGTAAACAGCTGCAGAGGGTAAGAGTCCTGAAATAACCTCATCTTAAAATGGTGTGTTCTGAATTATAAGAATGTGGTGTCTCAATACCACTAACACTGCCCTCTGTGTCAGTTGCAATGCATTTTGATGTCACCACTAGATGTCTCCACTTGTGTGCCTAAAAAAGACTTGCATTATTATTATTTATTAGTTGACGCCCTTATCCAGGGCGACTTACAATTGTTACAAGATATCACATTATTTACATACAATTACACATTTATACAGTTGGGTTTTTACTGGAGCAATTTAGGTAAAGTACCTTGCTCAAGGGTACAGCAGCAGTGTCCCTACTGGGGATTGAACCCACAACCTTCCGCTCAAGAGTCCAACGCCTTAACCACTACTCCACACTGCTGCTTGCATGCTTTAGGTCTGCTGACATGTGGGCACTGGTTTCTTTAGCAGGCGAAAGTTAGTCATGGCCGTGAGGGATATTGACTACAATCTTGGCAGATATTACTTGTATTTTACCAACTAGTCCCTTTACAGCCTATATCAGGGTGACATTCATAACAATTCTGATCTATCAAAGGCTTATCACCAATTTAATGAGATATTCCACGTGTTGTGGATGCTCACAGACACATTTGCATTGAATTGACCTGTAGTGTGTACCATTGGCAGAAGCAGTGCCTTGCTAACTGCCCATGGTGGTCCAAGACTATAATGTTATGGTGAAGCTAATTTAACCAATGTCAGCAGTTTGTATTAAAAAAAAGCAGACCAAATGTACGCTTTCAGGTCAGACATTAATTCATGGGGCGTATGCTGGGGCTGTAAGGGTAGAGCAGAGGAAGCAGAAACGAGTTGTTAGTGGGACAGTAGCAGGCGGAGAGAGAGAAGGATAGAGAAGCGAGCCGCATTAGCCTGGACAGGAGCGGGCTTGAAATTAGGATAGGAAGAGATCCCCAACTGATGACCCGTGCTGTGTGTAGGACCGGGCTTGGTCGCAAAGGCTGCTAGCCCAGAGGATCTAAAAAACACATAAAAGGGCTCTGACTCAGCAGAGGCACCTCTCTGGGTGAAAGGTACAGTCCTGGAGCGTTAGGACCTGGAAGGAAAGGATAGGAAAGGGTTCCCTGACTAAACTGGTGCTGCCCTCGGACGAGGTGAGGCACAGGCCTCCGAAGCCGGGAGCACAGAGGCATCCCACAGGGAAACTGCAAAGAGAGAGATGGGTTAGTCTGGGACTCAAGCAATGACAGCGTAAAGCGGGCCACGTCCTGAAGGAAATAAAACAGATCCTCATGTGGCGAGGTAAGATAAGCGCATGAGCTGCGAAATGATAGTGTGGCCCAGGATTCCCTCGGACTCACGTGGTGAGAACCCCCCTGTGTGAAGGAAGAGGTAGCGTAGCTGACGTAAGGTTGGGGAAGAGAGCTTCACTTGCCCCCCAGAGGGAGACCGATGCAAAGGCACGTAGGAAAGGAGGAGGAGGGGAGGAGGAGGAAAAAGCAAAAACACTAGACCGAGAAGGTGCATGTGATTGGGGTTTGAATAGGAAATTAGTAATGATAGCCATTAATTAAGCAGCCCCAGCTCCCACGCCCCGAATCTCACTGAAAGGCTAACATTTAAATATATTAGGAAAACTGTGCCTCTTTTGCACAGACCAGTGCTTAAATCAAGGAGCACAACACTAACTCATAAAGGCTCAGGCCCAACCTCCCCCAGCAGTTGTGAGGCCCCAGTCCTGCAGTGACAGCATGGCAGCTGTTGTGCGCTCAATGACTCTTTTGTTCACTGTGCAGACTGTGCTGCTGGGACTAGCAGGTGCCCATTGGGCTACAGCACAACAAGCCACCAGTAACCACACCTAATCAAGTGCAGACCCAACAACTGGTATGCAAATCACTAAAATACCAGAACACCAAAGAGACTTCCAGCTATGTCATGTATCTACCAGACATTCCAACCATTTCATGACTCGTATTGCTCCATTCTCTTGAGCAGGGAGATAAAACTGAATTATTACAAATCTATCATTTGAATATAAAAGTTGTTTCTTTCTAGTTTTCCTTCATAACTTCATAACACCCGAATATAGATTCTTAACCGTAACTTCAAAAATCCTTACACAGATGAAAGGCCTAACTGAAACGTTTGTCAATTTGACTTAGTTTGTAATAAGATGTACCTCTTGCTAGTTTTGTAATATTACCATTGTAATATTGTTTGGAAACGCTGGAACAAACAGTGACATTCAGTACTACTAAAAAAATGTACTTATTTACAAAATGTTCATGTCTTTTGTATCTATCTATATATATCTATATCTATATCTATATCTATATCTATCTATATATATATATATATATATATATATATATTTCTTTTTTTTTTTTTCAGTAATCCTTTGTATCTTAGTTATGGATGAACAAACACAACAAATGTTGGGGCCACAATTCTATTGCATGCACATTTCCCCATCATTGAAACAACAGAAAACAAATACTATTTGGATAACCTACTTCATTCCAACTGAGTTCAGATTACAACACAGCACGGAGCCTATAGGAACTTAACAAGGCTCTATTGGTAACTGGCAGAAAACCAAGCATAAGATGAAAAGTGTCAGGTGAAGTGCTGTAAGACAATCAGCTTCCATTTTGATCTCTTTTTTTACGCAATTAGTCTCTTTTTCAGCTCAGTACATTACAGAAAGGTTAAATAGTTTAATGGGCTTGTACTGAAAAATAAATACAATTGTATATTGTTAGTACATGTAATTCATTTACGTATCTACTGTTTTTATTGGTGTTATCTTTTCTATACCACAAGAGGGTTCTGCAGTTTGGAGTGTTGATATCCTTCTTAGACCTGTATACAGGTTTACAGTGTTGGGAGAGATCACAGAGATAACAGAGATCTAATAAACACCTGCTGTGCTTTCAGAAATTATGTTTATGCTTCAAATTGCAAAACAAATAATAATAATAATAATAATAATATATATATATATATATATATATATATATATATATATATATATATATATATATATATATATATATATATATAGTTTTGTGTTGGGCTAAAGAATATGTCGCAACTTGAAGTTTACTTCCCTTTCTGTCATGGTACATGGTACAGTTTTTGCTATTTCTGTCTAGTTTTTTGTGACGCTGTCACACTTAATTTTTTTTTTCATTTCCTCTTTGTGTCCTACAATTGGAAGAATGCCTCAGAAAGAGGGCTGAAAAAAGGACACCAAAAACTACCCACCAATTGTAAACATGACAAAAAGGTAATGTCATAACAAGTGGGCTAGATAGAAGTGTGACAGTGGGGGAGGGGTGAAGGCTGGCCAAGAAGGAAGAACAGCACATCATGCAACATCTGGTGCTCAAGGTCTCCTATCAAAGTTCTAACCTGGCTCGAGGTCATTAGCCACTGCAGGTTATACTGTATCTTGGATATCCCTTGTCTGGTTTTGACTGCATGGGTATGTCACGAGATGCTGCGGAGACCTTTAATGTGTTTATATTTTTGGTAGGAGACATGTATGAGGCTGACATAACCTTGTTAACAAAGCATAGCCTCAAGCTTACTGCATGCCTGCCCATCTTGGTTTCAGGGAAAATAATTAGTATTTAAAGTCATCCAATCTTGGTGGCTAGTACAATTCAAGTTGTTCTTGAACTGCTTGGGCTTCCTTTCTGTACATCACAACCAGCAAGCCTGGTGGAGTTGGTTAAGACCATCCAGTTTATTGTAAAATGAGCTTTACTTTGGTAAAATGCTGTCAAGCTATTCCCCCAATGTTAATGAAAATCTGTTCTCAGTTGGTCTTACTTAAATTGATTGGATGCTCGCAGGCACTTTATTATTTGTCATAATTCTATGTGTACAATATTTTGCAAGCCAGCAGCAGGGCAAGAAATAAAACACCTTTTAGTTATGAAAACAAAACAAAACAACAAGGCACTTGTCTAGTTTATATGGGGAATACATCTTACAATACAAAATACTTATTTTATTTTTTGTATTATTATTATTATTATTATTATTATTATTATTATTATTATTATTATTAGGAAGACTGTAGGCTACAATGTTAAAATAGCTTTTAAAATAGCTTCAGTGTGTGACTGCATAAATGCAGTTATTTACAATAATAATAATAATAATAATAATAATAATAATAATAATAATAATAATAATAAAGTAAACTTTGTTTCATAACTTACCTGTGTTTTTTTTTTTACAGATCCAAATCATGTAAATAGTTGTAAATCCTGTGTGAGTATAGATATATAAGTGGAAAGACTTTTTGAAAAGTTGAATTAAGCATACAAGTTGCTGATATTCATTTGATCATTCATTTCAGGAATGTCCAAATGAAAAGGGCAATCCCCTACAGAATCACATGTCCAGTAGCCATATCCACACCAAACCAGTTTTCAAGCAAAACAGCTCTTCAAAAACAAAGTTCCCCTTGAACTGGATGACACCCAGGTGTTTATCCAAATGCACCTTTGATCTGGAAGAGATGAATGCAAAAGAAAGCCTTAAATTCCACTTATTAAAAAAAACAAAATGTCATCAGTACTGTAAACTCTGTAACAATAAGGCTACCTGGCACAGTGGGATAGTTTACTGGCTTTACTCACAAATCAAATGCAAATGATTCTGGCTGTTTTGAAGCACAAATTACAACATGTACAATATTGAAAAATGCAACTTTAATTTCAAATATAAAAATAAAAACGGTATTACTGTATTCTTGAAAATCAATCTGGTCACCATTATCAGCAAAACAAGAAGCAAACATACAGCTAAAATTAAAAGCCACAGTGGTGTAAAACTTAATTAAAGTGATGACTTGTACTTGCAGTGTCGTATGTTACGTGTTTACTGAGTACTGAGTGATACAGGCGCATGGGACTGTACAAAAAATATACCTGTCATAGAAAAGGGAAATTAAAGAAATTTATAAAGTTAATTAAGTATTAGCTATTACTGTACTGCATTTGTACATCGACCTTCAATTTTCACTCAAGGTCACAAATCAGAACATTCTTGACACGAGGAATAGAATCTCCTCTCAGTACAGCTTCTTCCCCACTAGGGAAGGTTTACAATGTTTACCTTCTCTGCTTTCTGACTACTGATTGGCTCTTGTTGTTAAATGCCCCTGCATCCACCTCGAACACGTGGCCACAAGCGGCGTGACTCTGTTTACACATGTGACCGTATCGGGCCACGCCCTTCTTCAATAACACCTCCCATAGAGAGCGGTGCATAGGCGGTACTACAGTAGCCTCACCCCCCTTCATCCCACTGTGTCAATGCCTCATGCCATGACGACCAAGCACGTTGTAGTATAGTGTAGTCCACACAGTAATGTTATGGCATAGCGCATGTATTGCTGTTTGGTTAAGAGTACCAATGTAACTTTACACAAAATTAACATAAAAGGGGTGGTGGGGGGGATTAACATTAGTTAATAAACAGTATATTTTACGCTTGGAGTTTCTGCTGCGTTCGCTTACCGAATATTTTTTTTTTGTTTTGTTTTACGTTGCATGTGCACAACAATTACTGTATTCTTTCTTCCACTGTTTGCGAATTAGTTTTAGTGAAATTAATACTATAACAAACTTTAAAAAGTCGAATCTACATGTAGCGCCATGTTTAGCTTTGCATAATTAAGATTAACAGCACCCCGCTACTTGCATTTCCTTACTTACAAAACTTTTTTTAATTGTCCGTGGATAAAGTACGTACAACAAATGCAGTATACGCTTAAGATGTACTTTTTTATCCTTAATTTCTTACCTTTAATAAACGCGTGTCAACGTCTCCATAAACGTGTCCATATTAGCTACACATTCACGAGCTGTAGTGCCCCTTTTCAGTAAACGTCACGGTATGCGGATCAGTGCGCAGCTTTGTTTCTGCTGTTCTGGAAAGAAACATAACAAACATAGATTTGGGCGGTTGTATATATTTCGGCGTGGTCTGAAATCAGATCTTTGGTAAATACAGTATCCAGAACGTTCTTTCACAATACACAGTAATTAATTTTAGTTGTTCACCACTTACTCGAGTTAACACTCATAAATAAAAAATTAAACAACTTAACTTTTCAGACTGGGGATTTGTTCCCAATTAAATGCTCAGTTGTTTGTTCTTGGGGTACCCCAGGTTATCCCCATTTGTGTTAAAGTTATAGACATTTATATGAAATAAAATCCAGGCTGTGGACAAAAAACACTACAACAACATTGTTATTAAAACCATAGTCTGTTAAAAACATCAAAGGCTGTTGTTGCAGGGATCAAAAATAATGTGTGATTGGACAGTCACTGTATCTTGCTTCAGATATAACGTGCCTTTTACAATTTTTGTTTTAGGATTCTGTATAAAAAAGCAGTACATAATTGCTAGATCCAGCTGGTTGTAACAGAAGTCAATCTTTAGGATGTTTTAAAACATACAGTAACTCTAAAGACCCATTTTCTTTGCCTACCTCTTTTTCAACAATTTACAAAAAATGTAGGCAAAGGCCAATCCCACACCACTCAGTACTAGCCAGTCTGGGTCACAGTTTATGGGTGTTTAAACTCACATCAGCTAACTAATTTGCAAGTTACAGTTGTCAGTGAATCCCATGGGTGCTTAGCTGTGGACATTTTCTGTCTATACAATCTGCTCCAGCCCCTTATTCAGTTGCATCTTGCATTAATTAACACAATGGTTAACATTTTAAAATTAAAGTAAATATTTTAAAACCCTTATTGTTTAAAGGTGCGATTGGTTTGCATTACTGTGGTCCTGTAGTTTAGGGACAAATGCACTTTAAAGTAATATGTGCTTCTTAAAACAACAGGCAATCTGTATTATTGTAAGTATTTATCTTACCCTATAGCATTACATTTTAATTATGGCACAGCTGTTCTTATCAGTTTTTAAAATGTACCTAATAACAAAAGCTATGACAGCTGTTTGCATTTAATTAATGCTAATATTGCATAAAATGCAATGAAAAACACATGCATATTTACTACAACTTTAATTCACTTATAGGTGCCTTAAAACAAGGCTTACAACAAAGCTTATGAAAAACCTTGTTACAGCGCACTTTTGAATTTGCAGACGGAACATGTTTTATCTGAGAACTAATGTGGGTACAACACATAAGCACATCCTCTTTACACTTCATGCACTTTAGCATTTATTTTTTCGAGCTAAAAAAAACAACTTTCTCTGATCTGTGATCTTAAAAATTACTTATTTTGGTTGGTCCAATAAATAGTTCTATTTATCACTGTAGCACATCCAGAACAGAATTCTATTTTAAAACAAGAATATATATATATATATATATATATATATATATATATATATATATATATATATATATATATATATATAATGATTTCCATTACACGAGAGTAGATGTTAAAACTTCATGCTGATTTGAACTCGGCTCTCGCCAAGATAAGCACCAACTAAGACGTAGCTTTACAGTAAACTAATGTGATCCATATATATATATGCACTGCTCTTCACAAGTGCTGGGGCATGGTAGTTTATTTATATACCTTGCGATCAAAATACTTATTTAAATATTTTTTTTTAAATGCATTATCCCAAGTTTTGAATGCATGCCACTTTTCTAGATAGTAGTTAAAAACAACAACAATCTAAAACAGGTGAAGAATATAAAACTTGAATCAAATATCCTGCCAGGATAAGCATTTCTAGATCTTCTGAGTCTTTTCTCAGCACTGTTGAATCCCTCTGGATTGCATCAAGCAACTATTTTTAGAGGTAATCCCATTGACAGGGGCTTTATGCAGGGGGCAATTCCCCAAAGCTGTAACATGCTTCAATAAAATCAAGATGTGGCTTACCCCAGCGGAGTATAGGCTGATCAAATCAACCTCTTAGTTCAAATAATAAAACTGAGAAGAGGATGGTTTCCAATCTGTCTCCATTAAATCCCTACTCGAATTAGTACAATTTACAACTGCTTGTGTGAGCCCCAGGACTGAATATCTGCTTAGTTTCTGATCTCCACCCTGAAGTTAAAAATAAGGCTAAAAGCTCCATCCATTAAATAACTAAATGATGGCATTATTTTGATCCTCCGCTGTTCGGTTCAGTTGAATAGACCCTATGATCTTTCTGGCAGTAAACAATTGGTTGGTTTAAATGCATTGTGTTGATTTGTGCAACCTTGTAATGCTCTCCCTTGTACAGATAATTTATTAAGGTAATCACAAGTATTCAAATAAGGTAAGTTCAAGTATCAGTGATGATATATGCAGATTCATAGACGACAGCTGGCTGGATAATCTGATATGTTGTTTTCAGTTTCTGGGGGATTTGCTTGTTCAAGGTTAGGCATATCGGGTCCCCACTGATATCTGTTGAAGCAGGAATTCCTATTAAAAATGGATGAACAAAGACTGGCTGCAGTGAGTTAATTAGTACAAACGGACCATTTAAAATCCGATATTGTCAAATGTCAATGTGCACAGTACAACTCTGCAATCACTGCAATCTTCGTCCTTCTTTTTTACAGTACAGTCTTTGTTTAACTAGAATTGATAATAACAGAAGTAGAAGCTTGTATTCCACTGGCCCTCTATATGTAGTTTTGACAAAGCTGTTGAAAGGGGCACCTGCTGTATTGTATTGTGAAGATATATTGAACGGAACTGCACTCTTTCACTGGCCCAAACTAGCAGAATATGACTGGTTGGCTTCTGCAATGTCAAACCAGGGGGAAGGGGTGTGAATGCAGCTGTGAAAGTTGACTCCAGTGGCAAACCCTGACACCTCCCCTCTCCTCTGTGCTGTCCCTTATATATTCCATTAAAACCACAACCATCCTCTCTTACCATCCAATCTGGTTTACAGTAACCTGATCTTAATGTGTGTGTGTGTGTTTGTTAGGGATTGGTGGGTTGTGTAAGGGGTGGCTTGTCTTGTTAGTGGAGGACATTTTTGGACCACTGTATGGAAAAAAAAATAACAATGTCAAAAATGCCAGTCCTCTATGCAAAAAAAAAAAAAAAAAAAAGATAATTGGGCAGTGAACAAAACAAGTTTGAAACAAAATCAGCATTCAAATCATTAAAGAAAAGGTGACTTGTTAGCTAACTGGTCTGGAAAACTGACATAATTTCATTGCTATTAGGAGCATTAGATATGAGCTACTGTACCCAGTGTTATGAAATTGACTGACATTGAATAGAAAGAGTCATGTGCACTGGTTTCTATTTGCTACATTTTGCTATATTTGTGTAACAAGGCTAATATCTGTTAAATATTTAAAATATCAGTTTGTGCTGTTAACTTTCTTATCCACAATTATAACAATGTCTAGCTTAGTTAAAGCAAATATATGCTATGGTAAAGTACTGTAAAACTACGGTTAATTATGGTAAAGCAAAAGCCTTTTATAACAATACACTTTTCCAGATTTTTGGAACCAGTGTAGTGTGTTAAGAAAGAATTGCTTTGCCTTATAATGTCTTTCTTTGTTTTACTACATTCTTGTTTTGTTCCTTCCTTAGTTTGTGTGCCTGTACATGACTTTAATTGATTTTAGAACCTGTTTCCACTTCTTTTTTTGAGTTGTACCCTTTTTAATAGCATATCCAATAATTACTTGTGTCATGTGGTTCGTATTCGGCTTTCACAGTGTCATAGTACACCCCGGGCTCATTGTGGAATGCATTGCATGCCATACCAGTGCTTTTTGAGATCATGTGATGGCCAATAGCAGCAGCTGCTATGCTATGTATGGCAACCTATCGCCACATCTTTTATCATCTCATGAAAGGCCCTCAGTAAATATAATAAAGTTGTTCTTTGTTTAGACCTATAACAAAGTTATTTTGTTCCAGATTTAAAGCAAACATTTTAATGTAATTATGCCGTAATGCCAGTAAGAGGACATGGCAGCTTTGCAGCCAGCTGGCTTCACCGATTTCCCCTTTTTGCATGCAGATAAGCAGTCATGTGTGTAGCATAAATAATAGCGTAGTTACTATCTGTCAAGTTACAGCCTTTCTACCTGCAGATCAATACGAGTTTATTGCCGGTGGTGATATATGGTGTCATGCCTGTCGCTCATGGTGTATCATTCATGACAGCCCAATATGCTATCTATGGATCCATTATACAATGTAAAATTATGTAAGCATGATGTCTATAATATAAGTGTTGTTGTTTGAACAGCAGCAGACGTTAATACCACTTTATTAACCCTGCTCTCACGAGCTGTAGTCGCTTTGTTGTGATCAGGAGTCTTTTTTTACCCAGAGTTCAGTAGGAGGCGTACTAGCAGCAGCAGCTGTGTTGGAGAGAGGAACATGGCGCAGACTGAAAGAAGGTGCTGAGACTGTGAGGAAACGAGACTTCAGTGGTTCTTTTTGAGGAAACAGCGAAACACAATAATGCGAGTGTGAAATGGTTTCACTCCCGAAGTTCTGGATAACAACCGCTGCTCCATTGATGAGTAAAAGGAGATCAGAGGGGATAAAAAAATCCTGCAATTGCATTCATAAACATTTCTTTAGGACTCACAACCCCTGAGTTGCCTTTTTTTGAAAAAAAATAAATAAACAACAGATAACTCACGCGCATTCACATATAATCCCATCGCAAGATGGCAGAAAGAAACCTCCACCCGCAAGAAGTTTCTAGACTCCGAGAAGAGCAAGTAAAGGTAAAATTTTAAAAAAAACAAACAAACGGAAATCCTTATGGGTTAATATAAGATCTGCGTTTCCACGCGGTCGTTGTGAGTTCGCAGTGTGAGATGTTTTTTGGTTTAAATGCACGTGTTTGTACA
Organism: Acipenser ruthenus; assembly: GCF_902713425.1. Taxonomy (NCBI): domain Eukaryota; kingdom Metazoa; phylum Chordata; class Actinopteri; order Acipenseriformes; family Acipenseridae; genus Acipenser; species Acipenser ruthenus. Next base: position 28,204,422 of record NC_081207.1, read on the forward strand.
AGTCAAGTTTTTGTTTTTGCAAAATAATAATAACGACATAACGTTGTTCAGCACCGTTGTGGGTTTTGGAAGAGTAATTGTAAGTGAAAGTTTGTAATGTGTTCTAGAAACTTCGTTGTCAATCACGTGTTGCATCTTGTTTATGATATAAGATGGTTGACTTATGCCCCCTAACTTCACTTTTTTAATGCAGTCTGTATACATAAGTACCAATCAGTTTACTGTTTTATAAAAAAAGAAATAATAATGAAGGTAGTCCACTACGTAAACTAACCAAAAATGTTGCACACAAGAGAATGAAAGCAGCGCCCGTGTGGTTGCTGCACATCGGTGTTTGTACTAATCTAAATCCAAGACAGTGTTGAGAAAGTATGGTGACAGTGTCAAGTTCCAGGGACAGGTAGTGTTGTTGCGAGGGTCTCAACAAAACATAGCCTGCTATATATACTTGGCCAGCGACATGTACAATGACTGGGGTTAAAGGTGTTTTTAACGGCACACTAGTTTTGAAGAAATCTGCTGCATTTTATTCAACCCATTTTCTTAAGAAATATTCTGGATTCAGCAATAGTCATTTAATAACAAGGCTTGATCATTTGAAACGCATTTGACAATTGTATATATTGATAACATAGTGGATTTAATAGTATAGAACAAAGAACACTCAAAAGGAGACTCTTCCCAAACTAACGTTTGTAATGAGACCCACTTTGACTGCTGCTCCTTCACTAGTTAATAGGTTTAAAACACTTTTCTGTGAAACACATGATTATATTGGTATTCATTACTTTTACAAGGAATGTGCACTTTAATAGTTAAATAGACACTAAAGAGTACTAGATTTAACAAAATCGTACAAAACCATTGTTTTAGTTATAGTGCTTTGGTGACACCTCGTTTTAAGACTGCAGCAATTGGGTCATGTATGGCAAATTCCCCTGAGAGAAATGACCTCTGTGTGCCCCATGACGGAGTGGATTTGAAGACAGACTGGACAGTGAATCCCAACTGATAGAATTAATCTACTTTTACACTGATGTGATTATCTTGGAGTGGACAGTCATTGTTGTGGGGGTGGATAAAACAAGCCCTTCCCCCTCCATCTGTCAGACTCTTCCAAACCCTCAATTACCACAACACAACATTCCCTGAATGAATGCTCTCCTCGTCCCCGCTCCCCCGTCCCCCGTGAAAAGAAAAAAACAGAAAAATGGGCACATGTTTAAGTGGGTTAAGTGATAAGCAGAACCATTTCTGCCTATAGTCGTGTGGCAACATATCAAGGTCAACCTGAGAATTGAAATCCCAGCAATAAAGCTGTTATTTTTTATTTTCTTATTTTTTTTTTAAATTAAAGTACATATTCCTTGTAAAGGTAATGAAGTCCAATATATATTCATTTTTGTTTCACAGAAAAGTAACCTCATTTTTAAAAAAAAGCTAGTGACTGACTGAAACAGTTTTACCATTTTACCAGAAGGGGGCAGCAGTCAAAAACGATCTCTGACTACTTTTGCTTCTGCAGTAGCTTGAGCATTAAAGGAAGAAGCTCTTTTTGGGTGTTCAGTTGTATCCTGTTAAATCAGCTGTGTAATAATCAACATATTTCACTAAGTCCTGCTAACTTACTCTCTTAATATATATATATATATATATATATATATATATATATATATATATATATATATATAAATCGTATACTGTAAGCACGACAAGTCTAATTTCCAAAGTAAGAAAATGTAAGATGATCGTGTCATTACGGAAACGGGATTTTATATCCTAATATGTTATCCACGGCAAGGGCTTCTACAGTCATTATTAGTAATAGTTAGCTTTTATAAACATCAACTGTTATGCAAATGTATACTATTCATATTACTTTTATACATATAATGCAAACAACGCCTCGAAAAGGGTTGTATGAGATTTTATTAGGAATTGCGTTTCACACTGACTTAAAAAAAAAATTGCTTACTGCATAATAGCGAAAAAATATTAGATTCAGATTGAATTATAAGTTTGCAACTGGGTCAAAGCATTTAGCTATTTCTTAAGTAGCTCAAGTTATGTATATGCTTACATACTGTGTGTGTGTGTTTGTGTAGATATAGATACACACAAGTAATTGATAAACTGCTAACTAAAAAAATACTTGACGATAGGTAGTTGAAAGACTCGCTACTTCAATAATTATCTACAGCTTTTCGGATGACACATAAGCCTACCTAGTTATTTCTATCATGCTATGTGAAGAAGGCGATAGCCGAAACGTTGTACAGTAGCTAATTATTAAATAAGTGAGTTATCAGTCTATCAGTTGCCTTTCCTTTAAGTGTTAGTGACTCGCTCTCAATTTTTTTTCCCCCAAACAAACCGAGCTTTGGTCTGTGCTGCCCTCTTGTGGTAACATGGTGGATTTAACTTGAACAACAGTGTACCAACATTGGGTGTGTGTCTTGTTTTGTGATTGCAAGGTTCGAATAGAAGTCTTGGTTTCTAGTTAAAGGTGTTCTAAGAGCTATGAGGGCACCCCTGTATATGCAATGTAAACCCTACATGTTCTGGAGAATGACTGTACAGTACCCCTTAATTATTGTTTTATCTAGTCAAATATAGTTTTACATTCCCTAGCCTCTGTAAATTAAACTTGAGAGAACCAGGGGTTATGAGCATAAATCATTGTAATCCATAGGATATTATGACCCAGTGCTTCTGTACATACTGTACTAGACGTTTTAGCAAAGTTGGTATTAAAACTAGTCTGCGCACCTTTTTCAAACCCAATGCATAATTCATAGTAAAAATTAGAATTTAAAAGCTCTTGTTGGAGATTTTATTGAACACCCTCTCCCATTTTTAAATAACTTGCAAGCAATATGCAAAGGAACTCATATTTGGGGTCTCTTATTTGAATGGCTTTTATGGCAGACTGATGTGGTGTATAGTATGCAGATGATCCATTGATAACAGCAAAATCCTGCTTTATGCTTGTTTTCTAAGAGCTTACCTTATGCAAAGGCCATATTCTTTATTTGACATAACCCCCCACCTTTCTATTATAGTTCCTTTAATTAAAGTGATTTATTCACAGGCACACAGCTGGCACAGGGAACTTTCTATTTGGAATCTAAGCCGCCTCCTCATTGGTAGGAGAACCCGCTCTGGGGCTGCATCCAGGGGAGCGCAATACTAATTTCATATCCCCTCTGAGTCTGCTGTGTGTTTCTGAATTTATGAATCCCTAATTTAATATATGCTTAACAACAATGACAACTATCAGTGCGTTAAATAATCATTCAGCCCTGTTTTTAGAGTGTTATTTAGAAAGATTGTAAAATTTAATTTACATTCTCTGTCTACAGGACTTCTAGCAGTTCAATTATGCCTAGATTATTTTATTTCAGTCAATTCCTCCTTAGTTGAAAATTATTTGTAAAAAGTGGAAGTATATCATGTCAGATTTAATTTTTCTAACCTTCATGATCTTAAAATAGAACCGAGCCTTATGAGTTTTTATATAGTGTGAAATTGTAACATACCACACTCCTTACTCTGCCATTCTGCCAAAATGGTTAAGACATCGCCATGGTCGCATGGCCTGATGATAGACTTGTCAGGGTAATTTAAATTGTAAAAACAATTAGCACAACTTACTCATTTCAAACCCGTCTGTTCTGTTCACATCTTTTCTCTAAGTTTCATTGGATCAGATTTCATTTTACCCAAAACATACAGTTATGGAAAAATGAGTTGCAAAATCAGTATGGCTTACAATTTAAGATTTATTTATAGAATATAACATGTTTCTTTCTTCCCACAGCTTAAAAAAAAAAAAAAAAAAAATCAATGAATCTGTCCTTTTAAAATGAATGGTGTGGTCCGTTCAATAAAAGCTTGCACATAACGCTTATAGACATATGAGATGCATAAAGACAGCAATTCACAATGCTCTCGTCTCCCTTGCCCCATGAATGCACCTCATCCCTATTCTGACCATGTTTCTGAAACATAAAGATTTCCAAATAGATTGCGGTTCTGGGATTGATTAGCAAGTGTTTCTGGCACACTAACTGTACAATGCAAATGGCTTGACTGGTCACGTTGTTGGTTGGAAATGTTCTAAAACAAAAATAATAAAAAAAAAACCTATTTCACAATGGTGATATTGTTTAATGTGATGACATTGCAGAGATAAATGTGGAATGACATTTCGCCTTCCTCTGTACCTCTACTGTATATCCCATTGTAAAACGGGGTACTACAGTACTGTACCTGATCCCAGATTAGCACCTTAAATTAACCTTCCCGTCATCCACCCCCCAGACAAAAGCATTGTTACCACAAGTGTGTTAATTTAAAACTGCATTCCCTCAAGGCATTTGCATCATGATTTTTGTTTTTATACTTGTTTATTCTGGGGAAAATGAAATGACATTCCTTAAGCTTTGTAGAGATACACTAGAACTTTTCATTCTTGTAAAATAAAAATGTATGCTGTTACTGTTTGATGCTGTTACATTACCTTCAAAAGGCTGATTTGCATTGAACGAGGGATACCACAATTCTGCACACTATTTGTTGTCACCAAGAAAAAAAAGTAATGCTCTGAAGTAATGCTCTTAAATTGAACACATGTATGCAGGAGAAGGGTTGCAACTCAAAGATGAAAACTTCTGTACTGTACTAGAACTGTATTGTACCAACTGCTGGCAGAGAGAATGGGTCATGAGGAGACTTCGCCGGTCTTGTTTTTTCTTGTTTGGTATACTTTTCCGCAGTGTTGAGGATGGAGAACTGGAACAGATATTTCCCTTTGCATGGTGTTGCATGTGATAAAAAACCCCTTGTGAAAATAAATGTAATTGTGACTTAAATTTCTTCAATTCCTCTAAGGCTGGGGATCTCCAACCCTGGTCTTGGAGAGCTACAGGGTCTCCTGGTTTTCTTCAACTGAGCTCTCGGTTACGTAATTGAACCGGTTATTGGCTTAATTATTCAAGTTAACTTGTGTTCCAGATCTTTAGCCATTGATGACATAAAGACACATGTAAAACCTGCAGGAATGGGGATCTCCAGGACCAGGCTTGGAGATCCCTGCTCTAACGTGGTGTTTTATTTTTTTTATTGTACAGTACCTGGTGGTTTAACACTGGTACTGCGCTCTGTTTTTAAAGATAAATTCATTGTCGAGCTGTTAAGGGAAAAGGAATTTACACCTTTAGTAATCTGTTAAAATGTATAGGAAAAATGCAACTTGTTAAAAATGGGCTGAAGCATTGCTTTATTTAAAAATACTGTTGTGTCGCCCCCCCCATGTAATTTTTTGTTCTGTAAAATGTTTAATGCTAATTGTGAAATGTCGGTTGTATAATTTTTTTGCAGACAAGGAAATCTTCATAGGTAATCTTCCCACAAACTACCCACACCTCCAGTTTCTTTCTCGACCAAAAAATATCCCTCTCCTTGTCCTTGCTAGTTTACTTTCCAATAAGTGTCAGTACATTTGTTACAATGTTCCTTTTATCACAAACTTAAAGGAGCAATGGGTCGAATGGTAATATACAGTGAAGTATTTGGTCTAGTTTTTCTGTTCAAGGTGTTATCACAGAACAGAAGGCCTTTTAAAATTACCATCTAAGAAGATAAAGCTGGAGATATGAACATCAGTAGCCTACAGTGTAACATGTAAGTTACTTCGGACCACGAAATTGCTCAAAAAGTGGTAATTTTTTTAAAAACAAAAACAACCAAAGTCATTTTAATTGTGTTTGTGAACGTGCCAGAATTAACTGATGTTTTATATGTGACAATTTTACAAACTGTAGATGGCGCTGTTGTACTGCAAGTGATTTCTGGTGCACTAAAAATGATTTTAATAGGTGCTGACACACTATAGAGAAGTAATATTTTGTAACTAGTGCCCTGATAAAGTAAATTCTACAAGTTACTCGTACCTAGTGGTCGGTGTGCTATTAGTTAAAATGAAATGCTTGCTTTAAAATCCCTATTTGTACTGGCATTAAAAGTGGACTAACTCATTATGTGGATAAAAGCAGGGCCCTATTGGTACATTGCACTATTAAGGCTTGGTATCTACAGTATAGAGTTTATTGATGAGGACCCCATACTGCAGAGTTTGTTATAAGGCTGCACTGGATTAAGGCCAGTGATATGATTGGTTCCTGTGGAATCAAGAGATGTTCATTGGATATAAATGCAATTCATATTCTTAGGCACTGTATATCAATTCCACTTTCTGGTTTTATATTTGAAGATAATATGAAAAGGAATAGCATAGTCATGATTATACAGAATTTCAAAGGATGATGAATGTGATGTGTGTTAACAAAAAAAAAAAAAAAGAAAATCTGTAATGTGCTTTTCTGTGTATTTCATAAGCAGTTGTCTGTTTTAATGACAGGTAGTCACTGGCTGCCAAGACCAAATCCAGCACTGGTAAGTCCAAGCTTGTCTCCACTGAATAACTAATCATTTACAATAGAGTATGGCTTGAGTGCCTATACAGTATATGCAAAGTGAATATCCTTTGTATAAGAATTACTGAGGCAGACCTAGCTTTATACCAGTGTGTGGTGCAGTAGCAGTGTTCCCATTACAAAATACATTTTTAAAAAAGCAGAGAAGTATACATGCGGTAAGTTGTATGCTTTTGCAGTTTTGACAAGTTTGTAGAATTGATAATCTAGCGGGACCCACAATCATTCTCTTAAATGATATGAGACATACAGATCATGTAGCCTGGCACAACCATTTACTTAATTTCAAACATAATCTTTGCAAGAATGTCCTGTTTTTTACTCGCTATTCTAAATAAAATACATATATGATAGCAGGAATGGCCTATAATTTTACAAACTCAATCATAATATCAACATAAAGTACACCATATGGTCATTGCAATGAAGTAAGTGTAAAATGTCTGAATAGTTAATGTTTCTGATTTTTAGAGGCTAAGTTTTGCTGTAGTGCATAAGTCTGCATACAGATTCCTTGAGTCTGTGCTAACATTACATTTTCCCAGTAAACCCAATTCCCAGTTTTTGTCCTGTTTTTATTTTAAGCAATTATTCAATTTAATTTAAAATTAAAATAAATTAGTATTTCTTGGAAGATAATTATTTTCTTAACTGCATGTTCATTAATTGAAAGTTGCATTACCTAGTACAATTCATTCTCCCTTGATGAAGGTTCGGGTCTGAAATAATCTTTACCTTGTGATCATAGTGAAAGTTCCTTTTAGTGGTTGTATCTTTTTACGATTGGAACTAATAGGGAACTTATTCAGAGGTTTCTAAATAGAAAGACACATTTAATTTGGCAGTACAGTATATGCTATTTTTCATAATATAATTTGAAGATTTATTATTGAAACATAACTTTGGGTAAAACTGTGCCAGATTTTCAGACTGTTACTCCAGTCTTTGATTGTTAATTTTACTAAACCAGAACCAAACAAATATACCCTATCCATACTACTTAAATAATGCGCAGTCGAGACCACATGTGTTGAAACCACATGGTTGCCATTCCTAATTCAGTTTTTAAAACGTGGTGATCGTGCATTATTTAGGTAGGGTGACTAGGGCCTCTTATAGTTGTACCTCAAAGCTGCTGAATGAGTTATTAAAGTTCTGGATCTTAAAATACAACCTTTTATTGATGTGATTTATTTTTTTATTGTTTATTTTGTTTCTTGTGTGCAGTTATAAATTGTCAATGCTGAATATTTTAACAGGAAGAAAGTCCAAAGCGACTATGAAGCTCTTCAACAACGGCTCAGTACATTGCCGGACAAACTATCGTATGATATTATGGTAAGTGCCAACTTCAAGCATCGTTCTTATGTGTGGTATAGAAATATCAAGTCTAGTCCAGCTTGCTTAGAAACACATTCCTGTTATTTATTCATAGCAAACTAAATAAATACGTCTTTTAAAAAATATTGGTGGTTTATGGGTTGAATATTTTACCTAGTGCACACTCATTTCTAATTGTAGTGTATTGCTTCAGTCTCTTAATGGTAGTGGCTTTTAGTTATGTTATTCAAATATTGTAACTTTCCACTTTCACCAGTATCATTACGCCCAGGTGACCTGGTTTTACATTAAAAAGTGCTTCTATGGAATTAAAGTCCATTCCTTACTTAATTCAATTCTTCCTTCTGGCCTAAAGATGTCACCATTCTGAGCATGTAGCCCCTTTTGAGTTCAGAATGATGAATAGGCATTTATTTATAGCAGGTGACCTACCGGATGAGGTAGGATGCCTTGATTTTATTTTGAGACAAATGGAGTTGAGTGGGATTAAAGCTGTATGCCGTCTGGCCTGTTGTGTCTTTAGAAACATGTAATTATTATTGTAGTAAGGGGTTGGGGTTGTTAAGGAGACTTTACCTGATGGCAGGATCTTGTGATCACAGTCCCACACCTCCCTCCTAGTGTGGAAAGTACTTGGGTGTGTATTTTTAGGGTGGACATACTGCATGTGTAGATGTGTCAACTTACTGGTTTAAACTTGCAGTATTTGTTGGTCAAATCCACATTATTGTGGATGAATTACCTGTTCTGGCTATTTCAAGATCACAGTAAGGATTGTTGGGCACAATGGCTTTTGCAAGGCTTTTTGCATCTGAATTTAATTCTCTTCAGGGGTTTTGTGACATCTAATTTTTTGTGACAGGTACCATTTGGCCCTCTTGCCTTCATGCCAGGAAAGCTTGTCCATACAAATGAGGTCACGGTTTTGTTGGGTGACAACTGGTTTGCAAAATGCTCAGCAAAGCAGGCCAGTAACCTGGTGGAGCACAGGAAGAAACGTAAGTCATGTTTACACTTTATAAACCACGAATTAAGCCTGTCAGCACTTCTGTGGCAGAAGCTTTAGCGATCACCTGATGTCTGGGTACATGGTGTGAAATTAAAGAATCGAATCAGTCTTGCCGCTGAACATAAATACACATATGTATGGTCAACTTTTGCTTTAAATTTATAGTCTTTTCCCTGTTTTCCTAGTAACTGCAGCATGCATCAGCAAAGACCAGTTGGTATTCATTCGCATAGAAAGGCCAACCTGAATGGGATGGAGAAAGTAAAGCTGGTACACCAGTGGGTACTCTGTGGAGGTTTTGGTTGAAGTGCATTAGGAGGGCAAGAAGTAATTTTTATTACTCATACTGTGATTTCAATTAAGAAAATTGATGGGACTGTAGATATTTGTTTTGTATGCCATTCATATTACATGCTTACCAGAGCTACATACTGTAGTCACATACATAGTCTAAATGTAGACCTAATACCTTCGTTCTATACGCTAGTCGGACATATATAGGTACTGGTTAGTGGTATATATAAATGAATGTTTGTATAAATAGGTTTACCCAAACCATGTCACTGGTGACAAAATGGGGAAGTCCATCACTGTTTCATTACCACTTCAGGTAATAGAGGGGTTGACCTGTTGCTAAAACAATCCTCTATTGGAAGACTAAACTGTTCTGTTAACTGCTGAAAATCATACAGTAGTGTTCTACTTGGACCAAACCTTCTCAGGAGGTTTGTGTTCAGACCCCAGCTTTGCTAACAAATATAAACTAAGGCTAGCGATTCAGCTACTTGCCAGATCTCAGCCATTCACAGCCATTCGCAGTGACGCATCCTGGGGTTGGTGTGGTTTGCAGGTGTCTTCCAAACACAGTAAAGAAGAAGGAAGTGCCTGTGAAGCTGTCAGCCCTCAATGCCCCCTCTCCCAGCAGGAGGTGCTGGAGCCAGCGGTGTGTGAAGTACCTGTGGGACATTTAGCAGACTGCCAGTGAAATCATCAACCAAGCAAATTGAAAACACCAAAAAGATCATAGGCATTTCATCCTGTGTTATTGCTAGGAAAGCTTGCTCTAAGGCAAAGTTGAAATTGTTTAAATTATACAGTGTTTTTTTTTTTATATTCCAGATCTGAGAGTCGAGTAAAAAGCAAGTAATTAAACAAAAAAACAAAACAAACCCAACAGATGGCTCTTTGTGATGAGGTCCACATTCTTCTAAAAGAATAATTTATTTTTTAAATGGTGAATTCCATCTTATTTTACTCAACATTCCTTCTGAAATAAATGTATATATATATATATATATATATATATATATATATATATATATATATATATATTATAAAGGTAATTAAATATGAGATATTTAGCCGTCTCTTGGTGTGGTATATTGTTTCACAGCCTTCAATTATTTTTAGTGCTCAAGGTCTTACATTTTTCACCTGCTAAAAGTCAAGGAATGTATCATCTTTCATTTAAATTGTCAAAGGTATATAGATTCTGTTTTAACAAATAATATACTGCTTACTATTGCTGTCCCTGCCTCAGAAAATAATGCTATTGGTCTGACCTTGTACCTAAAATATTATTCTTTTTAAATGTAAACTTGGTTAGACACATTATCTTACTCGGTTTACTGAAGCAAAAACATTCCATAACCTTAACCTTTTTCCTGACCCTCTTGCTTTTAACAACTGCCTACATAGTTTTCTGCTGTTATGTGATCATGCTTGGATGAAATCTGTCAAACAGCTCCTTGAGTTATTAGGCTGTCTGCATCTGACCTTTCCACAATGAAAGATATATGACTTAAGGGCTCAGATTTGCCATGGCAACGGGTCCAATTTGCTGCCGTGAGAAAAGGTCTAATTGTTGCAGAAATTTAATGATCTAGAGCGACATCAGGGCTGTGAGATTTTATGAACTGTTTACGCTATAATTTTCCTTTGTTAATGCATTCAGGCTTAACCTCTCAGCTGCTGGTTGCTTTTGTCTTGCCAGTTAGGCTCCCTCTTCACTGTGCAACATTTCTTTATTCCACTGAGGGAGGTTTTAACAAACAATCCATGGATGTGTAGTTTTTTTTTATACATTTATCTGAAGGCCAAGTAGTCAAAAAGTGAAATCTTTTACTGTGACTGACGGTGTCTTTTGATGTAGCTGTAGCTGTGTCCATTTTCACTGAAGGAAGTAAAGGAAAACAATTGATTGTTGAGCTTGAGCAAAATTGCATTGAAACTAAGGGTGAATGTACTTTGTCAACTGTGATTTTCACTATCTAGCTCTATTGACTGCAACTCAAAGTGGTGATGTGCTGTGTCACAAAATGTTAATAAAAGCCAATCTTCCTGCTGTGTTGCTTTTGTTTCACCTTCAGTCTGTGACACTGTCTCAGTCTCAGAATACAGATCTTGACAGTAAATAGATAAGACTTTTTAATTTTAAAATAGCTTGGCTTATTTATTTCATACATATGTAGAAAGGGCATCAGTATATAACAGTTGAGCCTATATGCAGAGCAATATTAAATGTAATTAATCTTGTATATCAAGTTTTAGGTAAGTACTGTAATAGCAGTGCCATTTTCTGATGTTTGGAACCCACTGATCTAGCATCCTTGTGTATCGAGGTTTGTAGGCTGATGTCAGTATTTTGTGTTGGTGTACATAGCAAGCAACACACTGTTTTGAACTATGATACAACGTAGCTGATAGTGACAGTTGCTATTGAAAGTTACTAGATGTGTACGAGAGACTGAATTCACAGATCAAGCTAGATGTGACCCCTATTTGAAACTGCTTAAAATATATAACTATTTCTGTTTTTCCTTTTACTGTAGTTGTAGGAATAGCTCTTGGAGATGGTCTGTTATGACACAGTACCAAGTTAAGATGAAGTACATTTCCATTTTAACCACAAGAAACAGAAACAGTTGCTACACTTGCCATGATATGTACATACAATGTCATATTAGACTTTTAGCATTGTCTTTTTTTTTCCCCCATGGTCTGATCTGTTTTTGAAGATCTTCCACAGCCATGTGGAGTAAGAGATTAACTGACTGTCCCACAGCCTGTCCATAAGAGTGTCGGCAGTAGAGATTATCAACCGCCTAAAAACATATCTTGAGTATCATGAGCCCAGCAGCAGGAATAAAAAGCAAACATATCGGGGACAAGGTGTGCAACTGCATGGAGGAAGGCATCATAAGTTTTTTTTTCTTTTTCTTCCACTTGTTTATGGTTGGCTTATTGCATTAAATAAATGCTGTATATCATACACCATACCAGTCTTAAATAACATCTATGAATTGTAAATACTCAAAACACCTTTGGCTTAGACCTTAGAGGATGCAATGACACTTTTTCCACTCTAGCATTCTAGTGCACATTGTCGATGAAACGCATATAAAAATAGGGCACTGGCCATGGTGCGACTACATAAAATTCACTTGAAAAATCAAAAACAGTTGTAGATTAAGGGGTCTAAATATGAATGTTGCCTGTATGCAGCCTGCAGTTTTGAGGATTGAAATGTCCAAATGTTCCTGCTCTAATTGCTTGTGCCACTAGGGGTCAGTAGAGATAGTTGACTCTTGTGACTTTGAATAGACTTGTGTATCTTTTAAATACTCAAGGATAGACAATTGCCTACAGGAACAATCTTGCTTGGCTTCTGAGTGTGCCTAGGAGCTATGGATGCAGGTTACTGTTTATTCCCTTAACCTTTTTAATTACAAAAATATCTTTATATGGCTGAAACAAACATGTCGCAATGTAAACCTTGATTAGCACCAATGTAGACTTCCTTACCTGAGCTGTAAATTATAGTGTTTCAAGATTAATGCTAATCAGGGTGTTTGAAGGCAAGTTAAAGATTAATTTAAATACACTCATGGTGCTTCTATTTTTCAAGTCTTATCTTCTGGATTAAAAAAATACAAGGTGCTTTAAGTGTTGAAAAGCCTCTTATTTTACAGAAAACACAAGCACACAATGGCACATGTATTGGAAGCAGAAGGCTACTGGGGATTATGGCCTACTGTAATTTGCATTGGCAAATTAGTCCTGGGTCATTAATATCAGATTTCCTGGTCAAAGATGATTCAGTGAGTGTTACTGCATCATTGTCAATATCCAAATGACTTTTAATTACAGGAAGACATTTCCTTTTTTTAATAGCAAATCCAATATGTGGTTCTTAAGAGCTCTTGAATCTTTAATCCATTCATTTTTCTTCAAGCTTGAGATAGGAATAAGATTGGTGTTGTGTTTACAGTAAATCTGATCTATTTTATATGCAGTTTGTATGTTTAATTAACATTAGAGGTCGGCACGGGTAGAAAATCCGGAACCAGGCAGCTGCCGTGAAATACCCGGGTCTTTTTCGGGTAATTGTTTTAAGTGCATGATACGTATTTAAATACTATATAGTACATATACGTTTAGTCCCTTCAGATCTGTAGACTTGTGTAGCCTTTTTAAGTACTGGAAACATCGAAATAAAAAAAAACCTGTCAGTTTGAATATAGTTATTAATGTTAAATGCGCATCATGCTACGAGTTTCTTTGCGACTTCTAGTGGCCATATTCCGCTGTTTTAAAACATGGCATCCAAGCAAAGGAGTTTTATTTTTGTACTGTAGGCTACATTAAAGTGTTTGTAATGTATTCATTTACTGATTTTAGAAGTTTAATTTTAAAGCATGGTTAATATAATGGGTCAACGTTTTCGTAAGTGTTTTTCTCTACTGATTTAATTTTGTACTTTTGCATCTTACACATTTTGGAGTGTGTATGCTTTTTCTTTGTTAATATACTTCACTAAAATAAATAAAATGTTTACGGTTTGGGGTATACCGCTCAATACTTTATGTATTTGTTTATTTATTTTTAATTAAAGGCTACTTGGTCTTTTTTGTAAAACTATATCTGCGCAATAATTGTCGATAAAGCATTCCGTATTGGAAGCCACACGGTTATTATTATTATTATTATTATTATTATTATTATTATTATTATTATTATTAATGGATCACCGAGATATCGCTGACATAAACCCAACAGGATGTTATGTTGTTTTCTTTCCAATTTGGTCCATGAGAATAGCCTCTGCAGTTATTAATATTGAGGTATACTTGCTGATGTGTGTTATTCTGTAAAACCTTGATATTATGTCAGTTAAGAAAAGGCTTAATGCAAAGCTTGTTTTAACGTTGTCTGTATTGTGCCGGCCAGGGACCCACACTTACAACTGCATTGTCATATTTTCTACATTTTCTCAAATTAATAATCGATACCCGGTAGTAAAAACAGACCCAGGTCAGGTATCCGTGCCAACCTCTAATATTTACATACATACATACATGCATGCATGCATACATACATGCATGCATGCATACATACATACATACATACATACATACATACATACATACATACATACATACATACATACATACATACATATTCCTTCAATTTAAAGGGTGATGCACTAGCTCAAACTAAATCTTCTCTTCAATAACAGCAGAAGCTGGAAAATAGATTATTTTAATATAAATACACCTGTCTCTGGGACAAATACATGACAGAAATTACTTTGCCAGATGTTGCTAAAATAATGCAAGACGTAGATAAATAACTTAGTACAGTTCTAGGCAGCACATAAATATAGGCATTTTAATAATCTTTTCCTTGACCCCAATGTATGTGAGTGAAATATGCTAAAACTAATTGTAAAGACTAGGTATCGACTAATCTTTAGTTATTTCAGCCTGTTCCTGGCATAAGGATTAAATGTTGATAATTTCTCTAGGTCCTACTTTTTTTCCTGCGTAGTAATGTGCTATTCATCTTTTTCTTTCCTTGTCCGTTTCAGATGTAAAAACTGCACTGGATGACTTGTACAAAGTAGTGAAGAATTTTGAAGCCAGAGTCGGATTCACAGAAGACCTCGAAAAACAATCTTCTGTAAGTTACAGTAACTCCAATAATGATCCTTTCATGAGAACCTGCTTGTGACAACATAGCATCCAATAGAGTAATCAGCTTTTTTTCTTTCTTTCTCTGACTTGCTATATTTGAATAACACTTGGGAAAATGACGCTTAAATTATACAAACTCTGCCTATCCTATTTTACAAGACAGGATAATAAGTAAGAATGTATTTGCACAGTGTAATATATATGTGCCAAGAGAGTGTTGAGAATGAAATGCTTCTAATGGGCATTTTGCTTCAGTATGATGTATTTTTTGATTGCAAGAAATAATAGCATTCTATTACACAATTGTGTATTTTGAGTGCTTTTCCTGTTTATGATGCAGGCACCATTTGCTGTTTATTTCTGATATAGGAGGTTTGAACAAACGCACCTTATTTAGTGCATGTAGATTCTCCCAGTGGTTTCTGAAACCTATTCTTCTTAATTAGGAAAAGGGAGACTTTGTGGACATTATAGAAGAGGTTGAGAACGAAGAAATCCTTACCAAAGGTATTGTTACATGCTTGCTAGCATCTCTTCATTACTTTCATATTGCTAAGTAGCTAGGAATGCAATTAACAGCAACATTTTCAATTTGTGGCTACAGTTGTTTTTATTCACAAGTGTATAACAAAATAAAGCAAAGTACTCTGATTGGAATTTATTACCTTGTGCCCTGTGTAATTTCAATTATGTGTGTCAATTTTAAAAATCATCACGCATGTGCTAATAAGTTATTAGCTAATTTTTAAAGCGTTTCACACGTCATATCTGGAAAATGTTCAGCAACTTGGGGAATTTTCAGAGCACCAGCAAATATTTACTGATTCCCTCATTAGTTTTGAAAGCCTGCCTGTGATGAAGCGGGCGGTGAATGTCTTAAACCAAACAGATTATCCAAACTTTGAGCTGACCTTTTCCAGTAGCTGCCCAGTGTAGAACAGTGTGGAGATTTGCTCCCAGGAGGCCAGGCTCATCTTTTTCCAGCTCTGTCCATCTGGCTTTCGTTTTAACCCTTTCCAACTCAGTAACTGAGAAGGCAACCCTTAGAAATCTAAGCAGTTCAAATTTGCATAGTGACCCAAAGCCATATGGAGCCATCTTTCCCTGCAGCTTTGTAGAGTCTCGTATTTGTAATTGCACAACACTCATTTTTGAGTTCCAATAAGAGCAGTTTACTATGAAGTGGACATATTTTGTTTTGCATCTAGTATAATATTGTGTGTGTTTATCTGTGGGTCATATTGAGACATTCTGTAATATAACAGCTGTCATTATTAGCAGAAAAGCATCATTTTAAAAACAGGTCATTTTTACTTGCGGATAAATGGAATGTATAATTCTTAGTGGGTGTCTCATGTGAGTTACAAGGCTTCTCACGTATTGAAAATTGGTCAACAAATATATGGGGGATGAATTGCAGATGGAATCTGAACAGGTAAAATTTATATTTTGACCAGTGGTATGCTTAGTTAAAGTAATCAATCCGCAGTTAATATATATGGGAGTACTTTGTGACTTAATCAGCATAACCAGTGAACTGAGACTATCTCCTCTTCTCTGCATGCCCCTCAGGAAAACAAAGAACTGCCCACAAGCCATATTCCAGACCGAAAAACCAAGATGTTTTTGAGTGTGGAGAAGGCGATCCCAAAGCCACAAGCCGTATACTGTCTGAAGAAGAGCTGTGGGCCAGACTGGACGAGTTGGAGACGCAAGAAGAGCTGCTGGATCAGAAAGATCGGTAATGCAAAAATATCCAATCAATCTTTCCTGATGAAAACACTAGGGCCACGTGGTGAGCTACCTGGACCTAGAAGTGTATTGAAATATTTATATACACACACACAGAGTTCTACTTGTGCAGTTGACCATTGATAGTATTCTTTCTATATGGGCAACAGTGTGGAGTAGTGGTTAGGGCTCTGGACTCTTGACCAGAGGGTTGTGGGTTCAATCCCAGGTGGGGGACACTGCTGCTGTACCCTTTAGCAAGGTACTTTACTTAGATTGCTCCAGTAAAAACCCAACTGTATAAATGGGTAATTGTATGTAAAAATAATGTGATATCTTGTAACAATTGTAAGTCGCCCTGGGTAAGGGTGTCGGCTAAGAAATAAATAATAATAATAAATAATATAAGAATTCAATATCTACTAGTATTTCAAAATAAATTTTCCTACTTATTAGTGATGTCTTTCAGCCTTCTAGTTTGATATGTTTTGAAATATATAAAAGATTCTAATTTTACTGACAGACATTTCTTGGAATCTGTAGTTTGTGTGCATGCTGGCCTGTTACCTTTTATATGCTGTGCACAGCACAGACCTGAAACCAGTAGGTTGCCTGCAAGTGAATCTGCAGTACATTTCATACAGCACGCTAGTGTATGGTCCTACTAATCTGTTTTTTTGTGTAATTAGTTGTTTATGCATTTGTTTATTTTAATTGCAATGATCAATAAGTGACGCTATCTTAATCCCCCTGTCAGAATATCTTACAGTGCAGATACAAATGGGGACGACACAACATCCTCTTCGTCTGAGGAAGAGAAGGAGCATCTGAGCAGGAACTTGCCTTGCCTGCATGGAGAGGAGGGCTGGCCTCCAGTTACTCAGGAAGACTCCAGACTGATCACATGCCAGGCGAACGGCAACGGCCAACATCACAGTGACGATGAAGATGATGAAGGGAGCTGCGTGCCAACGATTTACTTCACTCACACAGTGGAGCCAAAAAGGGTGGGTTTTGACAGAGTGGTTTGCAAATTTACTGGAAATATTTAGAAACAATACTTTAAAGAAACAAAGGTAGATGTGCATGGACTGCATGTTGACTTAGTTTCTGCAGGTTATTGATACTGCTTTTTACTGCCCTGCAAAAAACATCTCAACTGTGGTTTTCTGTCAATCCCAGGTCAGGATAAACACAGGGAAGAACACCACTCTGAAATTCAGTGAGAGGAAGGAGGAAGCCAAGCGAAAGAGGAAAAATAGCAATGGGAACGGACACTCGGTTCCAGGACTCACAAAAATTAAAACACCTGCAGACCTTTACAGGTAACAGTAACATTACCGACCCAGTGGTCATGAGGTTAGTATAGTGTCTAACTCGAGATACGTTTAAGTCTGGTTGTCCAATCCCGATTTCACTTACAGGGTCACAGTCTGGGACAGACGCAGATCAATGTAATCTCTTTGGTAGGTAAAATAGACATTTTGGGGAAATTTCTTGCCAGAGCTAGTTGAAGAAAATGTATACTGTTGTATTGAATCCTTGTGGAACACCTTAGGAATAAACCGTGAAAACATACAGATCTCTCCAACAGCAACATACACATTCCATATTTAAAAAAAAAAACAACCCCTAATGAACTACACATGCTCGGTTTGTCAAACGATGCAATTAACTCTCCAAACAACAAGCAGCAAAGAGCATGTCTGACACTGTAAACAGAAATCACCATTTTAATGTTTCTTATTGCCAATTAAGTCATAACTGTACATTAAACAGAACAATGCGTTGCTGAAAGCATATCTTCTTTTTTCCATAAATTAGTGTCTCTTTATCCATAATCCATAACCTCCTCACAGCCATCTTTGATTTAGCAGCTGTCTGCCTTCCAAATTGCAGCTGTTTTTGGCTGAATTCTTGCTTTCTTTAGCATGCTTAGAGGTCACAAAACATAAACAAAAATTAAGCTGATATTAACATTAGAAACCTTTAAAACTTTGATTAGAAAGCTTGATTTTTCTTTTATAATGTATCATTTTCACTCCCAAGACAAATACAGGGTTTGGACCTGAGATTGAAAATGGTAGTCACATTTTGTTACATTAGACTAATACTCTGAACAGGTGTAGGGCACAGCCTTGGGATCTGTTTTGTGACAAGATAATAGAGCCGACTGCCTTTGTAAAAAGGGAAAGGGAAATCAATGTGTTTGCCTCATCACCAGCTTCCCAGCTGGCTGCAGATCGGGTATTGGCAGGCGTCGGTCATAGGGGACCTTGCAGCTGTGCATCCCTAATTCTCAAAGGAGTCCACTGAAGCAAAGCAAGGCCCTCCCTCAATAACAGGACTTTCTGGGGAGAAGCCCACCTTACACTGTTGTTGCTCCTGTTTTTCCCAAGACACTTTAAAATCTCTCACATACACTGTGATTCTATTCCAGTGCAGAGTGGAAAAACAGACTGTGTAGTTGAGCAGGTTTTACTGTAAGCTTAATTTGTCACACCTGGGTTTAATTAGACAAACCACAAAGCTTGCAAACAAGCTTGGGTCGGTCAAGTCTATTGTAAAGCATGGAATGGTTCAAACTGCTGTTCAATGTGAGGTGATTATAATTTTTTTATACTACACATTTCTGAAAATATTAACAATTTATGTAAATGTATCTTCTGTCTGACAGACAGACCTGAGATAATGAGACCCCTCTATGAAGTTGCTTTTAAGTGGTTGTTTTTTGTTTCAGGCTGTTTGTCGATGTTGTGAACGGCGAGTTGGTTCCCCGCAAATCCATCCTGAAGTCTCGTAGCCGGGAGGACAGTATGTGCAGTGACACCAGCGAGAGCAGCGACGACCGGCGGGGTTTCTGTCGCAACCTGAGCCATGATGAGTCCACACACAGCGACACCAGCGAAGGGGTTCTGCAAGAGGAGGAGAACTTCCCAAGTAAACCTCTGCCACTACCGGGGGTCTTTGAAGTAAGACATAAACAACTTGGTTCTGATATTGCAAACGTCCCAGTCCTTATCTCCTAAAGTTTTTTTGCAATTTGGATTTTACCCAAATTTTAATAAATAAATAAATAAATAAAAAGTCCACATCTACGCCTGTTCAAGTCCATATTTCTGCACACACAGATGTCTCTGCTTTTTCCGGGCAGGCATTTTCGGGAACAGTGGTGGAAAAGGACCCTACCCAGCCATCATTGATTCCACACCTAACCATCGTTTCTCCAGCCCTTCCCACAATTCCTGAGAGGAAGGCAGAGGAAGTTGTGCCCCAGGTGCAGAAGGAACTCTGCAAGAAGGTATCCAAATTCAAAGCTGCCAGGATGCAGCAGCAGATTTAACGCCTTTTTTAGGTTTATTTTTTACTGGAACATCAGAAACTGGACTGGTGACTTCAGTCTGCATTGATCTAGTCTCAATTTCTCATTTTTAATAAGTTGTCTTCAAACTGTAAAAGTACATTATTTCCGTAATTTTCAGTAGGCTGCATTATACTTTTGGATACTGGGTTTGTACCCTAGCGCTTTGGTTCTATTGAGGCAGCACCTTAAATTCAGGCTTTAAAAAAAGACAGGGAAAAGAAAAAAAAATGTAGCCTACAGATTTTTTTTTTTTTAAACTCTGAATGGCCGTTCATCCTCTAGTTTTATGATCTGTGAATTAGTCTAATACTCTGTACTAAGGAAATTATTTTGTTGGTGACTGTGATGGCTATAATATCAGTACTTTTTTAGGAGCTACATGTTGCTGGTGTATCATTTTTCTGTCTGCACAGTTCACTTTCTCAATTTATCTTGCATCTAGTGTTGACAGTCAAAGCTCATTACCAGCATATTATTTTTAAGATTGTTATCCTAAAGTAATCAATTGTACCTTTTCACATAGACTTGAGAAAATCCAACTTGACTGTGGATACATTTTAAGAATTTCTGTGTTTACCTAGCATTGCTTTGTACCTCAATTTTCTTTGCTGTACAACTGCTACAACCATGATGGTTGATTTGAGCTAACTGTATAAAGATAAATTTGTCAGAAATACTGTTAAATTTAATTGTCAAATAAAACTAGTTACTGAAAGCTTTCTGCTAGATTTTGTACCTTTTTTTTTTTTTTTTTTTAATAGTTGGTTTAAATGCAGTATGACATTTTGAAATTCTGTTGGGAAAACCTATTTTCAAGATGCCAACCATCAATAGTGTGTATCCTGTGAAAATAAAAACTGCATTCTGCTGTTGTCTTTAACCGTAGAATCCTTCTTCGAGACTGTCTATATTAAAGAGTAAAAAACTAATTGTTTGGGGTTGTTTAATTTTTACTGCCCCATTTCATTTCATTCTGAGTTCTTGTTGCAATTGCTCAAATTATTTTAATTTTATGTTTTTATTATTTTTTAATAAGTAAATGTGTTCAAGATGCTTTTGAAATGATTTTAGGAGCGTCGCACTTCAGACATACAGACAAATGCATGTAGGCTAGATTGTCCAAAGTGTCACTGAGATTAGTAAGCGACAATGCCATCTAGTGCACACCCCTGTGTTGCCAGAAAAACATAAGGAAACCTAGTCCAAAGTGGCAGAACATTAGATGGCACTGGCTCTTTCTTTTCTTGCCTACATTTCAAATATCTAAGGCAGGCCACTAGAACTGAAGAGAAGCTCTTGTACTCTGCTGAAAGCACCTTAACAGAAAAAAACAGCATTTGAGTAATTGAAATAAGAACAGAAAAAAGTAGAAACCTGCTTAAGCTTAAAGCTGTTACACTGGTGTCTTTGTAGTATTCCTAAAATCTTGTTATCCATTATTATTTGGTACCTCTTCCTGCCAAGATTCATTGCTCTGTTTCTTCCACATGGTTTTTATTTCGAAACTGTTATTACATGGCACAGTATACTTTGAATATCTATAATAGCTTTAACAAACACATCTGGTTGCTTGGTGGCATTAGGATGCAAATGTAAGAAGTATTTACAGACGCTGTGATTCTCAACCTTGTTTATCTGCAAAACAGTCTGAAACCAAACACCTGGTCAGGTGAATAACACTAAGCTAGCCAATTTCTTTTTTGACAAGTTTTGTTATTACTGTATATATTTTTTTATTTTTATTATGCTAGCTTGCCCTGTCATTCTCTTGGAACTAATCTTATGATTCTTCATATGCTTCTGACCATGTGTGTTGAAGACTTAGCATTTTCCCAGAGATCAATCATCTCTTCAGTACAGTAGCAGGTTTGTTTGAACAGAGGCCATTAGAGAGAACACACTTTGGAAGCGTTTTGGTAAACCTAAGCCTCCATAAAGGTCATTTAAAACAAACCCCCCCAAAAAACATGGAGTGCAACAACTGCTGATGTAAAGTGAATTTGTGATAGTGTTGTCATGCTTGAGAGGCACCAAACTTCATCTCCACGGTAATGTTATACAGCCTCCTGAAATGTCTGTAACAACATCGCTTGGTTATGTTGCTTACACTCCTAGAAGCAACTTTTCTATATACAATATAACTGGTTTACTAATCTCTTCATTGCAATGAGATCTGGTATGATACTTAATCAGTGATTTGCTGGTCCATCAATGCCATTGCACATTTGATCTAAGCAGTAATCCTGGCCATTTTATAATAATAATAGAGAATTTGTTTGAATAACTGGTCTGCACAGAGCCAGGAGACAAGCTCAGGACAGCAATGGTAAATATGGGAGAATGTTCTTAAGCTGAAACCCACGACACGGGGAGGGGGGGGGGGGGATCGGGGGGAGTGTTTATATGTGATAACTGGTTTAAGGCTCAGCAGTTTGCCAGTAATTGGGAAACTGGCACAGTGGTTAAGACCTCTGTTACACACTCGCCTTGCATCAAAAATGCTTTCCATTTTAGAAAAGAAAGCAGAATTAAAATCAGCTGTATTTAGTTGATTTAAGGCAATTTTGTGTTACAATGAGCCACATTTAATCCCGCAGTAACCTCATGATGTGTCCTCTGCCAATTCCCACTGTGCCTTCCAAATTCAATGCAGTAAATCAGTTCTAAAGTTGAGATGTATAAATATCTTCTGGTTGCTCAAAAGTAATTTGTCTGTCATAATGGGGCAAATGTGGATGTTTTATTGTATGCATTTCCAATGTAATGAAGATCAAACATGCTTTGGTAATTAACCTATTTCATTTGGCTGCTATTTAAGTAACTGAATGATCATGGTTTTGTTGTTCCACAGGAAATACAAAAAAGCACAGGTCACTTTATTTGCATTCATTATAGTATTTTTGCTCTGCTAAACACCCTTATCAAATGATGGCTTTTTGCATAATAGTTTGGTTTTATGCTAGTTTTTAATACTACTGCTTTCTAAAATTATCAAACCTAGAACTAAAAAGAAATTTTGTAGTAAAATGTTTCAACGAGAAGTCTTTGTGAATTAATTTTGTCTTGTAAATGAATTGACTGGTTGTGACTTTACTAGTTAAATACCACATGTTTTAGTAATACTTTCATGGCTGTGGATTGGTCTAATGTAGTGGTTTCCACACTTTCTAGGCTCAAGGACTCCCATGACATTAGTTAGCCTGACCCCAAACCAATGAATCCATACAAATGCGAAATGATATCAGTGCAGTAAGCATTGCATCCAAAATAATCCCAAGAATGTAAGAGCAGCACTCATGTAATCCCTACCAAACAGCTATTAGCAACAAATAGCTGTTTGGTGGGGATTAAACCCCTATTTTCAGAGATTTGTGGTTGAATAGCATTGACGTGAAATAAACACATGGATTATCATCCGTATATTGAACAATTGAGCTTTACCTGTTTTGTGGGAATCTGTTATTCTAAAATAAAATAAAATAGAAAAACTGGTCTGGTTTTGTATATTCAACTTCAGTAAAAATATTTTTTAAATCCTGGCTGTGAGATCTGTTATTCACCAGTAGGGAGCAGCAGCAGCTCCAACAGAAGGCTGCCAGTCAGTGATTGTAATTTATGATCCATTTCTATTATAGGTTGGGTGTGCAGAGATAGTTACAGTAATAATTACCAGGACTGAAGTGTTTCCAAGGCAA
This sequence comes from Acipenser ruthenus, assembly GCF_902713425.1. NCBI lineage: Eukaryota > Metazoa > Chordata > Actinopteri > Acipenseriformes > Acipenseridae > Acipenser > Acipenser ruthenus. The sequence goes on from NC_081207.1 coordinate 28,228,034, forward strand.
CCAATTTTTTTGCTTCATTCATGCTCTTGCTGCGAGTGTGCCTGTAAAGCATGACATTGCTGTATTGGGAAGCCTGCGGCCCTGCTGCTGCTCCAGGTTGAGGTTAGTAACACCATCATGAGGTGCATTCAAGCAGAAAAGACGGCTGGGATAAAAGCACACCCAGACACTATCAATTGGCCTTCACTCTGCTGTTTTACTTTTAAGTAACGTTGTTCAAATTGTAAATGCTGGTTTTCCTGCTTGGTACTGTGAGCTGGTACAAGAAACTTTAGCCCTTGTTTGTTAAATAGCAGAAAGGAAAATGAATTTAGGAAGACAACAAAGGGCTATGGTACAATACCATTCTAACCCACGTTCCCCAGTTGTTTTAATGTAAGATGCTGAGGTGAGCGTGTGCACAGAGCAGTGGTGAACTCGTCTTAATTGTTTTTATGGACCGTGCAATAGTAGTAAGGCATCATTTTGAAGAGAATTATGGTCATTACCTGCCAGAAAGAGGAGTGTTAATGGCCTATATGGGCCAGTAATGACTATGACGTCGGAACAAAATTATGTTATTGAAATTATCATTGACATTCTGCCACTTTGTATTTGAATAGAAGTCTGAATAGAATGCTGTCCCTTCTTTGCAGAGTCTTGCTGCTCTATCTTTCTACAATGTACTACACTTTGAATGCAGCTGTATGAAGTCAATTTAAAAGACATTCTCTTGCACTATTCCAAACATCTGAGCGACGTGCTTGGCTACTTCTGAAACTCAAATATTTTATAGTAAATGTTAGTTTGAATTTGTCTTTAACGGCTGGTTTCACAGACCCTGTTCTAATCAGGGTTTGTAAAACCAGCCACATATGCTTATTCCTTTTAAAAAAAAAAAAAAATCTTTATATTCCAACAGAAAATCAGTATGTGCATAGCTTTTATATCTTTTATGAAACATTTTCATTGGCAGATGCAGGTTCTTAAAAACCATTTAAAGTCCAGGCGTTTCAAGCACATTATCAATCTTGAAGCAAATTATTCCATTTCTTCTATTGATTTTGCATTGTAACCCCGTATTTCCCTGTAACACCTGCAAGTCGCCTTGAATAAAGGCGTCTGTCAAAGAAATAAATAACACAGTACCAGACTAATCCTAGTGTTACTCTCTGCTTGTTAAGTGAGCTTCGTCGCAACAGATTGCATCTGTTGTTAAACAAATGTTAGCAGTTATGAGAATAATGAGTCTCGGATTCAGAACTACTTAGGATGTAAGATTTATTTACACCCTGCTTTTTCTTGACTTAGAAAAGAAGTTCCTCTATGAATACTTAACCGCTGCTAGCAGAGTGGAGCGGCTTTAGCACTGCACAGAGCTGTAGGAGGCTCGAGATGAATGGATTTACACCCCCAAGTCTCCAGTCGGCCTCAGACATTAACGACCCCAAATACATGGTATATACCAGTGCTCTGCATATATATATAAGTACTGTATCATATAACAGAATCTCAAAAAGCCAGGTAGTAATTCAGTCTTGGGTGTTCTGCTGACGTTTATAAACTGCTCCAGCCTTACCCTCATGGTTTATGATGTCAGAGCAAAACCCTTCAAGCAAATTACTGCCGGCAGCCTTCCATAATTCTTTATTGAAATGATTAGTATCTAATAACAATAACTCCAAAGTTTCAAGAGTGGGCTAAAGGGTGCACTGGGTTCATTCACTCTGGAGGCCTGGGGCAAATTCGGTTAAAAGTAAAATGATTTAGGGAAAAGGCGTTGTTATTAGTCAAGCTTTGTGAAGAAGCTAACATGACCATGCGCCATGCCAGGCTTTAGCCAGCATCGTCAGTCCCTCACCTATCTCTAATTTCATAAAACACCAACCATTTTACACCTAGTGGTGACAAAACATCATTATAAAGTCATTTAGTTTCATGTTAATGGTACTTTTTAAAGTTATGTTTTGATATCTGAGATAACAATATAACACAACAATTTTGAGACGTTCTGATTCTTATAACTGGAATCCAAGCCCTTGGAGGCCCGGGAAAGGGGATAAAGCTGATATGATTTCTAAAATCTATGACATGTAAGATAAATGACTGAAATAGGTTTCTCTCTGATTTGATACTCCCATTTGTTTTCCTTTTCTTGATGTTTTGCTAAATATATGCTCCTTTCCCAGAGAGAGATGTACCCCCAGCCTTGTCCTCATAAGAAAATGAAAGTGTAACCCTTCCCTATCAAACTATTTTAGAATTAGTTGCCAAGACCAGACTCTGTGTTAAAAAAGGCAAATGAACATGAAAAGTTTTTTTTTTTTTTTTCATTCACTGTTATGGTTCTTAGTGTTAATAAAGCATGTCCATTAAATATTGATAACTTGCTATTTAGAATATAGACCCAAAATAAAAATAAAAAGCCTGAACTGCATGAAACTTAAATAGTTGCTATTCTGTTGTTCTATTAGCTACATAGTTCTCACATGTGCACTTATGAAAGAAACACATGCTATAGCAAACATTTATTTTCTTTTTAAAGCATATTATCTGGTACTATATTAAGAAAGTTTTAAGTTTCCATACCTTACTCTCAGGAAATCTGTTGCACTTGCAATTCCTAGGTCATTTGTTAGTGTTTTAAAACAATGCTTACTATACTATGTGCTAGATTCTCAAAGTTATTTACTAAATTGTTATTCGTGTTATTTTGGTCTGAAGGGGGGTGGGGGAACGACACGATTTAAAATTCACAAAATGAATAAGAAAGAATTTAAGACTACTCACAAATCCATAAAGTTGTTTATTTCTGATATGGTGACTTTGCTGTGTGTGTTTGTGCTATCTGAAAAAAAAATCATGCTTGATGACGTTTTGGAGAATTTTTACCACGTAGTTTTTTTTTTTTTTGTTGCTATATAACAAATGAAAGTGCATTTACATTAAGGCTGAACGGAGTCTTACTAGGAGACCCCTCCGTTCTTTAGCCTCATGTAAACAGAGTATACAAAACTGAGTATACAAAGATTTTTTTGACAGTAGAAATGACAGCTGCTTCTTTTTACACAAGCCACGTCCCCTGCAGTTGCTTCTTAAGTGAAAATCCAGAAGGGCTAATATTAAAAATGACTTTTAATAAAGCACCCATAGGTGTATAATAAAAGCTCGGCAGGAACAGTAGAGGGGTTTTCACTGGGGCAAGTTGTTTTGCTAATTGGTACCCTTCACTATTGATTAGCTGATTAGGAATGACTGGAGGTACCCTGGAGGCATTCAAAACCAAAAGAAAAAAAAAAAAATCAAGCATTCAGAAATGTTAGCGCAGGGCATCTGCAACAGCGTTGAGAAAAGGAACACTAAACAATCACAAAGTAAAATGTTTCCATTTCTCTGCTTAAAATGTGTCAAATGATGTGTAGAAATGCCCCATGTGAACATTACCTCAATAATACTGAACAGTCTTCCCCCCCCTCCCCCACCCTAACCTTATAAAAGTCCACATATCGTGCAGTTTTTGTTTTTTTGTAAACGGCTTTATGAAAACCAATATTCTATTAGGACTTCATAAAACACTTGCTTGTGCCAGTGTCTTGATGTTTACATCAAGTAAAACTTTTCAACTTTCAGCCACAAACCTTCAATGATTTCTTTGTGCATAGACTAAGCACCACGGATGATGGAATGTGGCTACATTCTATCACAGACGTGGAATTTTCTAAGAGTTCTGGGCTCTAAAAGCAATCCGAGTCTACCAAGAGGCAGTTTAACAGTTCAATGAAAATATAAAAAAAACTTTCGACAGACCACTCCTTTTGAGAGCTTTTTAAAGGACTTGTAAGGGATTATTTAACCTCTCATGTCCAAGGAGCATGTTGTATAAAGTCACAAACAGGACTAAGCTTTGTATCTTCTTGGGGTTTAAAAACCGCGGATGTGAGTAATTAAGCACCCATCAGTAATCAGAACTGCAGGGTATGAGGAGATCACTTCTGAATGGATATAATATTGAGGGGGGCAGTTGTCTCAAAGCATGTTAGATCGTTCTGTAGTTATAGCTGTTATATGAAAAGTGCTTTGGTCTTTCCTTCAGCGACATGCTGCTGTCCTGTCAATGGGAGCCTTTGTGATGTCCCTGTATACCGCACGATATACAGCTTTTGTCAGTCAGGGAAGCTAATTCAGTAGCTAACGAAAAGCCCCCCTGACTTATATTTCAGATGTCGGAAGTGCTTCAGTACAGTGAAAAGTAGAAATGTACCCTTTCCATCTTAAGTACTGGTTTGAATTATTATTATTATTATTATTATTATTATAAGTTCAGTTTGTCTTTGCTATTCGCAGCTCTCTGAGTGGAGTGAGGAGGGATACTTATTTTTTTGAATTTCTTCTGTATAGATTTATGTCCGTGTGGCAGTTTTATAATGTGTTCTGTGGACTAGGCTGAGACCTACAGACTCATTTTGTCGAGTGAGTGAGCAAAACCCAAGGCTTTAGCAATGAAGGCATTCATGTCATATGCCATGTAGTCAGTTTTCTCAGCAACAATAAAAGCCCTCAGACCTAGAGTCAAACTTTGCTATTTAATGGTACTTTTAAAGTGATATGGTTCTGCAGCCGAGGCTGGAGGCGCTGTTTTTGCCATGATGAATGGCCCTATTGCAATTTCAAATTATTTTGAACAGATCTCATTTAGCTCTTGAAGAGATTCAGCATGTTTATTCATTTTAGATTTGCGTTGGCTTCAGTATCTACATCTATGCCTGCAAACATTTTTTCCACCCTGTCTTAAAAAATGTCATTTGCACAATGCACATAGAACAATAAACTGAGAGTGTTTTGATAATGTGCATAAATTATAAACTATAATTAAATATTGTTATTCTTGGAGAAGGAAAGAATATACACAGAGGCTTAGCATAGAGTCTAGTCCTTGGGATCTGCGGGAGTCTTATAATTGTTTTTATTGATTGTTTCTTTAGGTCAAACAGTTTTAAGATAACAATAACACAGGGTGACATTAGACATGAAAAGCATTCAGCAGTGACTTCCAACATTTACAGTATGTGGCACAAAAATAATAATTTAGTGATTTTATATAATCCAACATTATATAACATACACAACATTATAAATAGAAAAAATATAAATAAACTTGCAAGACAAAAATAAGACATTGTTTTTACATGTTCTTAGATAGATATTGTTGTTTAATGTTACCATTTATAGAAATGCTTCAAACCATATGATTTCTGATGAAAAAAAATAGGCATAGCCCATTGATGCATAAATAAATACATGTTACTGGATATCTGCAATGGTTTACCATACTTCTTCGGAAGGTTGGAACCACTGGACCTGATGAAAGCAGCTCTCCTGTTCTGTCAATGAATGTGAAGCAAGCTCCCGATTCAAGTAATATCTATTGCATTCTACTGAAGGAAAAGCTCTTGAAATAAAGATAGGGTGTTAGCATTGTGTGAATACCAAAAGAACAAGTCCTATAAATGGGGAGGCTTTCCCGTCACCCTAAAAGTCAAGCTCCTTTGTATAACCCAGTGGAAATGCCTTTTCCAGGATACACTACTACTCTGGCATCTGGTATGAGTCTAGATAATCAAACCCCATGTTAGGGACATGTGTTTTCCTTTCATTTTCATTTTGATAGACTCAGTTTTACAAAACGGGACAAGGTGTCAGTGGTCTTAAGCATAAAAATAATATAAAGAGGTTGATATAAGATCTTTTATGCAATGCTGGACTCTAGCTAGGTGCCAAGTGGTGCCGTGTGATAATTCACATAAGCTGTGCTGTTTATCGTTGGGGGACTCGGTTATTTTCAAAGAATTGGATCATTCCCTATATAGACAATGATAAAGGAGTTTTTTCCACAAAAGTGAGTTGGCACAGTGGGGTAATTAAATAACATGCTGTGTTGCTCTCCTTGGAGTACTAGGTTCAGATCCAGCTGATTCCTTACTTTCTTTTCAAAGAAATTGATCATGTATTATATAGACAATGACAAAGGAAACTTCCATGAAAGTGGGATGGCTCTGTGGGCTAATTCACTAGTATGATGTGTTGTTCACCTTGGAGTACTGGGTCAAATCCTGATTAATTCCTTCCTTTTTTTATTACAAAGACTTGGTTAATTTACTTTGTCATTGAAAAAGCAAGCACTTTCATGGATGTGAGATGGCACAGTGCTGTAATTCACTAGTATGCTATGCTGTTCTCCTTGGAGGACTGGGTTAAAATCCAGCTGATTCCTCCCTTTATTTTAGTAGAATTAGATAATTTCCTGTATAGACAATGATAAAGCAGAACTTTCCATGAAAGTAAGATGGAACAGTGGGCTAATTCATGAGCTTGCTGTGCTGTACCTTATAATCAATGTGAAACACAACTTTCCTGTGGGAGATGGTGGTGTTCTGGATTCAAACCCAGTCCCACAAGGAGGATAAGCACAGCAAGCTAGCAAAGTAGCCCACTGCACCACCTGGCTTCTTGTGTCACTATGTGTTACTTATTCTAAATTATTTTAGCTGTTTAAATACATCACACACCTCTCTCTGTATTTCATTATTTAAAGTTTATCAATGTTCCAAAAATGTAAAGCTATGTTTTACTAAACATTTTAAAACTTAATAAATAAACAATTACCATAACAAACATTATCGTAATATGATGCCTAAAACACAATAACCCAATATATTCCTAATAAAGTTCAGTTCTTATCTGTAAACAACAGGAACACGTTTAAAGTTTGGACATTGTTATTTGGTGGTGTTTATATATAGAATAACAGATGGGCTTCAGTGAGATTCAGGAAAATAATTCCATCTAGGGTTTCTGTGACATCATAAATTACGAGAGCGAAGGTTGAGTAATTTATAAACTGTCACAGAAACCCGAGATGGAATTGTTTTCCTGTAACTCACTGAAGATTTTTTATAATACATGGATACCCTTGTGATGCTTATATTAAAGAAGACAAGGTTCAGCAGTACAGTTGGTTTTTTTAAAACATAGTGTTTCAGTGCTGTACAGACGTTCTATGTCGTTATCCGGTAGTGCTTCAGCTTTATTTGGATAATTGCCTTTACCTTGTTTTCATTTCCCGTTCCTCTCCAGTTTCTCTGAGATACGAATGTACCAGCTTTACATCATTTTAACGTATTCTCATTTTGCTGATTATCAATGAACATTTCTGTACTGTGGGTGTTGTCGAGTGATTGAAAACGAGACATTTTGTGTTTGAATTGAAAGTGGAAAGCACTTTTTAAAAGCATCATTTTCTTATACCATTAGAGTACTAGTATAATTTTAATAGCAAAACTGCTAATATTTATCTAATGTATTGAAATTGTGGGGAAAACCTCAGCGTTTCATTATAAATATATATTTAAGGGCAATTCTCATACCTTCCATTACATTTGCATTATGCCATTCTCACTCTAGCGTGCAGATATAAAGAGCACATTTTATCATGAAAATTAGAAGGTATCAAAACCTCCGCTGGTAAAAGTAGAGTTTGGGATAAAATTATTGTAACTCTTCTTAATATACACAGTGATTGATAGATACTTTTAGAATGATTTTTAGATTTAATTGAACAATTAGCCATTCATTAAAATCAATAAAAGGATAACAATTTGTCAACACATACTGTAATACGTCCCGGTAGTCATTTTGTTATGCAAATCTCTGTGATTTTGTTTTAGGGGCAACTGAATTAAATAATTCCAGTATATATTTTTGCTGACCATAAATAAATAAATACATAAATAAATTGTACCAAACTGGTGTTTTTTCTTTTTTTTTTTCAATGAAAATACAAATTGCAATAGGATGTGATATAAACATATACTGTACATTGTTTCAGTTCACTATATTTTATTTATTTATTTGAAGCAAAAATAAGCATTGCCGCATGCTATAAAGCAGTTAACCTGATTTTGCCGATAACGAAACACAGTCTTGCCGTATACAAAATAATTCCTCCATTTTAAAACATTAGACCAAGCTCTAATCCGACTCTGATCCTGCTCTGAAGCCAGATCGAAGTAGGATCAGATTCTGAGCCGAAACTGAGCTCAAGATCAGCGGTGATCCTTTTAGTGCAACTCAATACATCACGGGAGCAAGATCGGAACCTGGATCCAGGATTAATACAACCACCCCCTGGGCTCAAGAGCCAGAGCATGGCCAGCTCTAATGTGAACCCAGGATTTGTGGTCTCAGTAAAGTCTAGACTGGTCCATTGATTTATTAATTTGCTGACTGAAATGGTGGCACAGCCTTTTTCTCACCCTCCTTAAAACAACACAAACGAGTTTGCATCAACTGCTACGCCTTACTGCAAAGAGGTTTTGCTGTGTAGCTCTAAATCTGATTTTGAATGATTTTAGGAGAGTAGGGTATTCACCGTCCCAGAACAACAGTCAAAGCAACAACAGCCAACTTGCAATGATTATTTTCATTTGACTATATTATGGTTTTATTGTGCATTTCCTTGAGCAAGCTTGACATGTTCAATAGACAAAAAATAAGCATTTATAATTAAGCAATAGTAACACATAATAAGGTTATGTCATTCATAAATGATGTATTCGTTATACATCATTTCTAGATTGTCATTTGTGGTAAATTTGTTTTAATTTATCCTTAACGCTTGATTAATAAGTTTTAACAAGCCAAATGCACATTATACTGACAGCTTCTGATGTACTGTATACAGCATACCCACGAGCAGAGGTACTCTACATTAAATATATTGGTTGTCAGTCTTTTTTGTGGGCTATTTTGTCAAGCTGTAAAATGTGTACCAGTGGGTTGATTGGTTGTTATTTTGTGTTATTACTTGGCAGGAAGTGCTGAATTCATCTCAGGTTTTGTTTGCTGTGCTCTTCAAATAGTATGTGCTGTGAAGTGATAGAATGCAATAAATCGTATTCCATGTGGGTGATTCGAAGTCGAAACGCTAGTTTGTTGCGTCTCTTCATCCTTTCTATGCTGCACGTCATGGAAGTCACAGAATCGTCATACAAAATGGAAATACAGTTCTTTAAAAGCTTGTGAAAAGAAAAAAAAATGGTAAAACCGTGATTTAAACACATAATATTTTATAATAAGATTTCATGCCTTTGTTCACAAAACAATGAATAACATTATGTGTGTTTTGCCAAAAATGAAACAGTTCTTGTGTCTTTACATCAATATCAAGTCCATTCTGACAATGACTTAATTATATAAGACAAATCATCAAGCCATGTTTGTTTTATATACATCATTTCTATAGATGTCTTAAACCCAATTACATACTGAGAACAAACCAGTTTAATATTAAAAACTAACAGAGATCTATCTATCTATCTAGCTATTGTTTAAAAGTAAGATTCAATAATACAGTAAGTACCAAAATAAATTAATTACTTTAACTTTTTTCTTATCAAAATTCTATTAAATTTATTTGAAGTCCATATAATCCTTCTGATAGGACATTTAACTGAGTTCCTGTCTATTCTCACAGATATTACATTTGGCACCTACTGGTATTTGTCAGACAAATCTTTAACTACCTTTAATAAAACTACCATAGCCAAAGCAAAGCATAAGAAAGCCTGATTATGAACACCAAAGTATGGTACAAAGCCTGCTAAAAAACATTAACTACATTGGTAGACCACCTTGGCTCTTTTATTGCAAGACTTTATTCGTCCTAATTATTCAATTGATCTTCAGGTCAATTAGATAATGAAGGAAGTGGAGAAGTCCTGCAATGGAATGCCGTAGAAGAGACAACCCCTGAACTATACTATCACAGCTACGGCAAATGTATAGCATCAGATGTACGATAGGAAACGGGTTTCTCCAGTCCTTTAAAATGGGACGCAGGAAACAAAATGTGACAGATCCCGTGAAAAAGTGTATGCTTTTGTGACTATCCCACAAAAATAGTGCAGAGAGATAGGAGAACATAATGGATCAGTTTCCAAGTTCATTCACTTACACTAACTGGGTTTCACGGCCGTAGGTACAGTCTGCCCGCTGTTTGATTGGCTCGCCAAGAGAGCCAGCCAGGCACCTGGTTAGATTAAAAGCAGGAGGGGATAGCGACACATGACCCACCTCGAATCCACAGCAGCCTGTGCATTGTGACTCGGGTGATTTAACAGTGCTCTGTGATCATGGCACCAAAGCTCCATATGTTGTGATGTGCTCATCGAGCAGATCCTGCCTGCTGCACTGCTATAATCAATTTAACAAGATAAATTAATAATCAAATTCAAATGATGGTTGCTGATCGACTTAGGGTAACTAATCTTTCAATAACCATGACCTCTATACAGCATTTAGGCAATTATTTTTCACTGCTAGTGTTTCTGATTTTTTGAGCCCCCCGATGCATTTTTAGAGGATATACGAAGACAAAATAACAGATTCCTTATTTTAACCGACGGTGTCTCTGATTGGCATCAGATGCAAAGAGGAAGCCAGTAATCCTCATGAATGTAAAAGTAGCTCATTGACTCTGAACTGTGTTGTTAGCAGTTTACTAAGCAGGCATATAAATGCCATATTTATGTTTCCAAGGATAAACCATACTTTCATCTATCTAGAAAAGTTTTCAGTATGGTTAGGGCACTTCATCAGACTTTATCATACTCTTTTTATTTCAATGAAAACCCAAACCGCCCGTTAGAACTGTATTTAAAAGAACGGCTTATCCTGCCTGGTAGCATTAGTCGAAAGAACATTTTTAAATAAATTAAACATTGAAACAAAGAGAGAGTCCATTCACTCAAACTTACTGAGTGTAGCAAAAATGTCAACAGCATAAAGTCAGAGAAGATTGAATAAAATAATGCAGAAGAGAGATTAGTCATGCACAGACCCACACAGCTTTTCAGCACGCACAATACCACTTTTTATAACTACTCTATCTCTACAATGACTACATTCAATATATTGAGGATGATACATAGTCAGCCATGTAATCTCCCTTTGATTTCAGGAGTCATTTATCCTGGCTCTTTTCATGAGTGACACTGATGAGCAATCCCTCTGTTTTTCCAGCTCATTGTTATATTTACTGGATGGTTATAGTTAATTAAGGAAAACAAAAATAAAGAGGGACCCATTCCCACCAGGAGGAGGGCATTGCCTGTGCTATTGAAAAAGTAATCCAGGTCAAGCTGGTGTTGACACATGACAATGTAAACTGTAAAGTTCTCAAAATATGCAGCTGTAAAAACGGTGGCAGGTTATGAAAATGAGAAGAATGCCGTCGCTATGAGTGCTGGAATGGAAAGGGGGAGGCACAGCTGTGCTGCTTAAATAAATTACTGTCCAAAAAAAAAAAAAAATCCCGATGAGGCCTCACGAAAACAATGATCAAGATTTTATTTTATTCCAAGTAAATTCATGCATATAAAAACCTATATATCAACATATACATTCCGATGTCCTTCAGAATTAACAGAAATAATGTGCCAGCTCCTACACTCTTAACCTAATGTAGCATGTCTTCCTTTGTTTTTATTTCTGTATTGCACCAAATGTATTAAGAACCAAAGGGTGGTTAAAAGTAAGCCTTATCCCTAACAGCTCATCCCAAACATGTTAGGTGTACTGCTTCCGTCCAAAGCAAACAATACAAGACTAGCATGTCTTATTGTTCTTGAAACACTTTATGATGCGTACTAAATATTATGACTGCTGTGTGTCCTAGGATAATTGATTCACCCACACAGCCATTTACTCCCCGAGCTGTTCATTTTACAAATTCTATAACCTTTTAGAAATTCTTTCAGTGAAGAAGATTGCTGCCTGGCCTTAGATTCATTATGGTGATTGAATCCTCTTCAATATAAAACTGTTTAAAGAGAGCACAGCTCGGCGTGTCTCCCTGAGACTGAAGGCACATGGGTTAAAAGCTTGTCTGGGTGGCATAATTCATTGCTGCTGTGCCAAACAATCACATCTTATTGTGACCTTCATATGATACAAAAAGGCAGCGGTAAAGAGCTCCGATATTTTTCTTTTTTTTTTCATTTTCAGATCTCCTCCCACCACTCACTATTTACAGCTTCTCGCATCAGAAGCTATTTAGAATACCTAATTAAATTGCTAATTAATAACATTGTAAAGGGGAAACTATTGAAGAAAGGACCTTACAATTATTTTGGAGCATTTAAAACAGCCTTGTTTGCAATAGAAAATGATATATGTTTTTATTCAAAGCACCTGGACCTTTGCTATTCATCAGGGGGGTGACGAGGGATGCAAATTAGTTTTGTTTTGCGGGAGATGAGAAGGGCAGATGGTAAAAACGAGAAATAAAAAAAGACAAAATTGAGGACAGTCTTTGCTGCATCTTATCATAGGGGCACATGGTGGTGTTGGATTAGTTTGGATTTTACACCATTACATATGGCATTATAGCTTCCCATACTTACCCCATTGTCATTTCTTTATACTTCAAACAAGAAATTGTGAAACTCCAATTAGCCTACATAATTACAGTTCTCCAAATCGTGCCAGTCACATGCAAGGCGGGATGTTTTTATTCATTTGTTCTCTGGGATTTAGAAAGAACCTCTGATCGTCTTGCAAGGGCCTGAAGGTGATGGAACTGATATTAGAATCACTTGTAGGTAATTACCAGACCCTCCACATCCTTAAAACCTGCAAAAGCTGCAATGTATTACGAAGCCCATGGATACCATAGCGAAACCTTTTACTCTTCTTCTTAGCTTCAATTTGTAGATGTTAATCCCATTTAAAAACAAAAACATCCTAGAGGGAAGAAGATGGACAACAACCAGCCTCCTATTTGTGATGTTGAGCTTGTGGCGATTTCCCAGAACAGTTTAGCCCTTTCCTTATCTTCCTATGATCTGTGTAAGTAGCATCAATTAGGAGCACAGACGCAAAGACCCTTGGTAAGTTCTCTCACTTGCATATCTCACTGGAGCCCCCTCCAGGCTGATTTAAAGCCTGGTTAATGTCTGCCAATTGTCTTTGTTTCTTTGTTTCCATTTATCCACTACAATTAAAAATGGGAGAACTGTCTGGTGACATGGGAGGTGGATGTTTCTATGGAGCTGCTGTTCAAAGTGTCAAGGCTTGTTAGCACCACGTAACCAATGAGCAATTTAAAAGCAAGCCATCTCATGATCAATATTTTTCTTTTTATAAAGAGCAATTCTTTCTGCATTGCCAAGTTATTTTGTTTGTATGCTCTAACTACACACTGCAAGTGTCCGGGCATTGAAGTAAAGCAACGGTAGCTAGGAAGGCAGAGTGGAAATTAACAACACAAATGGGAACGTGCTTTTAGTTTTTGATACAGACTGGCTTTAAATCTAAAGCTACTGTATTTTTCAGGTTTTCGATGTTTTCTCAGATGGTCAAACTAGTTCTTATTGAGAATGGTTCTCAATGAACACCAAACAAAAGGGAAATTAAGTTAGTATTTACTGATCCCATGTGATCCTTTCCCTCTTTTGTAGTTGAGCCATTTGCTTGTATTTGCATGAAGAACACTCCCATTACTGAGACCTGAATCATTGGATCTACATTCTCATGCAATGTTCTTTCACTCTGTGGAAAGTTTTGGTTTCTTTACTGTTACCAGTAGTGTGGAGTAGTGGTTAGGGCTCTGGACTCTTGACTGGAAAGTCATGGGTTCAATCCAGCTGGGGGACACTGCTGCTGTACCCTTGAGCAAGGTACTAATTGCTCCAGTAAAAACCCATGAGGCCCAAAAATAATGTGATATCTTGTAACAATTGTAAGTTGCCCTGGATAAGGGCGTTTGCTAATAAATAATCTTCAATGACAATGCAGTGGCTCCACATATCAGATGGGCAACCGTTATCATTGGTAGAATGGTACCACCAGGGTAATCATGTCACTATGGTATAGCCCAATTCACTAATAATGATTTTACATTGCAATACCATAGTGGAATATTAGTATATTGGTTCCAAGTCTATTGTTGACATGTGGGCTTCTATGATTTTTTCATACACTTAATGTTATCAGGTATTTCCATTCTTTTCCAATGTGTATGCTTCCCTTTGTGAACTACTGCTTTCTTATCAAAAAAGCTTTTAAATACTACCTTGAGAAAGTAGACATGTTAATTATTCCAAAGCTGTGTGTAAAAACACAAAGCATGTGCTCATAGATCTTCTTTCACGTTTATTTCAGATTCTCATTAGAATCAGAGCTACAGCAGACAGGTCCGTGCACCCCTGTAGTTCCCATAGAAAATGCTAACTGCTCTGTAAAGCGTCCAAGGCCCAGTGTTCATCGAAGCATCCTGGTCTTAACTATAATATACTGTAGTCTTGGTAGTTTATTAGCTCGGAAGTTAGGAAAAGGAGGGCCCTTTTTCACAGTTTTATTAACATCATGATCAGCACACCAACTCTATCTGAATCTTTTATTCATTAAGTTTTACCAATATAAAATTTAAAACAGTGTTTTTGTCAAATTATGTAAGGTCAGCATAATTTTCTGCCTATTGCTAATATCTATATCATCTTTGCTTTAGTCAGCTCTATTTAAATATGCAATCATTTACAGCTTTTGACTATGTGTGTGTGTGCACCCAATTTCCAATATTCCACTACTACACTTTTTTATGCTGACATCAATGGCAAGCTATTAAAGACAGTATTTCATTATTGGTTCTTCATCCCCAGTGGTTATTTACAATCCTATATATACTAAGCACTGATATTAAAGGAAACCATTTTAATGAGGTGCTATCTGCTTTAGCAATATGTCTTTCTCCGCATGAGATTGTGTTTAAAGATTTTTATCAAGAAATGGCTGTTCACTGGGGTTATGTTTTGTCCATGAAATATGCATTTCATATCTCTTTCATTTCATTAACATAATTTAATTTGTGCTTTGCATTCTGTGCATAATACATATTTGATTTACAAAACAAATATTTCCATTAGAAAATGAATTTCATGCAGGCAAAATGCAGAACTGAGTGATGTAAGGAAATAAGAAAAAAAAAAAATGTATTATCTCAAGCTACCAAAAAAAAACCTTCCCAAGGACGGAAAGCACACTTAGTGGAAAATAGTTCATATGATATAAAAAATAATTATTTCCCAATGTCAAGGTACAGGGATTCTCAAAGGTCTGATTGTATTGGTTTGACAATGACTGTTACATACCAGTACAATATATATATATATATATATATATATATATATATATATATATATATATATATATATATATATATATAATGTGATGATAATATTTTTAACCCATATATTATTTTATATATTCTATCTTTCTTAATATAGGCAACCATCTGTTGTTCCCCATACCTGTTTCACCCACTAAACGTAAATACGACTTTGTCAGCAAGTGTTTTTTTTGTCTTGTATTTCCATTGTCCTGCTCTTTTAATGCAGGCTCTTTGAATGCTTCTCTTACTAGCATGAACCTTGTTGTTTCAGAGTTCCTGGCTTTCCTTGGTTGAATTGCAACGTCTTTATTTTGAGTGTATTTTTCTATTGTGCTCTATTGCACTGAGAACAAAAAAATAAATAAAAAATGGCCACTGTTTGTTTATAAAGACAGGAAACTGTTACGAAGTAGGAAAATGACCAATGATTGAAGATGAAGATGACAAGGGTGTATGTATTACAATAAGGCAACAAGGTATTCTATTACCATGGTAACATAGAATAAATATTGTGGGACATCCTTTGTGCAATCTTTATACAATTTGTAATACAATCAATATGCCGCATAAATATAAAATGAGTGAGCATTTCAATACAGCACGGAGAGTCATCTGTTTCTGATGGTTTCTTCTTCCCTTTTTCTCTTAAAAGCAGGCATTAGCTGTTTGACCATGTTTGATAAATGTCCATGTTCCTCCCTTTATTTTTTTTTCCTTATGAATGTTGCTAGTTTTAATTATAGAAATGCACCTTGGTAGTTTAAAGGCTATCAGTGGCTCCTTGATAAGTTCACAGAGCTGAGGGCTTTGGATAACAAGAACCATTTAACTGGCCCTAGTGAGTTCATATTAATTTGGTTTATCTCCGGCATAAAGATCCAGGTAGCAGTGAGACAGGGCCTCGGCTTTATGAGCTCAAAATATAAAGTCAATGTCAGTGCATTTACTTTTTATTCCAAGGGGGTAGAAAATAAGTTGTCTAAGCTAAAAGCCAAACAGTAAGATCTGTGTTTCAGGGTAACCCGTATTGAGAGGTATTTTAGGCTTGTCCGACAAACATTATATATTTTTTAAAACCAGTGTTTAAAACAAATCTTAACGTTATAAAGTACGGGAAGCTATAGGAGATGAAATTCCCTCTCCAAATATCTTTTATCTTTTTATTCCTTTCCTTTTGATCTTGTCAAAGGTTTTAAATATCAGCATTTAGGTCAAGTCAGTTCTATAGAGTGCGGTGGAGTGTGATGCATTTTGTTTGCTGTCTACCTGTGAAACAGTCTAGTTCTCTTAAGCAAATGTGCTTTGCATGAAGAGTAATCTTCAATTAGTTAGGCATATATGACATTAGCTATGTGCTAAGCAATCAGAGTATTAGGAAACATTTCAAGCATATCTGGTCACTTAAACAATTGTCCCATGCTTTGACACACTTCTTTATTTTGTTCTGACACTTATTATTAACATTTGTATGAAATCAAACCTTTCCCTCCTGTTTGAAACATGGCTGGAATGAAATGCAATGCTGGATACAGGTAACTTGACTTGTTTGTTAAGATCAGCATTGGAAAAAATCAATCTTATACTACAGAACTATCAGATCATATAAAATTATGGATTCTTGGTCTAAGCTTTCAGACACTGTCTGCAGAGCTGTGCAAATCAATTCAAGCATACACATAGAGTCAACACACACATACACTATAATAGGAAATTGAAGCAGTGCTTTTTTTTAGTTTTTTTTTTAAATGTGCTCCTACATATTTGTTTTGTGGATTACCATTCTGAAATTAAATTTGAACAGTTATGTACAATAGAATGCAAAATACATTTCCTGTTTTTCATCCCTTTGTTTATCAGAAGGGTGGATGCAACCCTGCCTTTTTACATTTCATACAAAAAGATTAATCATTTATATTTTAGTGTCTTCTGAGCCCAGAATTGTTTTCAGTGTTCAGTTGTTTACTAGTCAATAATCATATTAATAATAATAATTTATTTATTTCTCCTTGTTCTTCATTACGTGTTCATTTTTTGTACTGTACAATACCTTACAATGTATTGTACAATACAATACCTTGCAATGCCCTAATTCTGTGTTAAAAGGGAGGTCAGATCATAGTCCCCACCCCAATGTTGACCTTATGATCATGTGAGCATTGACAAAAGCCACTCCAGTACTACACAAGATTGTTGTAAGCACTGTGATATGGATACTCTGTTTGTAGTTGAGAAACTGGTTGATATTAAACTGGAAATGATTATGTATTGCCAGATGTCTTATTATTTAACATCATGTCATCCATTTGAGGCGTGTACCATATGCAGTCTCAGAAGAGATCCTGACCTTCTAGATAATGTAGCTGCAATGCATCATTTGTTTACCTTTTTGGCCAACCTGGAAACGAGAGCATTCCTAGAGTGTGACATTCTTACTAACTTATTAAATAAAAAGAGAAACACAATTGCACCTTTTGGCACAGACTGGCTGATCATCACCCCTCCCACACACACAGAGCCAAAACACAGCACAGAGTCTCATACTGCTAGAAAGCACCCCCACTTGGCTCGATGAAACCACCACTTGGCAATGCATACACCCCTTTAAGCAGCTAGTGTCACACGGGACACTTCTTTCACTATGGATGTCGAAGGTGTCATCTCTGAAAAAGACATCTGGCCAACTGTCATGGAAGTTATGGTCTGTGATTACCGGCTTACCCCAGAAGAACAGAAAGGTAAGTGTGATTATAATAATGATGCCATTCATTATCCTCTATATGTTAGGATCCCAGGCCACAATTTGACCATGTTAGCTTTGGGTTAATTGTGGAATGATCCTATTGCCTTTTAAAGGAGCAGTACTGATATGCTGTATTTAATAGTTTAATATTGAAGCAAAGGAGGTGCCTGGGAATAAAGGGGTATCCCCTATATCAGGGGTGCCCAATCCTGGTCCTGGAGGGCCGGTGTCCTCCTGGCTTTTGTTGCAACTGTGCCCTAAATTACTTAATTGGCCCAATCAAGCACTTATTAGAAGCTTAATTGGTCCAATTAAGCAATTTAGTGTACAGTTGGCACAAAAACCAGGAGGGACACCGGCCCTCCAGGACCAGGATTGGGCACCCCTGCCCTATATCCTGTCCACCCTCACACTAAGTATAGCTTTACCCTGATTACCAAATGAACCCTTTAAACACTCATGGGGGCCAACCTACTGCCCTTGAGCTGCCCCAAACACAGCCAAGAATGGCACAACTGGGACACCCCTCTAGCCAGCCCACCCTAGGTAGTTAAACTGGACCCTTAAAATCAGGGTTATAAATTGTAGGGCGGCAGTATTTTGATCCACCACTGTTTAGATCATTAAAATAGACCACCTTGGGTTTAGTGAAAGTTGTAGATAATGGGGTCTGGATTATTGAGTGATCCTTAACTCCTTTGCATAACAAAGAAAGAATGCTTATAATACCTCTGTCCCAATGATGTACATTATACATGAAATGTGGCTTGTGATTTATACTTGGCAAACTCTCCTATTATATTTCTACTCTATTATTACTGTATATTGTATTTGATTGTTAAGAGCAATCAGGCAAAGCTGATTTCTGCTTTAAAAAATGTGAGCCAGCGTATTCTCATTGCTTCTGGCTATAACACATTTACACTGCCGCACTAAAAGCCTGAGATAACCTAACTTTAAGGACTGTCAAATTGATATATGTGGTACAGTGAATCTGATGGTTCATGTGCTATGAAGTCTGATGTAACATGTTTCCTGTTTTTAGACTATATCCCACCTCTGGCTCAAGTGTTTATGCCATATGGCATGATATTTTTATATTACTTCCTTAAATTGGACCTTGTGGCTGTCCTGTCCAAATTTCCCCTAACCAGTACAGTAATCCAACCCTATTAACTGTTGGACGCACAGCTCACCCACCATAGCAACAGTGCTTAAAGTGAGGGGGGCCAAGGGAGGGTCAAGGGGAGCTGAAACAATATTATAGGATAATTGAAAGTTTATGGAGAAACTACAGGAGTGTGGAGCATACGGTTATACACAACAATTGTACAGTTAAATTGTCATTACATGGGAAAATCTTAACAACTATTATTTTAATAAAACAAGGTTCAAGTAACAGACCACCACCTAATCTTCCCACATGGGCCACCTCTGGAGCAGTGGAATCCACTACTATATGTAAAGTCTTGGACAGCAAAAAACACAAGAGTTGATGTTCTAAAGTTTTCTAATAGGAATGACCTAGTGGGTTAGGCACTCCCCCCCCCCCCCCCCCTCCGAGCTTTAGATGTCCACTTTAACCACGGCATAACAATATGATCAATACATTTTTATCTTGCAATCCTCTGACAAGTAATAAAAAGCACATGTTTTATATCACATGTAATTCGAAATTTTGCAAAGAAATACAGTAACCAAGCATAGCATTACTCTGTATTGGGATTAGTTGCTACAGTGAGCATCAATATTATTCTTTTGAATTGGTGATGTATTTCCTGCTGTCTGGTCTAGTGTGAAATCAGCTGCCTGCACAAACTTACAGAGACAAAAAACAAAACAAAATAATCTCTGTTTTTGGCATTTATAGAATTTGAAATGTACAGTGCGGGATGCATACTGTAGAGTTAATGGGAAACAACTAACATATTCTGAAATGAAAAACATGCAGTGTTGCAGCCCTGCTCTTTTGCATTGCTGTTACGACGTTTGCTTGCGGTGCACATGGTCGCCGGTTCGCGCCCAGCCTCCACTCCTGTTACAATGGCATAAATAAACAATTTCATTTAAAGGGAGAAGACAGGGGAATTAGAAACAAGAGTTCTTCAAAAACTGTGTCATTCCAACACAGTACCTGTACTGTACTGGAAATTCCAACATGGCGGAACCAAGGAGGATACCAAAGACATATATTGGTTGTAAAGCTCCTGCAGTCAAGTGGGGATTCACATTCCACCAATCACAGTCCTCTGGGTCTGATTTCATGTCTTCTCTTTGTTTTACATGGGTCTGTGTGATCCTTTGTTCAGATATAACATGTATGTCTTATAACAAACATTTGAGGTTTACAGAACAGAACCTGATACTAAAGGGTGTACACAAACCCCCTTTTAAACAGGCTCTCGTCATCCTTATCTGTATTATTATAGGCAGCAAGAAAATGTGCAATAGTTTAACCCCTAAATATACACTTTCATAAACCATCCTCAAACTTGCGCAAGCCTTATTACCGGCGACATATGGATAGCCTTGGTGTGATTTTAGTTTATTGTCACTGCCTGATAGCAAAGTTTAATGGAAAAGAGCCAACACTGCCAAAGAATTGTAATCATTTTTGTGATAAAGTTATATGTTCAGCCTTGAAAAACTGAGAGATAATGTTTGGACTCATTATAATTCCCAGTGTGTTTAAACAGGCTGCACAGAATGCAAACAAAAGCAGCTGAAATTTGAAAAGTATTATCAATATTGCTGATAGCGGATGCCCTTTGCAATCAGAACAAGCATATCTTCCACAGCAAATTTATGGTTGAGCAGTTTATTCATTTCTATTAGCCTGTTGTATGTATATATATATATATATATATATGTGTGTGTGTGTGTATGTGTATGTGTGTGTGAGTTTGTGTATACATAATTTATGAAAAGGCCAAACAACAGTCATTCATGTATTGTATTATTTTTTAAATTAATAACTGGTCTGTTTCAATTAATAGTTCATTTGAAAGACATCAAAATAAGGCTGACTCGCTGAAGAGCTATTCTTCATGTATGCCTGAAACAGTATATTAGCAACACTATGTTTTTTAGTATAGTAGCAGTATACTAGACAAGTTACAGTACATTTTCTTTAGATTTGTTATAGCAGGCTGCTGGAGCAAAATAATTGTCATTTTCCAGCCAGTGGGCCTAAAGTCATACAACATAATGAAATAAAAAGTAGCAGACTCAAGGCATGCTAAATCATATACTGGTAGATCTGAATTATTTAGTGTATATGGAGGCAGGGATGTTCAGATAAGAAAAAAATAACAAGAGATGATAAGTACAGTAAAATGAGAATTGGAAATGATTACAGAGTTACCAAACAAAATCAACAAAAATAGCAAATGGCTGTCATGCATCTCACCAATAATGTAGCCCAAACCTGAAAATAATTTTACTGGCAGCTTACAATGATACAAAGTACAGCTATAGCCAGACGTTTTGCATCACCCTATAGCAAGAACTAATTTTGCTTCATAAAGTCAAATGAAAATTGCTGAATAATGTTTGTGTGACCTCTATGGAGTTCGAGAAGTTGCCCTGCCAAAACTTTGAATAAAACATATATACATTATAGATACATAGATAGGAAACTTAACTTTAGGGTGTGACAGTTAAGGAATGTGCAGAAAACCTGAAAATTGTGGTAGTCTGAAACCAACTCCCTAGTAATGTTGTTGAAACTGACACCCTGGGATCCTTCAAGAAGCTGCATGATGGATTCTGGGATCAATAAGCTACTAACAACCAAACGAGCAAGATGGGCTGAATGGCCTCCTCTCGTTTGTAACCTTTCTTATGTTCTTCTGTTCTTAATGGGGGGTTTACATAGCACACCATGCTGCTAGGTTGTAAAACATTTGAATTGCCACAAGGATCATGAAGGAAAGACCATAAATTACACCCAAACTCCTTAGATCATATGCAATGTTTATGTATGATAATGATCACTATTTAGTGGTGAGTAATTTACATAAACAAGTGAAAGATACTCTCCCTGAACGAACAAAAATGTAATTAAATCAAAATACATCAGGGAAAACCGTTGACCCTTTTATAAGGTTTGGATTTATAGCAGAATTTAGCCTTTTTTTAAAAAATGGTTCCTTTGTAAATATAATTTACACTGAAGGTGGGTTAACTAAGTACCTCAAATCTTAAGGATATATTCAAAGGTACCCATTGCTTTAAATGTGCTAAGAGCTCTGACCTAATGGAGACACAGTTTTATTGTCACAAAGGCAATTTGCTGCTATCGGCAGTGAGCTGCCTTGCTACCATGATATAGTGCAGCCACTGCGTAGTCAAGGCTGAAATATACTATCTACAAGTGACAGTGTCTCCTGTTGAGGCTAAGATAATAAAAAGCACTAATTTACATTACAGCATGTTCATATCTACATGTTCTGGAGATGTAAAAAACAAACAAAAAAAAAAAACAACTCAAACTTACAGCCAGATTTATTAAAGCCATTATGTGTGAAAAGAAAAAATAAACTGGTAATGTCATGAAACTAGTAACAAGCAATTCACAAGAATGTTCATTTAAGGACATAAATTGTGCCTAAGATGTACAGTGTGTTACAAGTTGGTAGAAATACCTTAATCAATTATCTATTTATGGTTATTTAAAAAGAAAAATAGCAGGGATGTTTTTACCACAATAAAATATACATCTCTTGTCCAAGGTAATCATTTATTCAGCTTGAGGTATATATATATATATATATATATATATATATATATATATATATATATATATATATATATAAATGTGCTGTAACCTGTTGAGTCGGAAATGGAGCAAAAAGCAAATGCAAACAAATGCTGATTCACATCCCGTTTGTGCAACGTTGCTTCTCGGTGTAAAGAACCATTGACTTGGTCAAGGGATTAGAAGACACCCACTGACCTTCAATTGTCTTGAGCTGTTGTGTGGAATGTTAGGGAACTCTTTTGAAGAATATAGAGATTATTAGGTATCATGATAAATACAGGTATTATTTCCCATTCAGATTAAGTAACTAAAATACTGAAGTCTTCAATTCCGTTACCCTTTACGATGATGATAGCACATTGCTTAAAATCAGAAAATCAGATGTTGCATATTGATGGATCTATCCTGTTAAATCTTCATTTTAACAGAGACAAGCTGGGTGGCTGTAAGTATTCGTAAGTTGTTTATCGAGATTAGAGACTTGTGCTAAAGAATGGAACTTTTGCATTAATTTATTCACAGAATACCACAAATCACTTTCCTATTCTTGCATAGAGACAACAATAGCTACATTTACAATAATGCCACAGTAAGCAAGCATTTTGTGTTCCTATTACATTGGTTAAACTATGTTTTTTTTGGGTCTTGTTTTTTATATTCAGCTGAAAAACAACTGAACTATGAACATATAATAACTGTAAATTGTAAAATCAGTTTTATTCCAGCTAATGGTAAGCCAATAACCCTGCCAACACATCTAAGACGCATTGGGTGGGTATGATTAACTTTAATACTTTAGTTTAGTTAATTCTGAAATGTCACACTAATGGCACTAAACAAAATAATTAATCTCACAGCTTGTGATAATTTGCTTGGTAGAGTAAAAAATGAAAAAAAGTATTGTGCTATTCTGATAAGATATAAAAAAACGTATCCTTGAACATAAATACATATTTTAGTCCAATATGTTAAAACTAGATTGCAACATTCCCAAGCCTCCTTTCCATCAAATCCTTGTCTTATCGGAGAGATTCATGGAAAAGGGGGTCCTTATACCCTATTCATGCCACTTAAATAATGCACGATCATGAATGAAGTCAATAGACATCACATGGTTTGAACGCCTTATTTAGGTTAGGAACAATGGATGCCTGTCCAGCATTAACTCATATCACATAGGGCTCAAGTAGTGACCAAGAAATGGAATGCTTCATTGAGCATTGCAAGTCCACTATGCTACTTTAACAAGCAGTTTTATAAGAGCAATAAGGTACTCCGAGGAGTGTGTCATGCTGTCATAATTGCACACAGGGGTTCTGCTTTTAGCCTCTGGTCTCTGGTCGCCTCAGGTGTGCAATGATGTCAGTGCAGTTCACACCTTCGTTCTTTGCTGCTTCAGTCGTTTGCAGAAATAAACATTCCTTGATAATGCATATCAGTAGCCAAGAGCTGAGGCCTTTTGTTTGTGTGTGCTGGACAAAGCACCACTATTGGAAATGGTTTTCTCCACAATTAATGTCGCACACCTGCTATATTTGATCAAGTCTGCTGTGCTGTGCACAGGTGTGAAACATTAATTCTAGGGGTGTTTATACTTAAGATTCTCCCCCAATCAAGAAAAAATAAATCACTGCTGTTTGTTCAAAGTAATCTGTGCGCAAAACTATGCAAATGATTGTGCTGAATGCTAATCAATCCTTCACCTTCTGCCAATGCAAAAGAGGGCAATTGCATTACAAATGGATGCAAAAGTGGGGTGAAAAGCTGGAGCTTAATTTTGGGTTGTGCATTGCACCAATTCTAGTAAACGTAACCAAAGATGCAAGCTTTTTGTTTGGGCTACATTGATAAATAATGTCCCAAAATATCTCCAAATTGGATATCTAGAAACATATCATAAGAGAAACATGAGGCAGAAATATGCTGGTCGGCAAATGTATGTAATTTGAAAGACAAGCGTACTTGCAAGACTAGAAGGGTTAAACTGTACAAAGGCAGGTTTTTAATTTTTTTAATAATCCAAGTATTGAACCAGATGCCTTTCCCCTGGAGTATTGTCCTGAAGATATACATAAGAAATACATCACAGCGTTTGTTCTCTAACTGAAGTGGTTCGGGTGAAATTCTGTTTCAAATGACACATAACAAACCACAACTTGCATTATGACTTTTTAAGCCCTCTTTGTGCACATCTGCAATATTAGAAATGCTAATATAATACTATGCTGATTAATAATTAAACAATTATGGTCATGAATCAATAACTTCAGCACATTTTTTCATTAGTGAATTGCACTGAATAAACAAGGCATGTGAATTACCAAGTCTAATTTACAGAGGAAATTATTCATATTTTATCTATAAAATGTGTGAATCATTAATAACACTGCTTTAAAAAGACACCATTTAACAATTAGCACTGTAACACATTTTGTTATTTTTTTTTAATACATTAATAACCTGCTATCAACTTTGACCCAGGCATACATTAATAATTGCCACATCAGCTGTTGATTTAAGCCTTGTTTTGTTTCCTAACTGCAATGCTCTTTTGAAAAGGTTAAACTCGCTCCGTGATGCAGTGTTTCCTTACACCTGCCATCTGTATCGAACCTGGTTCAATGACACCTATCATTCCTCAGCCTTCACATGGCGATTGCTCCAATGATTGTACTGGGGTATTGAGACTTCTTTCTCAGGAGAGTTAATTAATTTATCACGAACAAATCAGTTAACCTACTGCTACCAATAATTCAAACCTTAAATTCCTACAAGCCCTTACATGGTAAACTTTACAATAATTCTCTAATTACTGTGTATTTACACGGTAGTTACATAGTAAATACATCAACCAATCAATCAATATTTATTTTATAAAGTGCCTTTCATAGTGGACCACCATCACAAAGCGCTTTACAAGATAGTGAGGAACAATGCATAATACATTAAATACAGGCATAATACATTAAATAAAAAGCTAGGATGTGAATTCTAAACATTGTGGATGCGTGTGTCAAGCAGAATCGTACAGATAAGATGGAGTAAAAAACCTGAAATAGCAATTTAGACAACAGCTAATAACAGATACCAGGCTTGGAGAGCATTAAAAGCACGAGAGAGCAAGTGGGTCTTGAGAGTTGATTTGAAGTGAGCGATTGTGGGAGCTGCACGCACTAAAGCTGGGAGAGAGTTCCAGAGATTCGGGGCCATGAAGCTAAAAGAGCGCTCTACGAGTGTGGCACACTTTTGCTTGGGTATAACAAGCAGGCCTGAGTCAGATGACCTCAGCTTGCATCCAGGGACATGTACATTAGAAAAGGACTAGGTTTAGAGTTAGGGTTAGGGGGTTAGGGGGTTAGGATTAGGTTTAGAGTTGGTTTTAGAGTTAGGGTTAGGGTTAGGATTAGGATCATGCAAAATAATGTACACATTAATACATTATAAATATGCATAATAACATTGTAATTTTGTGTAAGTGCACACATAATTATACTTTTGCTAAATCGCTAACATTCTCTGTAGGATTTAAGTAACAATCTACTATAAACTTTGATGTAATAAAAAATCCTGAAACGAGCAGATTATGTTTGTAAATTCAACAGCAGTTTGTAATTCAGGGTTTTGTTTTTTGTCGGGGGGAGGGGGGGGGAGTCAGCTTAGGAAGCTAGAAGTCTAGATAATGATGCCGCAAACTTTTATGTCACAAAGAATTATGGAAAGACACCAAGCATTGAGAGATTTACGTAATCTCATTATGGAATCTATAAGGCATTCATTAAAATCTGATGTTAGAGTGACTGGGCAAATCACACAGTTCCAAATGACGCCATGTTGCTAAGCAGATGCGGAGTTTGATCTAAGGAAAGTCATTTTTTGGAATTATAACAATATAAATACTTATACTTAAATACTTAAAATATACTTCAAATAATTTTTGTGGGGTTAACTTTTGATCTAAATTACAGCAGACCTCAACATTTCACTGAGGGATCTTCGAATGCTTCAACCCTCTGAAATGTGTTAAAGACAAATGCTAAAAGCCCGTTTGCAACACTAATACTAATAAAACAAAGTTTATCATGGGAAAAACTGATGAATGAATAGTAAAAACAGGCAAATGAATATTCAAGGTTTTTGATATTATGTAATGGATCACAGGGATTTACCACTACTTTTTAAACACATCTTACCAGTTTGCAGAGCTGGGCATTTTAGTCAATATGATATTAAAATGAATTATTACAGAAAGTTTTGATAAGCATGTGTCACTGCCCATGAACTAAACAAATAGACATATTAAAATAAGTAAAATACACTCAGACCATGTGTATATCTAGTGACCACTCTGATGAATGCCCGTATACAGGGTGGGGCAAAAGTTTTGCTCCATAGGGAAAATCATTCAAATAAACATCCTGGCTGTTGGAGAGGCCCCACAAAGGGGCATATTTTGAAGCAAATATAAAGGAAACAGTACGTTTTCTAAGAAGAAAAGAATCATGATATTGTTATAAAACTAACAAAAAAGCAATCAGGACCTTTGTTTATGTTTGCAGTTACAACTGAAAGTTGTTTAATTCCTCACAATTGCACTTGCTTCAAAATTGGGCCCTTGTAATTAGGACGGCAACTATCTTTATCACAGTTGTTGCTTGTTTTGTCATTTTTAAAACAGCTTTAAGGATAGCGGCTGGCGACATAATGGCGAGGCTGAGAAAGAGTGGTGAGGGTATAGAATGGGTTTATCTAGCCAAGTTGTTGAGGCTGAATCATTGGCATCCTCTAATACCCAACTTGACAAAGGTTTGAGATGAACCAGCTACTGGGAACTGGAAGAGAGTTGCAAATGCTTGTTTGTAAATGATGTTCTTAGGTCCTTAATCAAAATGTAATCTTATGGTAAGTATGTAGCATAAACAATGGCTGCCTAACAACTGTTGAGAATCTGAACACAACAGCTAGAACACACCTTAGAATGGTGCTGTACTTGGGGGCTCCCAAGTGGCGCATCCAGTAAAAGCACTCGCTAGAGTGCAGGATGTGCTCTATAGCCTGGACGTCGCGAGTTCGAGTCCAGGCTATTCCACAGCCGACCGTGGACGGGAGCTTCCAGGGGGCGGCGCTCAATTGGCCGAGCGTCCTCGGCTCACCGCGCACCAGCGACCCCTGTAGTCTGGCTGGGCGCCTGCGAGCTTGCCTGTAAACTGCCCAGAGCTGCGTTGTCCTCCGACGCTGTAGCTCTGAGGCGGCTGCACGGTGAGTTCGCAGTGTGTAAAGAAGCGGGCGGCTGACGGCACACGTTTCGGAGGACAGCGTGTGTTCATCTTCGCCCCTCCCGAGTCAGCGCAGGGGTGGTAGCGGTGAGCTGAGCCTAAAAAAAAATAATTGGGCATTTCAAATTGGGGAGAAAATAATAAAAACTAATTGGCAACGACTAAATTTTAAAAAAAATAAATAAATGGTGCTGTACTTGAATATCTCTGGCATTATATATATACTTTCAATGTTCAATGGTCTGTTTAAAAAGACTTCTCTAAAGACTACTTCTAGACAGTTCCCTGAGCAGTCATGAGAAGCAGGTGTGACTGTACAGGGTTGCACGTAGTCAATGATTGAGACTATGGGTGTTCTTGGAGGAAAAAAAGACACACTCGCCCATACAGTTTCCTAGTCAATGGCAGCACCTGATAAAAAAACATTATATAAATTATATTGCACACCAGGAAACAGACTGGCATATATTGAAATGCATATTTACATGTGTGGAGCTAAAGCCAGACTCAGGGGTGTGATACACAAATATTATATTGTTTTCCTAAAAGGAGTGGGTCTTCAGTGGGCTATTAATGAGGGGAATACAAAGGGATGCAGGCAAAAACTCATAAAGCAAAACAGGAATACAATTCTTAATGTTTATGTCAATTAGGTATAGCTGAACAACAGCATAATGATTAAGCAATAGCTTTGGCCTCCAGTATCACATTAAAGGGGAGCTGAGGCTAAAGGCTACAGCAGTCAGTATCAGGTGGTAAAGTTAATCTCCTATCTTATACCCCATTACAGCAATTGTGTTATGTTAATTTTAGTGGGTTTATTAGTAAAAAAAAAAAAAAAAAAAAAATGTTGTTATTCATTAGTAGCCTGGATATACCTGGAGTAACACAGACATAGCTACTTATCCACCACAGCAGAGAATTCTGAGCAGCTATTGTCTAAAATATAATTATATTTGTAGCATAACAAAGCTCAAGGCCCCTACTCCTTGCAAACCAATTTCCAATAAAGAGTGCTAC